>NW_004443964.1:9066679-9068705 GCF_000243295.1 Trichechus manatus latirostris | reverse complement strand
GAAACTCAGTTACTATTACAGTTTTATCATTAGATAAGGGAGCCTCTAATCTTTGGGTTTCTTCCTTCCCTGAGGATTCTCCAATTATTACGTTAAACAAAACCTCAATTACTTTTCTGTTGATCATAAAAAAGAAAGGCAGGGTAGCAAGATCTTAAAGGCGGGGGAGCGGGGGGGAGAGCTATAGAAATTCAAGTCTCCACACTAAAGGATTCTAAGCTGCAGTTGTTCGTTAATTGTCACTAACGACCATTACCTAATTGAGAGTTACCGATGTTCTCCCCTCGGGGAGGTTACTTTGGATTTCTGGTAGAAGACTGGACATAGGTCAAATCCTATTATCAATTAAAGTACAAGTTACTGTGGTTGTGCAAGAACTGTGAAATACAGAATAATGTTTGAAATTCTGAGGCTAGAGCGTAGGTATTTTTGACACTGAGGCGTTTCTGTTAGGGTGACAAGCACCGTCTTAAGAAGACTGGCCCTTCACTGCTAAGGGTCGAAACCTTTAGGTGCGTGATTTAACAGCAGCATCACCTTAGTGTCGGCTTCCTGTCCCATCTGTAGAACAGCCTTCTGATCACATGGAAAAATTCTCTCCAGCACGTGTGTACACTGATGCACTTTTTCAGAAAATCAAAAATTACAGAAAATGCTGGGAGACCTTCGCAACCCCTGCCCCTCACCCACAGACCGTTTTAGAAGAACATGAATGAAATAGTAAAAACATTTCAAAACGGGTTTTTGCAAACACATATATATTCTTCATACTCAAAATTTCTCTCAGTTTTCAGTTAAAGATATGTGAATTGAAGCAACCAAATATACTTGTCTTAAGGACAATGAATGGTTTTTAAAACTATTAGAAAGTAAGTTGGTTTCTGAAATATAAAATAAGGGGGTTAAAGAAAGGTTTTTCAAAGGTTCATGAAGCTTCTAACAAATACCAATTTTGGGGTGTGTATGTGTACGAGAAAAGGAACCCTGGTGGTGCAGTGTTTACATGCTCAGCTGCTAACCAAAAGATCAGTTTGAACCCACCAGCTGCTCCATGGGAGAAAGACGTGGCAGTCTGCTTCGGTAAAGACTTACAGCCTTGGAAACCCTATGGGGCAGTTCTACCCTGCTCTATAAGATCGCTATGAGTCAGAATGGACTTGAAGGCATTTTGCATTCCAGTCACAAGTAATTATCAGTGCGTCCTGATTGCATGTACCGTTTTACTGAGGGAGAGGGTTGACAAGTTCCTCAAAGGGGCTGTGACTCAGAAAAAAATAATAATAAAGTTAAAAACCACTGTAATCGAGTTAGATCACTTATTTATTCTTTGAATAAATTTCTATTAGTTGCACAACAGAAATGGATTTATTTATCTCAGGCATCGAATGAACTAGACTCTATCCTACCTCTGTGTCCCAGGAATCTTGAAAGACAGGGTTCCGACTACTCCTTTTGGTCTGGGGGGGGAGATGGTTGTCCTCTTCATTGCCGTTCCTTCTCCTTTTCCTGAAATCAAATCACAAGTAAAAAAAAAGAAATCCAACAATTGACCTGTGAACACTCAAACCGCAAACACGTGGCAATACATAAATCTGCACTCTTGCCTGAGAGAATACAATTCACCTTATGATATCACAAGAGCTTAAAGGTTGGAAGTGTTCTATCACTAGGCACGAAGAGCAAAAATATAAAATAGCAACAGTAAATAAGCTTACGAGACTAATTTTTAAAAAGAAGCTTGACAACTTTAAATGCCTCTGGGAATAAAATAAGAACAGGAAGAGGCTAATGACTAAGCTTCTGGACTCTACCTTCCCTGAAATCACAATTGCATGCTGCCTAATTTTACTCCCTTCCTTATGATAACATTTAGGAAAGACATGGCTGCCTTTGCCTAATTATGCTTAAAATTCTTATAAAAAGGTGCTACTTGGTACTATCATCACATGTTCCTGGTAGCCTCTAAGCTTTGGTTTTCTTTTATCCCTGATTATTCTTCAATTACCACATTCAACAAAAGCTCTAT
>NW_004443964.1:9053445-9066579 GCF_000243295.1 Trichechus manatus latirostris | reverse complement strand
TGTTTACGTACATCATTCTAAGATGTGGCTGTTTATAAAATAAGATCGTTATTTCTGCTCCCTTTCTCCCAGGAGATTAGATCTCACCTAAACATTATTTTGAAGTCCCTAGAAGTTAAAAACTAGATGAGTACCAGCTTCTATTAATCATTAAATGCATGTGCTATTATCGCAAGAACCAAGGCACTGTTATTTTCATACTAATATGACCAGAGAAATTCTCCGGGAACGTGCCCCAGTAAGAAAGCAATGTCTGAAAGGAGGCCAGTTGCTCACCCAAAGAGAAACTCATCCGACAGCAGTATGTTGGTCCCCAAATTTTTATATTACCAGAGCACCAACAGCTGACTGTGCTTTGGGCTGCTGGGTCGAGCTAAGCAAATTTATAAGCCTGATATTTAACCAAAAATGCCAACTTCTTCACTTATAATGGGGGACATATCTTTTAGTGACCAGAATATTAGTGTCAAGGAGGTTAAAACCAAAACCAAACCAGATGTCATTGAGTTGACTCTGACTCATGGTGACTCTCACGTGTCAGAGTAGAATTGTGCTCCATAGGGTTTTCAACAGCTGATTTTTCAGAAGTAGATTGCCAGGCCTTTCTTCCAAGGCACCTCTGGGTGGACTGGAACTGCCAACTTTTTGCTTAGTAGAAGACTGCGCTAACCATTTGCACTACCAAGACTCTTTCAAGGAGGTTTCATGGTAAAAAGGCAAAAAAAAAAGTCGAAGAATAACAAGGAGGGGCTGGTTTTTAGGATTTCAACTAAACTCGGGGAAAGTCACATGAAATATCCCTGCCTCATATTCAGAGTCCATCTCTTGGACGATGGGAACCACCTCTTTGGCCTGTTGGTGGCCCTCTCCTTTGGATGGTACTAGACTAAGAATGAGCCCTACCTGTTCTTCATTCTCCTTTTTCTAGGCTCTGCAGACTCCGTCCTGGAAACATTCTTCTTTCAAGATATCGTTAATAATTGGCAAGATTACAGCTTCAGCCTTAACCTCATCAGTCAATCAGTCAGATTATAGCTTTTGACATTAATACCATAGACAAGGTTATAATTTCAGTAGACACCCTATAATTGATTAGACATTCTCACCTAGCCATCTAAAACCCAAACCCATTGCTGTCAAGTCGACTTCGACTCATAGTGACCCTACAGGACAGAGTAGAACTGCGCCACAGGGTTTCCATGGCTGTAATCTTTACGGGAGCAGATTGCCACATCTTTCTCCCACGGAGCGGCTGCTGGGTTCGAACTGCCAACTTTTTGGTTAGCAGCTGAGCACTAAACCACTGCACGATCAGTTACAGATTGTTGTCTAGCACCTGTTAACGTCTAAGGGTGGCTGACTGCATCACTTCGTAATTTCATGTCTCGCCAATGTTTCTGTCATCTCCTAGAGATGGAGCATAGAAAAACATCTTACATAAACTAGAGGTTTTCAAACTTTAAGTAACAGAACTCTTTCTTCTTATTAAAAACAACAAACACCTCAATTTATGTAAGGGCTAAAACAGGATCTACTGTAGTTAAAGGAGAGGCTCCCTTGCCACACACCCACCCCTCCACGGCCCTACCAATAGACTGTGAGGAAGTTTGAGAAACCACTATTTTAGACCAATCCTTCATCTTTGAATTGAGGAAACAGACCCAGAGAAGTGAAGAGAACTACAGAGACAAAGACAGCTGGAGCTGGCCCACTGTACCCCATGAGACCCTGGGGAAAGAGAGAAGGAAGTGAGGGCAGCCCATTCAAATCAAACAACTTCTTTTACATAAAGAAGTTACCAGTATAAACATGTTCAAATTACTTGCATACTAGATAAAAGGAATCTGCTACCAGGATAAACACATTGACTATTTGTGTACAGTACTGGATAAAAGGAATCTTTTTTGTAGGAAATACTGAGACTTTTTTCAGACATTCCAAAAGAAGCATCGGAAGTACAAATTCAACTTGGAAAGAACAAAAACATGCAGTCAGATCAGGCTTACAATTCCTAAGAATCTCATCCCTAATTTCCACAGCATGTCTGTAAGCGGGCCCTTAATTTCAAAGTTAGTCTACTCTTCTTTCCTATACAAGTAGAGACTTTACACCCCGCTCACTACATGGTCCAAATAAGTAATCCAGTGCAGCCATTTGGGGAACCCTGGGTTCTCACTATGGGAACATATAACATCAAGTTGCCTTCCAGAATCTCAATCCCACGAATTAATTACGGTCCAGAGCAGGGTCCTCATGAAAAGACTGCCAATTACATTCAGAGCCAATGAAAACAAGGATCCAACATAATCTACCAAGGCAATCTTACTCCCTTAAGTCTCACTGAGACTGTCATGGAATAAAGGAAAAACCAGAGAACTTAGAGAGACACAAGCGAATTAACTCGTCTCTCTAAATGTCTCTTCTCATCAAGAAAATGAAAGGGTTGGACTTGCTGATCTATAGGTTTTCATTTCAAATTCCAGGACAAGGGGTTTTTCTAATTTGAAACGAAGCGGATCCTCTTCATTCTGCCGTACCCAATCCCAACTTTCTCCGCCCCACCCGCTTGCAGAGGAAAAGAAGAGGGGCGGGGAAATAAATCCCAGCTTGCCCCAGCCGCTACTCAGTACCCGTCAAGCATAAATCCCCTAGGTTAACAGCGCTGTCCGCAGGCCAGACTCGGTGAAACGGTAGTGCATCCAGATACTATCCCATCTCCCGCCTCCGGAGCCAAACGGCTCCGCGTTCAAACAGTTTAGAATTCTGCCTGTTGTTAATGCTACAGGCAAGAGAGACTCCACAACCCACTTTGGTGACTAGCCCTCTGTGCTCACAAGCTTCCAGGACACAAGTTCTTTTTCGGTCTAACCTAATCCTTCCCTGATGCTAGGTTGAGCTCAATCCTTCTTTCTGACCTTGGGGAGACGCCTGCTCCCCGCCCCGTCCCCTCACAGGCGCGCTAAGGGCTCCTTCACCAACATCAACCATTCCTCCCATCCCCCCACCCTCCTAAATTTAGGACAGGGACTCTTTAGGGCTATTCTCTCTCTCCCGGGACCGACCAAGCTTCGTTCCGAATGGGAAAAGAGAGGGAAAAAATATGGAGGGGGACGACCTGTACCCTGACGAGTCACTCCTCCAGCTGGCCACAGGAACCAGGTATCCGATCACTCGCGCATCCCTCTCCCCTCCTCCACCGGACTGCAGAGCAACCCAGGTGGAGACCCGCAGGGTACACGCTTGCTCGGACCCCCGCTTCGCGCGCCCCCTCGGCTCCATCCCCAGATCACCTGGCGAGGAGCTGGGAAGGAAGGGGGTCTCTTCTCTCTCACCTGGGGCGGAGGCGCTCGCTCATGGCAGCTGGTGGAGGGGAGCAACGGGGCGCCGCTCCGCCAGAAGAGGGAACAGGGGATGTTGTGTTTCGGCGGCCGCCACGCCCACCCCCTCGGGCCTTGGCTTTCGCCGCCAGTCGGGTGGACGCCGCGGGCAGGGAGTACCCCTCCGTCGGCTCCGTACCACCGCTACTTCCGGCGTCTCCTCCGCGCCCCCCCATGTCGCATACGCCGTGGTCCCGCCCACTCGCGGCTGCGCAGTGGCACGAGCCTGGTCGCGCCGACCGGTAACCCCGCCTACGGGAAGAGGCGGGCTCGGAGGGGGAGGAGCGACTCGGGGCTTCTGGGAGAGTGGACCTCATTAGAGTCAGCCCGAGCTTTCGCCTGTTCATAGCTTAGGTGAGCGGTATGAAAGTCGAGCCAGGTTTAAATTAAATTACGTCGTCATCAAGTGACACAAATATCTGAAGCAAATCCCTGTGAGGTAACTTTTTTAAAACTAGAGCTGAGAACGATCAGGCAGTTGTGGAGACAGCCTGCAGCGGGTCGCGGGACCGGGGGTTGGGAAGGGGTTCGTGGGGCTGTTTTGAGGGCCTTGTCGCTGGCGCATCTTGGAGTTTTAAATATTCTTGAGTTGAGGACGCAGTTCTGGGGTGAGTCTCAAAGGACGGCTGAGGGAGACTGTCCTGGGGCGAGAGAGGAGCAGACTGGGCCCCGGGGCCAGGCGGAGGGGCTTCCCGGAGCCTCAGGGAACGAGCCCCCTCGGCACCCTAGCCGGCCCCTGACCGAGGAGGTGCCCGCCGGCCTCCGTCCACCCTGCAGGGAGCAGCAGGACAGTTTTCAGAAAAAGTTAAGGGAGCAGGGAGGGTAGGCAAGTTAATGCGGCTGGGAAGAGGAAAAGCTGCTCGAGATCGAAGGAGGTAGTGACAAAGATAAGCTTGGAGATCGGCCCTGTGCCCGGAATGTCGGCCAAGACTTAACTCTATGCTTTCTGTAACATCACAGGGGAACTGCCATGCAGACAACCCAGTAATTTGTATTTGATTCAATACCATGCTACATTTACGCACTCTGTGTGTGTGTGTGCGCGCGCGCTGTCGAGTTACTTCTCTGTGTCTTACACAGGCCATTAAAATATAGTCTCATTCTGCCAAACTCAGGAACGGTGATCGTGAAGTATGGGAGATCGAGAGAAACAACTGTCAAATTAGCGTTCTCCTAGAGGAGACCGGGTAAGAAAGCAGTTAGGCACCCACGTTAACACGTTACCGTCTAAGTGTACTGAGATCTTTCCACTGAGTGTAAGCGTGGGGGTGGAGTACTATACAGGGAGAAACGTGTAACAGAGATTTCAAATCTCGTTCTTCTAGAGTTATTAGCCTGAGGTCCATGGACGGGGTTCAGGGGTGTGTATTTTTGTAAATAAAAGGTCGATAACTTTCATCGTATTATCAAACAGGTTCCTCCAAAAAAGCAAGAATAGTTACTCTGTAAAGTCTATGGGCAGAAAACAGTTTTGTTTTGCCTGACCTGGTGTAGAATAAAGTGGGTTGGTTGCTTTGATAAATGTTTTAACCAGGATTGTGTCTGTTTATTTTGTAAATAGTTTCAAAGTCTTGATTTTTCCACGTGTTTAGTAGTCAGAAAATAGTTATGTATTTGTGGTTTATGTCTAGAGAAAGAATTCACTCAACAAATATTATATGCCAGGCTCAGTGCTAGGATCTGAGAACACAGCTGACCTGAAGGATAGACATGATCCCTGTTCTCTGGGACTTTATAGAAAAAATAAGAACTGTAAAACAGTTTTAAGCTGAGCTTTGGAATTAAACATTTCCTTTTCCTGACTTTAGAGAAGAATGAAAAGGTACAAATCATATGTTGCATACATTTTGCAAAGATGTCAAACTAAACAAATTTGCCAACAGTCCACTGTTGTCCAGACTATCAGTAAAATATTAGGGACTGTGCCCTCCCCTGTAGATATATTATTTGTACACTATAAAAACCCAAAAACCAAACCTGCTACCGTCGAGTCCATTCTGACTATAGCAACCTTACAGGACAGGGTAGAACTGCCCTATAGGGTTTCTAAGGCTGTAATCTTTACCAAAGCAGACTGCCACATCTTTCTCCCGTGGAGCAGCTGGTGGATTTAAACCACCCACCTTTCAGTTAGCACCACCGGGGCTCCTCATTTGTATACTATATAATCATTTTACATGTGTGTATGTATATATGTGTATGTGTATTGCTAATATGGGGCCCTGGTGGCACAGTGGTTAAGAGTTCAGCTGCTAACCAAAAGTTCAGCAGTTCAATTCTACCAGCCGCCCCTTGGAAACCCTGTGGGGCAGTTCTATTCTGTCCTGTAAGGTCACTATCAGTCAGAATCGATTCATCGGCAACGGGTTTTGGTATTACTAATAGGTTAAATACTAGAAGAGCTTCATTTCTCATTATTAAATAATAAATTCAAATGGAAGTCCTAATATTTCCTTCTTGCACCCCAAAGGATCCTCCCTGTTACCACTTTGGAAACGACTGTTCTAAATCAATAGCCTTCAAATCCTGTCCTGAGTTTTTTATCCCTCACCATTCCGTCCTTGAAAGATGTGTTCAAGGGTTTTTATGTGTGCGTGCACATGTGTGAGCGAATGTGCACGTGTTGAAGGGTTTTTACAAGTTTCTTTATACTCATGTGATATTCAGTTGACTTGCTATAATCTTAAATAGTAAACATTTTATTCTGACTGGTGTTTTGAGGTTGTTTTCCTCTAACCACTAACTTATTCGACATATGGCTTCTGGCTTTATCACTTCTTCCTTTAGGTTGTTGAAAATTCTTTGTCTTTTGTCACTGATTGATTCCTAGAAGACTTTAAGACGTGTAAAGTACGGAGCATAAATAGACCAGGAATATTTATGTTAAAATCAAACATGTCTTTTCTTTTCTACCTCTGTAAGAAAAAGAAGGGATCACGATAAATTTTTAAAATGGCTTTTAACCTGGTGTGTCCCGAATGAATGTAAAAGATAACAACCAATAGATAAAATACCAGTTTCTTAATCGACAAATTATGTGCTCCTCCTAATCTCACATTTGCCTTTTTTAGGAAGAGGATGAGTGACATCCCACCCGGAATGGAAGTGTGCCCCTATTGTAAGAAGTCATTTAAACGGTTAAAATCCCACTTGCCATACTGTAAGATGGTAGGAGCAACTGTAGCTGCTGAGCAGAAGGTTTGTCAGGCCAAGCCAGCTACACTCTCTCACACTGACAAAAGGAATGGGCCAATCAAAGATGTAATTAAAGCTAAAGAGACCACTCTAGAGACAGAGAGAGAGGAAAGAACTACTAAGTTGATAAGAAACAAACCAAAAAGGACAACTAAGTCCCTTCCACTACTAGGTTTGAAAAAAGCAAGTAATACAAAGACAGAGAAATACATCAAGAACCAAATTCAGCTCTCCCCCAAAATGTTAAAAAATACTGAACCAAAAATTACTTTGCAGGCAGAGACTAAGGCTCAGTTTCATGCATCAGAGAACACCTCTCCTAAAAGAGAACTTGCCACAGATGTGCCTAAATCGGGGGACAGTAGAAATAATCCTTCAGAAGCAGAAGCATCTTTACTGCTTGGCCCAATGGAACCCTTTTCATCAAATCAAGATAGGCAGTCCTCGCCAGGCTTAGCTAGGGATGTACAAACCCCTTCTGCCAGTCTGAAATCAGACAAAATTAATCTCCTAAGACAGGAGCTTCTAGTAAAATCTTTAGATGTGCCTGTTGATTATTGTAGTTCTCCCATAAATCTCAACAATGAGCTTAAAACAGTAAGAACATCATTGTCAAGCAGTAAGAGAAACTCCAAGCCCAGGGATCACCTCTCAGAAGTTCCCACTGACGTGAGAAGCTCTGAGACTCAGGAAGAGAACACACAATCACTCATTTTAGGCCCCAGAGTTAGCCCGTTCAGTAAAATCCCAGTTGAGGAGAGCGAGGAGGTCATGTATGGCATGAGGGCAAACGGACTTCACCTTGGAGTAGAGGTACATGGGGTCAAAGGCAATGCAGAGAAAAGTCTGTCTGTGAGGGAAACGCAGGACTGGCCCCCCAGGAGCAATGGCTATAAGAAGAACTCCGGTACTGATGATTCAGTTGCAGAGAAGCAATCTCAGGATGAGCGTCCAAGCTTCAATCTGTCTACTCCAAGGGGGACAACTCGCAATGAGTTCCTTTCTGTGTCACAGTCAAGTAACCAAAGTCTTACCTCTCTGGCTATAAAATGTCTTCATGAAGAGAAAGCCAAAGCCCGCAGTCATAACCCCGGCAGTGGTATACAGACATTAGTGGAGGGTGAAGAGCAAGCGTCTCTGGAGCCCAGATCTGCCCATCATTGCCAGGCATTACACGCTGGACCCAGCCAGTGGCCTTTAAATCCAGCCTGGCATCACACTTCTAAAACTCCCTTCACCAGTCAGGTTGACGCTGCTGGCAGAAGGGCCCTTCCCTGCTCCATGGGGCTGGAATGGTTTCCAGAGCTCTATCCTGGCTATCTTGGACTCGGGGTGTTGCCAGGGAAACCTCAGTATTGGAATGCAATGGCCCAGAAGCCTCAGCTTATGAGTCCCAAGGAGGAAAGACTGTCACCAGGTAAACCAGCTCGGTTTCAAGGGGTCTTCTGCCATTCAGAACACTCTGTGCCTTTTGGATAAATAAGGTTCAGAATACTAATGCTTCACTCATTTAGCTTTTCTCCAGGGTAATCCAATGCACTGGACTTAGAATTGTTCTGAAAACATTGCTTCTTGCTTCAGAGTCAGTAGCAGTTGTTTCTTGTTCTTCCTTTCCTTCCAGCAAGAGTTGGAGATTGGACTGGGGCAGACCAGGAATATTGATATCAGTTGAGTTTCTACATTGACAAGAGGCATGGCCAATAGAAATTGGCTGGGTATTCAAGCCATACAGACTCAAAAATAGCATAAAGACTTCAAAATCCACCTAAGTAGAACAAGCGCTTTGTTCGGAGTTCAGTCTGGACCAGATTGTACAGGAAATAGATTCCGGCAACATTTAGGAATTTAGCAAGGAAGGTACAAGCAGCAGCTGTTTTGGGAGCTGTGAGCAGGACAGGGTTACAGCTGGTCAGGGCAGATGGGTGGAGTGGGGGTCAGGACCAGGACCCCAGGACATGACAGGAAAGGTGTGGAAGTCCATGCACTAGAAAAACAAAGCCAGAGGTTAGAATCCGAGAGTATCTGGACAAAACCAGAGATTGAGCCCTAAAACGCGAGAGATTCAGTAAGAAGTAGGCCTTGGAGAAAGGGATAGGACATGAAAACTGATGTTGATTGTGTCCCCTTCGGAAGCACCTTAGATAGTCCTTATTAATGACTAGGAAAGGTTAACAGGTAGGTAGGGCTGAGGCTGCAGTTTGGAATCAGGAAGTTCCTGGCCGTGTCATTTCTGGGATCCTCACTTTCTCCTGCTAACGCCCATTGTTCGTTATCAGACTGTGTGGTTAGAACATTTAAAGTTTGTTCATTCCCCTCACCAAGAAACTTTGAATTTTTTTAGGTTTTCTAGGAGCATAGCTAAAGTAGCATTGAGTCCTGTGAGATTGAATAAAGGGGAAAGAAATTGGATTTTTCCTTCAAAAATAAGTTTCCTCAGAGTAGTGCTGAGCAGCGGTTTTGTTTCCTGTTATTGTTTACAGTTCTGTAACATACTGTGATTGGTTTGGCGCTTCTGTATCATGGAACATAGAAGTGTAATGTTCTTTGGTGTTTTCAGATACATTTTGACAGGAGACCTAAAGAAACTCAGGGTAGGTTTGCACCTGAGAAACTTGTAGAACCTGGTCTCTAAGGCCTGGTTGATCCCTTTTTCATTAAACTGTGTTGTAGAAAACACACCAGCACTAGCAGCACACGTGTTTCTGATTTCTCTGTACATCTCGGTGTGTGTTGAATTGTATAAACGCACATCCACACACCATAATAAACCTCTGGCAGTGCGATGGGGTCCATGCTGGGCAAGGGGCTCAGAAAGCTAGGATCAGAACTTGAGCAGGGATGTGACAAGCTAGGATGGGTCTCCGGTTAGCCAGGGGAGTTCATGAAGGGGGGCATTTTAGATGAAGAGCACAACTGTAGGCATCAGCATGCAGGTAACTTGCAGCTGAAGACACAAGGGTTAAGTCGTAGGCTGGGATTCAGACTATTCCAGGAAATGCATAGAGCATTTTACAAGTATAGGGACTTTGCCAGGATTCTCAGCCGTTGTACAGAGAGAGTGGAGCCATTGGTCACTGGAGGCTTGACTGGGGAAGTTGGGTTTGAAACGAAAGGGCGTTAACCCTGGCAGGTGAAAGACAGTGTCTAGGAGATGAGGTGGCAGAGGGTGTGGCAATGTACTGGCAGTCCTGGGCCCACAGATACTGAGTCCGAGAGTTGGAACCCAGCCAGGCTGTGAGGGATATAGATGAGAATCCAGAGTGCCCGAGCAACAGGCAGGAAGACATTGAAAAAAGCAGTAACAGGACTTCTGTAGGTATTGAGCTGGCTTCTTGTAGGCCGTGGGCTGCTTAGGTGATCTAAGCCGGGGCCTGCCTGACAGGTTTGGCTGAACCTGTAGCTGGAAATAAACAGGCTCAACTGACTAGAGAAGAAGGAACAGGTCTGGGAGCCCCATGGTTCCCGACACTGCTGAGAAAGTGGCTGTGCAATTGCAATTTTCACAGAATTGTTTCTCCCTATTTTTTTCCCGAGATGAATGAGTTATGTTTTGCTTGTTTAATATTCTCACCACCTTGCAGGAGAATCATCTTCTGTGTAATTTCTTGGAAGCCACCGTGGTTCTTTTGTTATTTAATGTAATGGTGATAATTTGGATAGGATTTTTTACACCCACAGCAACATTTACCACACCTGCTAAAACCTGTCCTACATATTTGTTTAATTTATCCTTTATTCTGATGAGCCAGTGAACCAGCAATAATAGAGACTATCTGCTTGTCATCAAACATGGAGGAAAGATGGTGTAGGAAAAATGTGAATAATGTAGCATAAGCCTTCCTTGCCGGCTGTTTCAGTTATTCATGTATTAAACATAAATAAGAAAGGTTTGCCAGTCACTAAGAGTGACAGCAACAACAATAGTGATAGGGTAATAGACATGTAAGGAGCCCTGGTGGCACAATGGTTAAGTGCTTGGCTAACTGAAAGGTAGGCAGTTCAAACCCACCCAGCGGCTCCACAGGAGAAAGACCTCGTCATCTGCTCTTGTAAAGATTACAGCCTATAGAAAACCCTATGGGGCAATTCTGTTCTGTCACATGGGGTCACTGTAAGTTGGACTGAACTCAGTGGCACCCAGCAACATCAGTAGACATGTTGACTGTAGATACAGTGACTCGTAGTAGTGTTGTTGTGAGGTGCCATCAAATCGATTCCGACTCTTAGTGACCCTGTGTACAACAGAACAAACACTACTCGGTTCTGTCATCCTCACAGTTGTTGGCTGTGTTTGAGCCCATTGTTGCAGCCACCGTGTCAGTCCGTCTCATTGAGGGTCTTCCTCTTTTTCACTGATCCTCTGCTTCACCAAGCTTGATGTCCTTCTCCAGGGACTGGTTGCTCCTGATAACATGTCCAAACTATGTGAGATGAGGTCTCACCATCCTCCCTTCTGAGGAGCGTTCTGGATGTGCTCTTTCCAGGACAGGTTTGCTCATGCTCCTGGCGGTCTGTGGCGTAGTCAGCACTCCTCGCCGACACCATAATTCAGTTCGTAGCAGTAGTTAGTTCTATAGTAGTAGAGTGTCATGTGTTTTTACTAAGATGTTTAGCAGATGGTGGAAGAAATAAAGAAGTCATTTCATTAAGCATGTACCCAGAAACCCAAAGCAACTGCCATCGAGTTGATTCGGACTCATAGCAAGCCTATAGGACAGAGGAGAACTGCCCCGTAGGGTTTCCAAGGCTGTAAATCTTTGTAGAACCAGACTGCCCCATCTTTCTCCCTTGGAGCTGCTGGTGGATTCAAACCACCGACCTTTTGGTTAGCAGCCAAGTGCTTTAACCACTGCACCACCAGGGCTCCTTTAAGCATGTACATGGACCAGTATATTCATGGAGTCAACATATCCATCACATCAAAAATATGTATCATCCCTCATCCCCAGGGACTCCCTCAGGCTTCAGAGAATGTTTATTTGACCAGGAATTGATTGCTTTGACTTTCAATAGTTACAGTTAACTTGCAGTCCAAAGTAAACATCAGTAATCTACCTTTTCCTGAGGCCTAGCCTAGGAACCTTTAGCACAGAAATGTTGGGGGAGGGGATGAATTGACACGAACTATCACAGTGACTTCTGTTTGGAACCGTAGTTCCTTTGTTGGAAAGACGTTCGACTGATAGAAGGATCTTGGAACCCCTGACCAGGCTTACAACCTCCAGCTTCTCTCTAATGAGGCTCTTGGGAGCTCTACAGAAAGGTGAGCCTGGAACTGTTGACTTGTGTTCTGGTGCTGGTTCCAAGCATTTGGAGAAGTTTCTTTTATTTCAGCCATGACTGTTACAGCAAGGCAAAAGAAAAGAAAGAAAAAAAAAAAAGTTTGTGTAGTCTTCCTAGTCTTCTATTTGTCTGTTTTTGTTTTGGAGTTTGACATAATAGAAAGTTCCAAGGATAATATAATAGCAGCTACCATGTTTTCATTTCTATCCCCTGCCTCTCTCTGCCGTCTTTCCCCATCCCTCCCTTGCCCACGTTGACATGCCTTATCCCAAAGCCACCCAGACCCTAAAGTTAACCAATTGTATCCATCTCCCCACTAAACATTTTAGCCAAGCCCCCAAAAAACAAGAGTAACTAATCTGAATTTTATTAAAGTTCAGGTCTTCTGGATTTTAGCCTTTTCATCTGTTTAAAAATATGTATATGTAGTGGCTTCATCTAGATTCTAAGATATTTTCCGGCTGCTTATATTACATGTTCTAACTATGTCAGTTCTTTGAATTACAATTCCATCACCCAAGCTAACTGGGATGACGTGTAACTCACAGGTAATCGCCCCTAGGTTACAGGTCCCAGTAACAGACACGTTTCTCTTTAAACAGGGTGGACCAGGTGCAGCAGCACCGTAAAGGGGAGCGGCGTCGGCAGCATCACAATGCTCTTCACAGGATACTTCGTCCTCTGTTGTAGCTGGAGCTTCAAGCATCTGAGTAAGCCTTTCTGTATTTTTAGCCTATATTACAGGTCACATCCCATTATAGGGACCTCCAACGGATTCTCTGGAAGGCTTTTTATATTACAGTTTTGCAGTGTCTGGCATGCCCCATGAATGAACTGTTGCCTGGGGCTCTGGGATTTTTTTATTAGAGGTTTTGGTTATAATGGCCTCTTTAAGACTTGACTGGAATTTACATAATTGCTCTTGTGCTCCATTTCATGTTGTCACTGGAGATCTGATAGTCGTGTGTTTTATGCTGAAAGCTGTTTCCCTGCTAGAAGATCTGGGCGCGTCCCCTCGGGTGGCTTTTGAACTCTTGCCTGAGAACTCCTTTTTAGGATGGAAACCAAACGGCTCTATTATACCCCGAAAGAGATAGGCACAGAGTAGAGCCATTGCTCATCCATGTGTGTAAGGTTGAAACCTACTTTTACCATAAAAACCCTTGTCATTGTAAGTTTCAGCTTGCACCAAGACTTATCACAAGGAAAATGCCTGGATTTTATTTCTCTTTTAGGTCCAGATAACTTCAAATACGATGTTATGAAAATATTTCCTTAG
>NW_004443964.1:9050821-9052558 GCF_000243295.1 Trichechus manatus latirostris | reverse complement strand
GGAGAGCACGGTGGAGACGCTTGCAAATGACTTAAAATTTGGGGCACGGAGAGAGAGTGAAAAGAATAAAATGATTGGAATCTGAAACCGTTCTATAGGAAGTCAGTTTTTTACGTGGACAGATCTGGTTCTGTCTGGGTGTTCTCTGGCTTGCTTTCAGAAACGAGGGAGAGTTACTGAAAAAGCTTCAGTTGTGTTTAATCATAAAGGCTGATGTTATTCAAGGAGACCGGAAGATGGCAAGGTTCACCATTAAAATTCTTAAATAGCTGTTTCTCAATTCTCAGTAAAAACACATACCTCACTTTTAAATCTTTCTCCTTAAAATTGTCCTCTAAACCTTAGTGTTTTACCATTCATCTATACTAGATACTAGACTGCATAGATACTGATACAGCGTATGTCAGGCCTTCCCCTTGGGAATGGTTAGGCTGTCTTGAGTCCTTGACCAGGCCTTGACAGGGATGAGAAACAAAGGTGTGAGGACAGAGTAGGGGTGGGATAAGAGCTGCAAGTGAGCCTATGAAAAACCCTTACAAACGTTCCTTAAGCCGATTGAAGTGGAATTGCACACTGAACAGATTAATCACCTTTTATACATCTTAAGGGAGTATAAATAGTGAACAAATAGCTTCTATTTATTATCTCTTCCTGGAAACTTCAGAATCCCACTCCTATCCATCCTCAAAAGCATTTCAGTGAAATACTTATAAATCCTTGTAAATTCTGTATCTCTTGCCCCCATCAAAATATTTGGTGCCTTTCAAATTTTCTGATTTCCACTTTGGTTCCTGAGGCAGAGAGTAAATTGGGTACTTGAAAAAGAAACTTTAACCTAGACAGCACAGATAGATAACTGTTTCACCAGCCCCCTTCCCAACACAGGGGCTTGGTTATCTAGTCTTAGCTTTGCCTGTGCCAACCTCATGCTGGAATACATGAGGCCAGCCTTTTTTATGTCTCAGCTCCTTCAGACCTGCAAAAAAAGCGGAGTGCTATGCCAAGGCCAAGGCCAAGATTTGTTTACTCATGCATAACTTCCTTTTAGCTTCCCAGAACTTGAATTTTGTTCTGCCTTCTGCTTTATCTACATTTTCTATTCCCAATCTCCCGTTCTCCCTCTCTAATTATCCCCAGTGGGAGTAATTTAATTCTGCAACAGATTCTCATGGTTACAGAGAAAAATTCCAGAAGTATATCCCTTTATACTAGAATTCTACATAAGGAGGAAGCCCTGGTTGAGGGAAAGAGTATTCTACATTTGGTTATTTTCGTTTAATATTACTGAGGAGTTCATTGGAATCCCAGCAGCTGTCTTTTTCCTTTTGGAAAGACTTTGTGCCCATTCTCTGTAAATGCCATGTGAGAGAGACACTTGAGCATTCTCCTCGCTCGTTCCCCGCCCCCCCCCATCCTTTCTCTAGATCAGAAATTTGCAGGGTGAGAGGGGAGATCAGAACTCTCTCTCAACTATGTCCTCTTGAACAGGGGTCAGCAAACTACAAGGCCCACAGCCAAATCCAGCCCACTGCCTATTTTTGTAAATAAAGTTTTATTGGAACACAGCCCTGCTTATTCATTTAGGTGTTAACTATGGCTGCATTCACACTACAATGGCAGAGTTGAGTAGCTGTGACAGAAACCGTATGGCCTGCAAAGCTAAAAATACTATCTGGCCTATTACACAAAAAATATGCCGAACGCTGTGCTACAGGAATATGATACCTCAGGCTCTTC
>NW_004443964.1:9048080-9050297 GCF_000243295.1 Trichechus manatus latirostris | reverse complement strand
AATGCTCTACCCATTGGGCAGAGAGAAATTTTTGGAGAAAATACACATTTCAGTACCTTGTAGCCCCCACAGGATCATGGCATGTGGTAGGAAAGGGCAAGAGAATTTAACTGATTTCTTTCAGTTAGATACTGAGAACTGATTCTCAACTGAAATGATGTGGGTGACTTTTAGCAGCCATCGGAAACATCTCCATATTCTGGAATAATTGGGTAGTGTCCACAAGGCAAAGGAGGAAAAGGTTTCCTCATCTGCTCATTGCTGCCGTCTGGTTGGGAAAATAATTGAAGAGCTTTTTATCAAGCCTTTTTTTGGTAAGGTTTTTGTTTTGTTTTTTATATTTTATTGTGCTTCAGGTGAAAGTTTACATGGTAAATTAAGTTCCCTTTGAACAGTTTTTATATAACTTTTTCCGTGGCATTGGTTATGTTTTTCACAGTGTGTCAACATTCTCATCATTTCCATTCTGTTTGTCCTGTTTCCATTAATCTAGCTTCCCTGCCCCTCCTTAGCTTCTCATCTTTGTTTTAGGGTAAATATTGACCGTTTGGTCTCATATAGTTGATAATTTAAGGGAGAACAGTACTCACGGGTGATAGTGTTTATTTTATAAGCCAGTCTATTATTTGGATAAAAGGTAATCACTGGGAGCAGCTTCAGTTCCAAGTTCAGAGGTTTATCAAGTCTTTTAAGGATCTTTATAACGTTCAAAATAGTTTGAAGTGAGTTGTTAAGTTTATAACTAATTGATTCTTTTCCTAGATTCAGATCCAAACAAATTCAGCATGATCAAAGAGTATCCCTCATAGCTCCAGTTTGCAATATGGATGCAAACTTGCCTTATGAGGATACTTTCATTGTTCATGCATGCAAATGCACCCAATCACGTACGCGAGCTGGCCGATTAAAGGCTCCATCTAGAATGGCTAGAGGTTCTTCCCACACTGGGTGTAGACAAGTGAGAAGTTTGCTACCTGCAGAAGCCAGTGGGCTTCAGGAATGAGACAGGAGTCACTCTGCGTCCCTTCCCACAGCTAAGGGGAAAAGATGGCCAGAAAGCCTTTAACCTGGTTTACCATTTGAAACAGCAGCTTCCTCTATCCTGTCTCTGAAAACCCTGCGGCACCTCTTCCGTGGCACCGGCAGGAGCTTCCCCTGGTCAGCAGCCAGTCTCCCAGCCGTGTGAATAGAAATTCCGTGTGAGTGTCCACACAGGCAGTCCTTAGCACTTCCTGACCATCCTTGGGAAGAGATTTGGTGACACCCAGGCTGCTGTGCGTCCTTGAGGAGACGTACAGTGAAGGTTCCATTGCTGAAAATTGGAAATGTTCACGGGCATGCCTGCCGCCCCACTGTGGCACACACGCTCTGTGTAAGGTGGACTACGCTGCTGTTACCTGCTTTAATCCTGAGTATTACTATCTGAAATACTAAGTTTACTGGGAAAAGTATATTTTTTAATGCACTTTAAAATAATTTCACTATTTAAAAAAATAAAATCATTTCCTGGGGTGGAGAAGGGGAGAGTGTTGCCACAAAACAGTTTGTGTATTAATTGTTCAATGAGAAACTGATTTGCTCTGTAAACTTTCACCTAAAGCACAATAAAAAATAAATAAAATCATTTTATTGTGTTATCAATGAGATGTATTATGCTTTCTGGGAAACCCTATCTGCTACGCCTATTCTTCCCAGTCCTTTTTCCTCCTGGTTTACAGATTACTTTGTCTGAACTCTGCCCTCAGCACTTCCCCTCCCACGTTCCTCCTCCACGTCCCTACTGCTGTCCTCCTAACCAGCATTACTCTGGCCTGGTCATGTGCCTGTCCCCAAACCTCGCCTGTGAAATAGGGTGTGTGCTTGGACAAGCTGGCTAGTTTACTGGAGCCTCATTTGTCTAGACTGTAAAGGGAGGGTAATTATACCTCCCTCCAGAGACTTGGTGAGATTAGAAGTCTTGTAGCTATCGTTTCTGGCACGGTCTGACAAATAGTAGGAACTCAGTAGCAGCAGCTGTCTAAAACCGTTTATGGCACCATACACCGCACACAAATTCTGAGCTTGAACCAAGCAAGCGACGCCCCACCACAACCCACACCAGCCTTGAGCCCAGCTAACGCTTGGGTGCTTGCTTGGTGCCAGGTGCTGTGCAGAGCTCACTGCAGCAGCATCTCCTTTCATCCAACAACCTCTGGGGTAGATGCTGTCACCATGCGC
>NW_004443964.1:9037311-9047021 GCF_000243295.1 Trichechus manatus latirostris | reverse complement strand
GGGACCTTGAGATTCGAGACCAGCATTAACTATCCCAGAGAACAAGGCTCTGGACTTCCAAAGCCCAATAAAATCAAACATACAAGAAAATTAATGGTTTCACCTCCCTTACCTCACTGCGAAATAACAAATCTCTTGCAGAATAGACAAAGCTCAGGGCAATTTAGAAGCTAGCTCGTGGAGATGTGATAAAACATGATTTTTTTTCCCCCTGATAAACCGGAAGATGGCAAAGAGAAAAGCAAAGTGCTGCGTTCCCGCCTTACCAAATCTGCCCCCAAATGTGAAGGGCAGTCTGTGCAAATAACTCAGAATTAGCAGGCAGCAAAATGGCAATGAAAGGCGTGGGATTATTAGCCTTAGAAAGAAACACACTGTCTTATCTGGCAAGAGATCCGTATAAGATCAGGTGTTGAGACTTTGTGTTATAACATTCGGTTTACCTGTATTGCCCCCAAACCAAAAAAAAAAAAAAACCCATTGCCGTCCGAGTTGATTCCAACTCATGGTGACCTCATGTGTTAGAGAGTAGAACTGAGCTCCATAGGGTTTCCCAGGCTGTAATCTTTACGAAAGCAGATCACTAGGACTTGCTTCCGCAGCACTGCTGGGTGGGTTCGAACAGCCAACCTTTCGGTTAGTCGCCGAGATCAAACCATTTGCGCCACCCAGAGACCTTATGGTATTCCCCCATTCTCTCCTAATTCACACTCTAGAACTTCTAAACCCCATAACAGTTTTCCTATCTGTTGCAGAAAAGGAATGGTGTTCTTTTCCAGCTAGCTGGGCACAGCAGCCCCTCCTCGCCTGCAGCAGAAGCAGTAGCCCAGCCCTGTCCACTCTTTCACTCACCCTGTTAGCACAAGGCCTGCTGCAGAGTCCTGAGCCCCAGGCAGGAGGCCGACAGGTTCTCCTGGGCCCTTATCTGGAGAAGCAGGCACTCTGTCGGGGCGGGTGACTCGGGATGCGGCTTCACCGCAGAAGCAGGAGGGGCTGAATCCCAGGGCCAGTTTACAGTCTACAAAGTGAAGTCAGGAAGAAGCACCTGGTGCTGATACATCTTTACACTGAGGGTGGGGACGCGGGCCACGCGGGCACACTTAACCCAGATTTGGAAATGCCTTTGTTTAGTTTTAATTGCCCAAAGCACATCTTCTGGTGAAAGTTAGAAATGGGCTTGTAAATTCCCCATAGGCACTGAGGATGCTTCCCCGCTCATGGCCAGCAGGGGTCACCCTCCTCCGTGCCATTGCCATCCCAGCCTCTGGAGTTGGGCCTCTAGCTAGTTAACTGACCTCCCCTCACAGAGCTCAGTAGCTGCCCCCACGTTCACACTCCTGTGTTGGCCTCTCCAATAAATGACAGTCCAACATTCAGCCATCTAGACCTGACATCAGCAAACTTTTTCTATAGACGACCAAGCTGTAAATATTTTATGCTTTGTGGGCCACAGGGTCTCTGTATCTACTTGACTCTGTCATTAATAGCACAAAAGCAGCCAGAGGTGACGTGTAAATGAATGAGCGTGACTGTGTTCCAATAAAACGATTTATGAGTCCTGAAGTTTGAATTTCATATGATTTTCACATCACGAAATAATTTGGTTTTTACCCCAACCTATTAAAAGCATAAAAATCAGTCTCAGCTCCCAGCTGTGCAGAAACAAGCCGCTGGCTGGGTTTGGCCCGCAGACTGTAGTTCTTTAACCCCTGAGGTGGGCTCTTATCTCTTCGGTGCTGGATGTCAGCGGAGTGAGTGTCTCCGTGGGACTGGGCCGAACCAGGATGGTGCTGGCTTAGAAAACAAGTCCGAAGCTGGGCCCCTTTCCTCTGACAAAACCCACACCTATGTTTTCTAACTAAGGACAAGGAAAACCTCGGGACCGGTAAGCTGGGAAGTCCCACCCGACGCGTGATCACAGAGGTCGGAAGCGGGTCTGAGAGGAACAGCACAGACAAGTGCCATACACAGTGATGATAGATGACCTGTCACAGAGAGAGTGCTCTGAGCAGGTCATGCGAAATGGTGAGGGTCCACTGGGAACGGTGCCGCCGACACTAGGGAGCAGCGTTCCCTGGGGGACAGTGACAAGTGGAGTAAATGAGACATCTGCACGTCCCTGCCCACGCTCACCTTCACAGAACTGGGACTGAATAAAAGCAGGTTCATCTTGGGACTGAGGGAAGGATAGAGAGAGACAGTTAGAGCCCTGCTCTGGCCTCTTGTCTCCTGCTCCTTGGCATGCTGAGTACCAGCTTACTGCAGACTTCCTATTTCAGAGCCCTAAGGGGAAGGGGCCCTTTCCAGAGCCAGGGAGTGAAAACTTACAGGGAATTATTAGAGGAGGGGGGTGTTCAGTGTTTCTACTCGTTTCTAGAACCGTTTGTGAAATGCCACACGCCCTGCCCCAGCATGAGCATGCGTTCCTGGGATGGGCTGGAGTTTTGCACAGCCGACAGCTCTGAGTTCTTGGGGCGGGGCGGGGGCAGCAAGGCCAGCGGCATTGTGGGTAAGTGCTGGCCAGACACTAAACTTTCCACCTTGGCCAGTGAGAGTATGGAAGGCTCCTGGCCTTGGGGTTTGGTAGCAGAGAAGTTAGAGGGTGGGTGTTGGCAATCCAAAGATCATACATACTTACTGTGCAAATTGGCATTTGGGTCCCTCAGGGCAGAAGCCAGCTAAGTAGTTGATACACATCACTCTGTGAACATGGCGGTATTTGCACAGGGGACCTGCTGGGGAAAGAGGAAACAACCAGAAGATCTGCTCTAGGATGAGGAGAAACACGTGAAAAAGTCCACGGGGAAGGGTATGGACGGTCAGACCTTACCCGTTGCTGTCAACTCATAGCAACCCTATAGGACAGAGTAGAACTGCCCCTAGGGTTTCCAAGACTGTAAATCTTTTACAGAAGCACATTGCCCCATCTTTCTCCCGTGGAGCGGCTGGTGGGTTCCAACTGCCGACCTTTCAGATAGCAGCCAAGAACTTACCCACTGTGCCATCAGGGTTCATAGGCTACCACTTAATTAAATAAAATTTTCTTAAAAATCAGTTGCTGTCAAGTCAGTTCTGACTAATGGCAACCCTACTTGTGTCAGAGTAGAACTGTGCTCCACAGGGTTTTCAATGGCTGTGCTGTGATCTTTTAGAAGCAGGTCACCAGGCCTTTCTTCCCAGGTGCCTCTGGGTGAATTCAAACCACTAACCTTTTGTTTATACCACCCAAGGACTCCTTACCCACTTAAAAAACCAAACCCATTGCCATGGAGCTGATTCAGCTTCCTGCCCTTTCCATCCTGTCCTGCAGCACCACCTCCTAGCCACCTGACTCAGATGGGAAAGGGAACCTCGGAAGTGTCAGGGAGGTGTCAGCTGGCCAATCCTGATGTAGGCAGGAATGGAGGTGTCGCTCCAACATGCTCCATGGCTTGGAGGACCTATATCAGTGTGGACCATTGTTTGACTTATTTATTTATCTCTAGAAGGCATAGAAGGAACCCTGGTGATGCAATGGTTAAGCACTCAGCTGCTGACCGGAAAGTTGACAGTTCAAACCCACCCAGTGGCTCCGTGGGAGAAAGACCTGGCCATCTGCTCCCGTAAAGATTATAGCCTAGGAAACCCTATGGGGCAGTCCTACTCTGTCATATAGGATGGCTAAGAGTCAGAATCAACTTGACGGCACCCAGCAACAACAGAAGGTATACCAAAAACCAAACCCATTGCCATCGAGTCAATTCTGACTCATAGCGACTCTATAGGACTGAGTAGAACTGCCCCGTAGGGTTTCCAAGGCCGTAATCCTTACAGAAGCAAACTACCACATCTCTCTCCCACAGAGTGGCTGGTGGGTTTGAACCACTGACATTTCGGTTTGCAGTCAAGCGCTTAACCACTGCGCCACCGGGGCCCCTTAACAGATGGTCTAGTTGAGAAAAAGCTCCCTCACTTACAGTCCTCCTTCAGCACCCCTTCCCCACCCCGACACCAGCACTGCGAATAGCTCAGTAAGAACAACGCACTTGAAGACTCAGGAGAGGACAGGCCAGGGTGCCTACAGCACAGGGGTTCTGACGAGGGACCACCCCTGCATGTGGCTGGCAGTAACGGGGCAGGCAGAATGTGTAAGCGAAACTCAGGGCACGCCCAGACGAGTCAGAGGAATGGAGAAGAGAGGAGCTGAGTGTCGACCCTTGTCGCAGCGGCGACGGTTGTCGGGGTGGCGGAGACAGTAACCAATGTCACAACTCTTACAGAGAAGTGGGGCCAGGAGGGTCACTCTGAGGAGTTGAACCTCGGCTTCAGTCCCAGGAGTTTATTTTATAGTCAATACAGCAAACAGTGAAGCAAATAACAGAACAATGGGCTTTGGGTGAGTAACAATAAGTTTCGGGCAAGGGAGGAGGAATTCAGGTAAACAAGCCAATCAGTAATGGGTTTGGAAAAACAAGTCTCAACATGTTGGGGACAAGTCTCAACATGTTGTGCAGCATAGAGGACTTTATACACCCATATTTTAATGGCACATATCCCCACAGACCCTGGGTAGACCCTATGCTTCATAGGGACTCTCCATCTGATTCCCCAGCAGCTCACTGAGGCGGGGCATTTCCCTGATGTCCTAAGTGAGGAAACCAGCTCACAGCAGTGAGGTCATTTGTTCAAGGTCACACAGCCAATCCGCACTGAGCTAGGATTCGAACCCACGTAATCCTGTGCCAAAGAGCCCATCTTGCCCTACAGCAGGCTGCCTTGCACCGTATCACAGCATTTTTTTTTTCCATTGGAGCATGAGCCTTGGGGGACCACAGAAAGGCTGTCTGTTGGGATTTCAACTCAGGGGGCAGACCCAACAGATCCTCATCAGGAAAACTCCCTCCCCTGCCAGGAGCCCCCAACCCTGATCACCTGTACCCCCGATGCACCCTTCCAGCCAAGTCCTCACCGTTCTTGCAGAAACCTTGATCATACCAAGGACAGTCTCGGGTCTTGGAAGCTGGCTTCACATGGAGGAAGGGACACTCCTTATTATTGCAATCACCTGAAATGACACCATTCTTTGTTCATAAGGGGGCTTATTTGTGTGTGTGTATGTGTGTTAAAATATACAGTGAAACCTGTGAGAGCCGAACTCGATGGGACTGCCTTGTTTTTCTGGGTCTCTCGAGTTTTCCGCCTTTAGGGTGCAATCTTATTACTTTCCTGCCACTCTCTGTTAAGGATCCTACCTTGTTTTAGTGAGTGGGTTTTCCTTCTCTGACAGGTTGCTGCCTTATACAGGTTCCGGCTTTCGCAGTTTTTACTGTGCATCACCAAAAATTTGCTGTTTTGACCAGTCTTCAGTGTACAATTCAGTGACATAAGTAGGCTCATCTTTATGGCACTTTCCCCCGCCCGCCACAAACTGGATTAGCCCCTCACATCTAAGCCGCTTGCTTTCCTACTGGTCTTCAGCAGCTTTTTGAAAACAGCAAGGTCATTATAACCCTTCCTGCAATCTAAGAAGGACGGATCCTGGTAATACTGTGCTAAGCAGGGCATGGGTATGAATACACACATCTGGAAGAGTTGGGGCAGGGCCAGATATCCAGAAGGGACTGGAATAGAAGGCGGTGGAGGCTACCAGAGATAAGGCGACAAGGAGAGACCGGGGAGACCTGGAGCTGGCAGCTAGAGACCCAAGAAGAGATCAGACACTGAGTGGAGATATTACCGGGTGCTCTCATTCAAGCCCTCTCCTCGTCTCTTCTGTGGAAGCGACACCACTTCCAGAGCCTGAGGGAGCAGTTCTGGCTGGTCGAAATGCCAAGAAGAACAGGGCACTTACTTCAAGGTTGGCACAAGGATAAAAACAGGTACTACAGAGGGACACCTGTGGTTACCCTCAGCCTCTGCTGTAATCTGTCTATGGATCAGACCAAGACTCTTGTTGAGCTTGTCTGCAGGAGCCAGCCCTGTGGGCACAGGTTTCTTAGAAGGGGTTGTAAGAGCCCTCTGATTTCCCAGAGTTAAGGACCCACGGCTCTAAAGGAGGCGTGGGAGAAGATCCAGGCCACTTTTCACCTCACTCAGGTAGAGAATTTGTGACTATTCCCGATTTTATCTTCCTTACATTTCAATAATTCAGTGCTTTTCAGAGCTGAAAGGAACTTCGTAAAATATCTGCTTGAGTGGTTTTCAGACTACTCCAAAGAGACCTATTTTATGCACTGAGCTTCTGTAAAGCAAGGTTTCATCTGAAGAACAGAACCACTGCTTCCTAAGAGTTTAAAACCGCTGTTCCCTTCCAGCCTTCTCGTTTCACAAATGAAGACCCAGGTGCTCCGAGAGGGGAGATGCTCAGAGGGGAGATGTCTCCATCTGTTTTCACCCTGGCTTCCTCAGACTGTTGAAGGGTCGGATTGCTCATCACCAGTGAACAACACTTGATGGAGTGCTAACTCTGGGCTTGAGCCTTCTAGGAAATCAAAGGACATCACCCCCCGGGGGCTAGGTCAACATTTGATAGATGGAGATGAGAAGTCTGCTGTGCAGTGGGGTTGCTTGTCTGCCCTAGACTGGATGCACGTGTCAGCATTCTCCCACGGCCAGCAGGTGGCACCAGCTCTTCACCCTGCAGTCCTCCTCTTGCAGAGACGCCCAAATACTGCTTTCAAGAGCACGTCCCAGGAACAGCACGAAATACCGTGGACTTCCTAGCCTCCTTTCAACTGCCCTTTCCCACTCCCATACTCCCAGCAATACTTTTTTTTTTTAATAAAGCACTTTACTGCCAATAAGAGTAGACCTGTCCTCCATAGGGTTTTCAATGGCTGATTTTTCAGAAGATCACCAGATCTTTTTTCCAAGGCACGTCTAGGAGGACTCAAACCACCAGCCTTTTGGTTAGCAGCCAAGCACTTTAATCCTTTGCACCATCCAGGGATGCCAATAAGAATGATACTGAGTAGCATCTAGGGTCTTAAAAGCTTGTGGGCCGCTATCTAAGATACTCCATTGGTCCCACCCCGTCTGGAGCAAGGAAGAATGAAGAATACCAAAGACACAAGGGAAAGATTAGTCCAAAGGACTAATGGACCACAACTACCACAGCCTCCACCAGACTGAGTCCAGCACAACTAGATGGTACCCAGCTACCGCTACTGACTGCGCTGACAAGGATCACAATAGAGAGTCCCAGACAGAGCTGGAGATACATGTAGAACAAAATTCCAACTCACAAAAAAAGACTAGACTTACTGGTCTGATAGAGATTGGAGAAACCCCAAGAGTATGGCCCCCGGCCACCATTTTAACTTAGTGTTGAAGTCACTCCCGAGGTTCACCCTTCAACCAAAGATTAGACAGGCCCATAAAACAAATAGTAATACACATGGCTCAACCATGTATATGAGACTAAATGGGCACACCAGCCCAGGAACAAGAAAGAGAAGGCAGGAGGGGACAGGAAAGCTAGATGAATAGAAATGGGGAACCCCAGGTCAAGAAGTGGAGAGTGTTGACACGTCATGGGGTTGGCAACCAATGTCACAAAACAATACATATATTAATTGCTTAATGAGAAACTAATTTGCTCTGTAAACCTTCACCTAAAGCACGATTTTAAAAAAAGCAGAAAAAGAATGATACTGACTTTGATATATTGGAAAGAGATATTCATTCATATGTTCTAAGGACAAAAACATAGACTATGTGTTGTAATCATGGGTTTATGCTAATCTGAGTAATTTCAGGGCAGAAGGGAGCTTGGTCCGATTCCTGTTTCCATGCCCAGCACAGTACCCAATGCCCAAATGCAAAGCAACCAAGGTTTATTAAAGGAGTAAAGAAGTGGCCGAGTTTTAAGCAATGAGCAAGGGGAGCTGGTCTCCAGATAAACTTGTCTTTTCTTTAAAGGAAAACGCAGGCGGTTCGTGAACTGCCAGGAGGGCCCTCACCTCCAAGGAACAGGCAGGAAACAGATTTTTGACCTGGGAGGTGCTCATGCTGGCTTAGAGGATGCTTTGGCTTCTTCCCACATACCTGGGACCCACCCCACCTGCTTGTAACCACTAAGGAGGGGCAGCTGCCTGCGGGCCCCTGAAGCAGCTCCAGCCACATTTTGAAGCTGCGCCTCCTGAGTCAATGGCATCATGGGGGATTTTCCCTGCTGTCTCCCTCCAGGCCACACTTTCCAGAACACAAAACTGCTGGATGAGATCATCCTTAAGGCTTCTTCCAGCTCCAAGAAGCACTGAGCTATAGAGTTTCGTTGGGGAGGAAGAGATCTGAAACACATTCACAGGTTCCATTCTTGCGAGGTACCTCCAGGTGGACTCGAACTTCCAGTCTTGCAGTTAGCAACCGAGCACGTTAACCGTTTGCACCACCTAAGCCCTCTGATTCCATTCTTAAAGGAGGTGGAAATAGACCCTTGGATGACAAAAGAGGGGCTTGAGACCGGAAGGGAGGTGAGATGTCCAGCAGTTCCCAGAGTGTGGTACACAAGCTAATGTAGGGGTGGTACTTCTCAACCTCCTGGTTCTACATTTACAGTTACCTTTTGCTTCCGACAAACGATGCTAGTTTTCCATTGAGGGAAGCAATGTTAAGTTTTCATCTAGAATAAGAGTTAAAAATACCAAGTTGGTTGAAACAGCGTACAGTGGTACAGGTGGTTTGTGGGTGCACAGGTGGTTTGTGGGTGCACAGGTGGTTTGTGGGTACCACAATGTCAGCACATTGTAAGCGTGGGTCTCGGGGGCCCATATAAGATGCACGAAGCTGGGCCCTGGGCCTGAGAGATTGCCTGTTCGGGGTTCGCTTCTCCAGTCAGTGTGGGGTGATTAGCCGGCAGGGAACACTTCTGTCTTTGATTCCAACCCCACCCTCTCCTTCCCTTGGGGGTGACGGATGTGCCTGATCCTGTGGGGCAGGAATCGCAGAGCACAGGCCCATTCTTTCTGGGGGTTTGGAGAAGCAGGCCCCTGAGGCTCAGACTCGGCCTTGTCAGCCCCCTGGGGGCCCCCCATTTCCAGGCTGCCTACCCCACTACCTCGGGCCGAAGGGCCTTACCGAACTTGGAGTAGAAGTAGCACTCGGGCATCCTGGCCAGGTCGTACTGGTGCAGGAACTTGCACTGGTCGCCCTTCTTGCACAGCCCCCGCAGCCAGTGTTTGCACACCACCGTCTTCCCGCCGCTGTCATGCCGGAAGGGGCAGCGCTTACCTGGAGACACCAGAGCACCCGCTGGGAGGCCCCACTCCCCCTTTGAGGGGGTTCCCGGGAGCCCTCCTCTGTCCCCTCCCCAAGCTCCTAGTGGTGGTTGTAAGTCAGCCGCCGACTCATTGTGACCCCATGCACAACGGAGCGAAGTGCTGCCTAGTCCTGTGCCTTGGAAGTAGATTGCCAGGTCTTTCTTCCTAGTCCTCCTTAGTCTTAGACTATTCTGCATCACAGCAACACACAAGCCTCCGGTGACGAACGGTGGCTGCACATGAGCTGCCCTGGCTGAGAATGGAGTCCAGGTCTCCAGCACGGAAGGTGAGACTCTACCACTGAACCAATGCCTCCTGAGCCCCCGGTAGGGGCTGGAACTGGGGGCTGGAGGCGGCATGAAGAACATGCTGTATTCTTAGACAGCTGTTCCCACCACACCTTTGCCCAGACATTTCTCCCTGCCCACATGCACCTCATCAGCAAGTCCCACCTGTCCCTTCTCTGAGTGG
>NW_004443964.1:9035482-9036480 GCF_000243295.1 Trichechus manatus latirostris | reverse complement strand
TGCACAACAACAATTTTATTTCTTTGGATCGTCCAAGCACCCTGCAAGAGGACCTCGCTATGAACCACGGCTTGAGGGGTGGGATGGGCCGAGCTGAGGAGATGGGGCCCAAGGAGGAATCACTGAGTCCAGATGGAGCCTGGGGAGCCCTGGCTGCACAGTGAGCTGTCTCCTTTCTCACCTGTCACCAGGCTGTGGGCAAAATGAGGTGTGTGGGCAAACGGCTGCAGGCCTTCCCAGCTCCCAGGGGCAGAATCGTTTGGACCCCAAAGCAAGTCTTACATTCATGCGTACCAACAGGTTCTTAGCCCGGATCCACAGCCAGGCCTCAGGGGGACTGGGAACCCCCAAAATCGGAGGCAAGACTTTTTGGGCATCTGTGTGTTTCTACAGGGAGAGCCTGTAAGTGTTCCATGAGCCAGAAGAAAAAAGAAAAAAAAAGCTAAGAACACCCATGTTTAAACCAGGCTTCCGAGCAGGGCTGCATTTGGGGAGAGGGGCTTAGGAAGGGGGCATGGCTGAATCCAAAGTCTGGGAGGAGGGAGGGTGCTGTTGGCAGCCCTGCAAAGGCTGTGGCCAGGGCTACCTTGGGGCATAGGGAATGGGTGGGACAATTGACCCAGTCCCACAGAGACTAAGAGGCCCAGAGTTGGGGGAGGTAGAAGGGGACACACAGGCCAAGCCCATAAGCCTTCCGGCATCCCCAGCAAGGCAGAGGAAGGGGCTGCCCGTCCCTGGTGGCCCTGCTTCAGCCTCATACATATGCTGCTGAGCTAGAGAAACACCTACCCACCCATCCTTTGCCTACTAATAATAAAGCTAATGTTTTCCCACTTCCCCTCCCCAGGTGCAGACTTGCTGTCTGAGCCAGTGTGGCCTGGATGGCCCCTGCTGCCCCCGCCCGGCCCCGCCCGTCACTCACCTTTCCCACAGAGCCCTTTCAAGAAGAAGTTGCACACAGCTGAGCCCGACTCTGAAGGGGAAGGAGAAGGGAGTTC
>NW_004443964.1:9017749-9019407 GCF_000243295.1 Trichechus manatus latirostris | reverse complement strand
TCCCTGTCTATGTACTGCTGCAGCCGTTTTTGAATTATCTTCAGCATAATTTTACTTGCATCTTATATTAATGATATTGTTCGAGAATTTCCACGTTCCGTTGGATCACCTTTCTCTCAATAGACTTGGTTTTATTGATCTGTGCCTTGGCATCAAGCCCTCCATTTATGCTTGAACAACTCTGTAGATAGCAGCCTAATGGAGTGTTTGACCATACTGGTTATAAGGCTGTTGTCGAGGATGTTGCCTGGGACATCATGCCTGTCCTCTTCAAAGGCTTCCCAAGAACTCCTCTCAGACCTGACCTGAGTCTGGGATATTTTTCGCCCTGTGGTCTTTGTGAGTCTCATCATAGATGCATTCCCCTTTTTACTTGGACTAGTGGGAAGCTCAGAGTCCAGTTTACAGCCCACCCTTGAGAATGTTGAGGCCCACTTGGAGCACGTTTCTGTGCACTCCTTTCTCGGGCTGATAGTACTGTTTGTTCCCGCATTGTGTTCTCTCGGATCTATTTTTATCCTATTGTTTTTTATGTATTTTTGTAAGCTGCCTTCAATCTTTGTTGGAACAAGGCAACGCGTAAAAACAAAACAAAGTTCAGCAGCGCCCTGTGGCTTTGGCAGATATTTTAACATGCCAGTTCCATTTTAGGGTTGGATTCCTACCGGGGGAGGCAGCGACCCTTGGCTGCTCCAGTGCCCCCGCTGGGGGTTTCCCTGTTGGAGGGATATGGGTTAGAGCAACAGGTTATAGAAGCAAACCCACCAACCTCCATCTGCCTGCCAACACCTCTCCCTCCCCCAAAATGTTCTTTCTAGTCTCCCATCTGGCCATTGGCAGGAAGCCACGGGGCCTGGAGGAGATTGCAGAGGGGAGATGAATAGACAAGCTCTCCTGTTTCTACTCTCAACTTTCCTTTTCTGCATCTTCCCTCAGGGCCTTCAGGGCCCAGTGGCGCTTTGGGTACAGGTTAACACCACAGATAAGGGGCATGCCAGGAAGACCATCTGCCCAAGCACTTTGGGGGCTCAGGTGTGAGACTGAAGTGAGCCAGAGAGGGGGGAAGTGCCACATACCCCTGAAAAAGCCAATCCCTCAACCTCGCCCTGAGCTCCAGCTTCTCCCCCCACCCTTCCCACCGCCACCCGGCCGTGTGAGCAACTGCCGCCCCACACAGTCCACTCCCCCGAGCCTGCCCCTTGTCTGCCAGGCCAAAGTGCCAAGATTTCAGCAGCTCTGCTCTGCTCCACTCATGGGGGTTTGGCCAGTTTCTTCTCCTCCCAGCCTCTGTCTTCCTATCTGTAAAATGAAGACAGGGGTAGACCAGGTCCTAAAATTCTAAGATCCTAAGACTCCCCTTTCTCTTCTTCTTATACCCCTATATCCATTGCCGTTGAGTTGATACTGACTCATAGAGACCCTATAGGACAGAGTAGAACTGCCCCAGAGGGTTTTCAAGGCTGTGATCCTTACAGAAGCAGACTGCCACATCTTTCTCCCTCGGAGCAGCTAGCGGGTTCGAACTGCCCACCTTTCGGTTAGCAGCCGAGTGCTTAACCACTGCACCACCAGAGCTCCTTTCCTCTTTTCTTAGGATTCAATAGTATTAGGATCTGGAGCCCCCAAGCAGAGTGTTAACTACTTGAAGGTGTGGACTG
>NW_004443964.1:9015208-9016718 GCF_000243295.1 Trichechus manatus latirostris | reverse complement strand
TACCACCTGTGTCTGCACCCCAGCCCTGTAAGAGGGACAGAATTCCCACTCTACAGATGAGATGAGGCGCAAAGTAGTTAAGTGACTTGCCCAAGGGCACCCAACTGGCAAAGTGTCATGGCAACCTCATTCCCAGGGCAGATGGGCACCCGAGGAAGCTCCAGGGCAGTGGACGGGAGGGGACGCAGAGAGAAACTGCCTCAGGCCCTCAAGTGCCATGCGGGCACAGGCAGCCCCAGGACCCTCATTCTGGACCCCCACCCCCCACCCCATCTTGAAACAACCCTCTGAAGAAACAGACACACACACCAGGGGTGCTAGAGGGCTTTTTTTTTTTTTTTTTTTAATGGTTCCTCGCCATTTTTAACAATATCATGGGGTAAAAAAATACAGTTTAGAATCTGGAACTGACCGTTGTTGGGATGGGTTTCAAGGGCAGCTGATGGGGGCTGCAAGACCCCTTCTGATTCCTCCCCCTCTTGGGGAGCTAAGCTGCTGGGAACAGGAGCACCAAGAGGGCATGCGAAGCAGGAGCTAAGTTAGTGTCTCTCAGAGTCAGGATCTGGCAACAAACAGGACCCTAGAGCAGCTATCCTCCCCAGCCCTCAGCCAGAACCCTGGTTTTGATTAGTTATGTCTGCGCCACCCCCTTCCCACTCTTCAGCTACACAGAGACAGGTGGAGCTGGGTCAGCCTGTTCCTAGGTCAGAAAAATCATTGTCAAGTCAACCCTGGAGCTCCCACCCAAGCTTCTACTCAACCCCCTCGGGCAGGGCTGCCAGATAACTACAGGACTCCGAATTAAAATTTGGATTTCAGATAAACAATGCATCATATTTTAGTTATGTTCCATGCAATATTTGGAACATACTTATGCTAAAAAATTGTCCATGGTTTATCTGAAACTCAAACTTAACTTGGCCTCCTGATTTGTTATTGTTTTCTAAATTTTCTAAATCGGGCAATTCTGCTCTTGGGGGCCCTTGTCTCAAAAGAAGGGGTTCAGTCAACAAAGAGGCCGAGGAGAGGAAGCGGAAGTAGTCAGTTTAGAGGTGGGTGGGGAGGGAACAAACCCAGTCAAAAAAGAGCTTATTTTCCCTCCACGGGAATGATATATTACTTAAAAAAAAAAAAAAAAATCCAGAACATTTTCTACACTGGCCTTCTTCATTTATTAACAGGTATTGGGGAGGGGAGAAGACGGGACAACACACACAGACCTACACCACAGAGTTCTAAAAGTTTGGAAGCTAGTTAAAGTTGAGCTGGTTTCTCTGCAAAGGACCTCCTCCTGGCACTTCAATATGCTAATATCCACTGTGCATTTTCAAGAGGAGGGGACTTAGTATAAAGGTCTTCTAAAAGGATGTGATTTTCCTTCTGGTGGCAGGCCTAGTAAAACTGTTCCTGATATTGCTCTATAAGGATTTAAAAATAACAATAAAGAACAAGCAAACCCACAGGGGCTGAGTCAGTGCCCTAGCCCTGTTCCTAGTGTTATGCCTGGAAG
>NW_004443964.1:8992871-9013235 GCF_000243295.1 Trichechus manatus latirostris | reverse complement strand
AGATCATCAGGACTTTCTTCCGAGGCGCCTCTGGGTAGACTTGAACCTTCAACCTTTTGGTTAGCAGCTGAGCGCATTAACCGTTTGCACCACAACACCCAGGGACTCCCATCTGCCAAGGGGCTGTTACTAAAACCCCAGCTCCCTGACCAAAACGAAATGAAGTGAAAGATGCCAGCAATGGATTTCATAACCCTGCCAATTTCTTCACCCACACCCATACGCTCTCAGGTTAGGGGAGGGATTTTTGCCATCTGGTCAGAGTTCACGTAACCAAACACACACTGTCCCTGAAACTTGAGAGAGATACAATCTCTCAACCTCGACCACATTTAGGGATGTGGAGGTTCATAAGCCACTTCACGCAGCCATTTAGGAAAGATACTGAGTCTAAGACTTGACGCCTCTGAACTGCCAGCCTGGAGACACATTGTAAGTTCTTCCTGCTGTTTAACGTAAATCTCTGTGAAGTTAGTGGACAATTTAACCCGAGTCACAGTCCTCAGAGAGGAGGGAGAAGACAGGGCGGGCAGGTGGCAGGCGGCCCCAGGGCGACTTGGCCCAGCTCTTCTAGACACATGGGTAGACCGGCGTCTCTTTCTGAATCAGAGCTGGGGTGGGGCTGCTGGGACCCAAAGAACCAGCTCCCCAGCCTCCGAGCCCTTGCCGAGTGTCCCATATGGGAGGTTCCCGCCTGCAATGTCTCCACTGTGGGGCCCGGGGTTTTTTGTTGGGGCCCGGCCCCCTGCCTCTCAGGAGATCAAGGCTGGAAACTCCCTCTGGTTTCTGCAATCATTCGGGGTGGAGGGAGGCAGTGACTACACCCTAGGAGACCCAGGACCCTGGGATCTACAGACCCCTGGTGATTAAGTCCAAAGAACAGCAGAGGAAGAGCCAAGGGCAGAAGCAGCCTGGGCTGGCTGAGGCCAAGGTTTACAGTACCTCCCATGCAAGGGCCAAGTTCAGCGTTGGGGCCAAGCCAGCCCCTTCTCCCCCCGAGGGACCAGCTCCAAATGCTAAGTCCAGTAGGGCAGGGCTGCGCAGGGTGGCGAGAGGCATAAGCAGGGCATGAACCCAGTCTGGTGGGTGAGGTGAGGGTCCCTGCCTCCCTCCCTGCTCCTCCTGGCAACAGCCACACACTCAGGGGCATCCTCATTCCAGGCCTTTCCACTGCAAAGCCCACAACCCTAAATGTGGTGGGGTTTGCTCTAGCAGCGTCCTAGTTTGGGAGCGTAGGGAAAAGCACTGTCCTTTAGAAGAAAAAGGCACTCTGGTGGAGCGACGGCTAACTGAAAGGTTGGCTGTTCAAACTCATTCAGCGGCTCTGCGGGTGAAAGACCTGGCAATCTGCTTCCGTAAAGATTGTCGTTCTTGCTGTGTGCCGTAAGTTGATGCTGACTAATAGTGACCCTATAGGACAGAGGAGAACTGCCCCATGGGGTTTCCTAGGCTGTAATCTTTACAGGAGCAGATCACCAGGTCTTTTCTCCCACAGCTGCTGGTAGGTTCGAACCACTGACCTTACAGTTAGCAGCCCAACACTTAACCATTGCATCACCGGGGCAGAGATTACAGCTTAGCGGCAGTTCTACTCAGTCACAGAGGTCACTACAAGTTGAAAGAAAATCGAAAGAAAATCGACTTGATGGTTCCTAACAACCACCACCTGAGTGTCCTCAACAGCTGCCCAGGGCAAAGCCTTTGGTGTGGTGATCGGTCCCTGCCTCCCTCTCTCAACCCCACCACCCTTGCCCTCTGCTCCACCCTCTGAGCTTCTGGCCCCTCAACTCCGGGATGACACATGCCATTCCCTGCTGAAACACCCAGACAACCCAAATTCACCCTTCAGGGCTCAGTTGGGGCATCAGCCCTTCTGAGAAGCCTCCCTTACCTCAGGTCTGGACTCCTGGTCCAGTGCTCTTTCTACTCCACTCTGGGCCTTTCTCCAGCCTTTGGTGGATAGCACCATGGGTCAGTAACATCACAAATCGAGTGCCCCTCACCACTGGTGACTGACGGGTCCAGAGAGAGGAAGAGCCTGCCTGCTACCTGGAGAAAGTTCTAGTGTAAGCCGAGAGCAGACACTGTGGACACTTCAGGCTGGATCATTGTTTATGGTGGGGGCTGTCCTGCACTTTGAAGGATGTTTAGCAGCAGCCCTGGCCTCTACACACAAGATATGAGTAGCAACAGCACCTCCACCCCCAGCTGTGACAACCGAAAAAATGTCTCTGCTGTTGTCGTTAGGTGTCATCAAGTCTATTTCAACTCATAGTGACCCCATGTGACAGAGCAGAACTGCTTCACAGGGTTTCTAGGCTCTAATCTTTACAGGAGCAGATCGCCAGGTCTTAACCTCCTGCGGAGCCACTGGTGGGTTTGAACCACTGACCTTTCGGTTATCAGCTGAGCGCTTATAACTGTTGCACTACCAGACCTCCTTAAAAAGTCTCTAGACATTGCCAAATGTCCCCTGGGAGGGGACACTGCTGTCCTGGAGTGGGAACACACATGTGAAGACACAGCAGACAAACAAAAAAAGGAAAGGCAGGGACGGGAAATTGAGGGTCAGAATGAGCAGGAACGCAGCTATAGGGACGCCAGGCAGGAATCCCCAGACCCAGCTGGCACGGTCAAGGGTTGTGGTTTCCTCCTATCAATGCGCTCGTTAGAGAGGAGAAAGGGAAACCACAGCCCAGCTATCCAGGACTCATCGGGGGCTGTGCAGACCTTGTGGCCATTAGGGCTGCAGGGTAGGGGGCTTTCCACCATCCCGTTCACCCCTCCTCCTGGCATATGCCTGTGGGTAGGGCTGGGGAGGAGGTAGGAGATGACAGTTGGAATCTAGGTGCAGATTCTCATGCATCCCCATCCCAGCCCACCCTGTAGCCCCCAGGAGAGCTGCATGCTCTGGACCTCCGAAAGTCAGCAAGGTGTCTGGCCCATGTCATCTGCCTCCCCTGGTCCTGCTCCCTGGAGGTGGAGGTGGGAAAGTGGAAAAGATGCTTTGCAGCTCACGAAGAACCATCTTCCACTCATCAGTAGGGAAAGGTCCCGAGAGAGTCTAGCTGGAGTCGCCCACCAATCCCACTGTACCAGGGAAGAGCAGGCTGCAGTGCATGGCAGGAAGCCCAGCAGTCCGGGCAGGCGAAGTCTGCATCTCTGGGGTCCTAGAGCTAGAGCTCCCAACATACAGGGTGAGCAGCACTGTCGAGGGCCAGGTGAGAACTCACTTATCAGCTGCTTTAAGTCTGGTTTCATAGCCCCTGGGTGACATCAAGGCTCGTTCCTGGGTGGTGCAGACAGTTAAGAACTCGGCCACTAACCAAAAGGTTGGAGATTCAAATCTACACAAATGCACCTTGGAAGAAAGGCCTGGTGATCTACTTCCAAAACATTAGCCACTGAAAACCATATGGAGCAGTTCTACTCTGACACACATGGGGTCGCCACAAGTTGGAGTCAACTTGACTTTAACCGTTTTTTTTTTTTTTTTGAGTGACAGTCACCCTCAGTTTCTACAGAGAAGGATTTAGGGGTGAGGAGATGGGACATGGAGGTGGAAATGGAAGCAGGTGGCGGAAGCCTTTGCTCTGGCCAGAGGCCTGGGCTGTCCCGTGGGAGGCCCTGAGCGCCCACCCCGGAAGCGGATCATGCCAAAGGGAGCTGTGGCTTTGGGAGGGGGTGTTGCTAAGCACCGTGACTCGGCTCTGGGGAAGTGGCTAAAATTGGCCGACCAACAATAGGGCAGCCACTTCCCACAGCCTGCCCTGGGCTGGGACAGTCCTATTCCACCCGGGAAGCCACATCCGGCTTTCACAGCGGAGCTAGCGAAAACCAAAGCCTAGTTCCTGAGCCCCTGGGGGCACCAGATTCCTTATCCTCGGTCAAGTGACCACAGAATAATCCAAGGTCAGGCCCAGGTTGGGTTTTCACACCCTCAGCTCAGCCCCGCTCCTGGGTCTGTCGCTCCTGGGTCTGTCGTTGTTGATAGGTGCTGTCCAATCGATTTTGACTCACAGGGACCTCATGTGACAGAGGAGAACTGCCCCATAGGGTTTTCTTGGCTGTAATGTTTATGGGAACAGATTGCCAGGTCTTTCTCCTGTGGAGCCACCGGGTTGGTTCAAACTGCCAATCTCTCATTTAGCAGCAAAGGACTTACCCGTTCATGCCACCAGGGCTCCCAGAGCTAGAGGATAAACCCTGCCTGGCCCCCTCACCCATTCTCCAGGCACGAGACCACTGCCCTCCCAGATCAGCTGGCCTCCATCTCCTCGACAGACCGGACCGACACACCCTCAACGTCCAGCAGTGGCCTGTCCCTGGCAGCTCTGCCTGAGCCTGGAGCCAGACCTGAGCTCTCCTGGGGCCGCCAGGCAGGCGGCCCACTCTGCAGCTGACCAGACGCCCACCCGATACAGGGAGTACACACTTCAATGCCCACTGCCACCGCTCTCGGCAGCCGTCCCTCCTGAGGTTCTTCCCCGAGCTATTCATCCGGGAATGAGTAACTGTCCTCCATCTGACACAGCCCAGCCACGTGGCCGGACAGAGAGGCCTCTGAGCACATCATGACCTCAGTGGAGACTCAGGTCAATTGCAAGAGCCTTTGTTAGTTTCCTTGTTTGTTCGTACATTCATTCATTCATTGAATTATTGCATACCTACCGATTTTCACATACCGTTCTAGGCCACAAACAAGGCAATGAATAGCAAGGAGGACAGGCTCCTGCCTTCTCAGGGGGCACATGGATGTGTGGGGGGGTGGGGAGTGGGGTTGTAAGTATATAAAGATAACAATATCTCACAGTCTTCAGTGTCATGAGGCATGATGCAAGTGAGTGTTGGAGTTGAGGGGGCTGGGGGAGACCTCTGAGGAAGTGGCACTGTGAGCTGAGAACTGGATGATGAGCAGGAAGCAGCCACGCCAAGAACATTACAGGCAGGGAGAACAGTACATGCAAAGACCCAGGGGTGGGAACAAGTTTGTGGTGCTTGGGGAATGGAAGGAAAACCAGTGTGGCCAGAGGTCAGGCCACACAGGGCCCTCCTCCCTGTAAGACCATGGGAAGGAGTCTGGATGTCATTCTAGATGCACTAGGAAACTAACAGGGGCTTGTAAGCAGGCAAGTGAGCCAATCAGCCGCTGGCACTGGAGACGTGGAGGAGGGGAAGCAGGAGTTCAGGCAGGAGGCTGCTGTGGGAGCTTAGGGCAGAGAGGATGCGGCTGGGACTCGGGTGCAGCTAAGGAGACAGGCCCACCACCATCTGTCAGTCTGTCGTGCTATGGTGCTTCTATGTTGCTGTGATGCTGGAAGCTATGCCACCGGTATTTCAAATACCAGCTGGGTCACCCATGTTGGACAGGTTTCAGCAGAGCTTCCAGGCTCAGACAGACTAGGAAGAAAGGCCTGGTGATCTACTTCTGAAAGTTAGCCAATGAAAACCCTATGGCTCACAACAGAGGATGTCCAATATAGTGCTGGAAGATGAGCCCCCTAGGCTGGAAGGCACTCAAAATATACAGTGGCCTCAGCGGTGGACTCGCGCACGCCAGCGATCGTGAAGATGGTGTAGGCCCAGGCAACATTTCATTCTATTGCACGTGGGGTCGCCACGAGTCGGAGTGGACTTGACGGCCACTAACAACAACAAGGAGACCGACAGAGGTGGACACGTTCCGAACATGTTTTGGAGGAAGAGACACCAGGAATTACTAGGAGCCTGGGTGGTGGATGAGAGAAAGGGCAGAATCAAAGAGAACTCCAAGTGTTCCAGGGGTTGCCTCAAGCCCCTGGCATCGTTTTCCAGCCATGGGTCCCCCCAGGTGGGCCATGGACCTTTCTTGCAGCGGTACTGCCAACATCTCTAGGGAGAACTTAACTTTGGCAAACAGAGAAGGCATTTCGCGACCCAGTGTCTGCCAGATGAATGACAAGCTGAAGGGAGTTGTGCAAGAAACTCAGTGCACCCAGGGCCGCAAGTGTCTGTGAGAGGTTAGTGGCTCTGGTTTTTGGTCACCCAAAAAAGATCCTGCACTTTCTGGAACACTCACCAGCCTTATCCTGCAAACATAACAAAGGCCTGTGAAGGCGGAAAACGGTTTCATTCATGCAGCGCGACAGGTTTGAAGGGCAGCTGAGTGAATGGAGAACGTGGACACTTTGATACTCATTGTTACATATTCTGAGAGGAACCTCAATGGAGACTATGTTGTAATTTTAGCTGACTTTAGTACTATCTGAAATCTATGAGTTCCTTAGTATGCACTGCCAAAAGCCCTCGGATTTGAAAGTGTGCTGCGTGCACAAGAAGGTTAAGAAGTACTGTTTAAAATAAGCCAAGCTGGAACAAACAAACAAATAAAAAAGCCCAGGATGGGAACATGAAATGTCAACATTATGATTCCTGTACCACTTAAGTATCTGTGTCAAATATCTCCTTAAAATACCTGGGTGTGGTGGGACTGTATTTTCAGAGATGGAGAGACTAAAAATTAAGGGACTTGTTCAAGGTCATGGATTAAAGCCAAAGCTGAATTCCCACACCAGGACTCCATTCACTAAAGTAGGGATTGTTGCTGTCAGCTGCCACTGAGTTGGCCTCATGACTCATGGTGACCCCATGCACAATGGAACAAAATGTTGCCGGGTCCCACACCATCTCCATGATTGGTTGCAGCCTGGACAGTTGTGATTCAGAGGGTTTTCACTGGCTGATTTTCAGAAGTAGATCACCAGGCCTTTCTTCCTAGTTCATCTTAGTCTGGAAGCTCAGCTGAAAGCCGTTCAGCATCATAGAAACATGCAAACCTTTACTGACAGGCAGGTGGTGGCTGCACACGAGGTGCAAATGGCCTGGAAATCGGACCCAGGTCTCCTGCATGGAAAGTGAGAATTCTACCACTGAACCACCGATGCCCCATAAAGAAAATAGGGATACACCATGAAAAGGTTTAGGGCCTCCATCATACAAAAAGAAACAAACAGCAAAATTTGAGCATGTAATTTCCATATAGATATATAACCCGCTGCCATCGAATACATTCCAACTCATAGTGACCCAACAGGACAGAGCAGAACTGCCCCATAGGGTTTCCAAGGAGTAGCTGATGGATTCGAACTCCCGACCTTTTGATTAGCAGCTGAATGCTTAACCACTATGCCACCAGGGCCCCCAAATATACGTGTGTATGTATGTACATATACATCCATACTTCTTTTTTTTTAAACTAAAAGTTATTGGAAGGAGCCCTGGTGGCACAGTGGTTAAGTGGTTGGCTGCTAACTGAGAAGTCCGTGGTTTGAACCAATCAGTGGCTCCTCAGAAGAAAAGACCCAGTGATCTTCTCTCATAAATATTAATCTATTGCCGTTGAGTCGATTCTGACTCATAGTGACACTATAGGACAGAGTAGAACGGCCCCATAGGGTTTCCAAGGAGCAGCTGGTAGATTCAAACTGCTGACCTTTTGGTTAGCCGCCAAGCTCTTAACCACTGTGCCACCAGGGCTCCCCATCAATATTAGAGTCTAGAAAATCCCATGGGGCAGTTCTACTCTGTCATATGGGGTCACTATGAGTCAGAACCAACTTGATGGTAGCCAGCAACAACAACAAAAGTTATTTACAAGTCTACTGTCAGTCCAGAGCCCCGGTGATGCAGTGGTTAAGAGCTTGGCTGCTAATCAAAAGGTTGGCAGTTCGAATTCACCAGCCACTCCTTGGAAACCCTATGGAGCAGTTCTACTCTGTCCTATAGGGTCGCTATGAGTCGGAATCAACGTGACAGCAATGGGTTTTTGTTTTTTTTTTTTTTGGTTTATTGTCAATCCATGTATTAATAACTTTTAGTTTTCCCTCTTTTAAAAAAATCAATATAGATGGAAGTTCTGGTGTTTTCTTCCCACATCCCACTGGATTTTCTCGCCTCTTCCTTGGAGATGCTAAAATACAGCACCCGCTACGTCACATGACTCCCATTGAAACACAGGCCACCCTGCAAGCTTGGAGGTTCCCAGGACTGAGACAGGACAGCCAGAGTACCCAATCCAGCGGCCTCGCTTAGGCTGATGCGGCGGGGGGAAGTGACTTGTTGAAGGTCAGGAGCTGGCGAGTAAGCCAGGTGTGGAGCCCAGGCCTCCTGCCTCCCAATCTAAAGGTCTTTCCCCCAGTAACTCCTGGTTCATGCATTACCCGGCACAAGGCTAATCTTGTCTGTTACAAGCTTGTCCCCACCAAGAGCTAGGAAAGGGGAACTGACTAGAGAGGAGGAAGCACCCCCACCCCCACCCCTCCACCTACCACTAAGTAGCTGGTACTTGGTGCCACCAGGCAGAGAAAGAGGCACAGAACCTGGCCCCAGAGCTGCTCAGGGCTCAGCTGATCCCAGGACCAGGTGGTCTGGGAGCACCTGCAGCTATGGTAAAGTTTCTTCAAATATGGTTTTAAAACAAGTGTGACTCGGTAACCTCCATATCTGAAACTTCTCCAATGGAACTCTCTCAACAGGAGAGAAAAAAAGAGTCACATACACAGATACTTATTGCAGCCTATTTCATAAGAGCAAAAGATTGGACATAACCTAAATATCCAACAGTGGGGAAATGGTTAAGAAAACTCTGAGCCATTAACCCAACAGATTATCAGGCAGTCATGAAAAGGGGCGCACAGGAAGATCACACCGCAAGGTGGAAAACTGCTTACCAAATGCTGTTAAGCGGAAGGAAAAAGGAAAACCCAACATCAGAACACACACTCGTCTACACAGAGTGATTCCTGAATAACGATTGAAACGGAATGCAGAGAAATTAAGGAGTTATACTAGGCTTAAGAAGAAAACAGGCTTAAAAAAAAGTTTTCTTTAATGTGGTAATACTGTTTTAATAATAATAAATAAATTCCCAAAGCATCAAAGGATTAAGGAAAAAGCTTTAACTTCAGAACCAGCTTACACCTATCTAGTTCTCAGGGCTTCGGCAGCCACGGCCCAGCACGAGGCACTCACTGGGGGCTGGGCGAGATCAGGTCTCCATCCATCCCGTATCTGTGTCCATGTTAATCTCCCACTCATGTCCGTCCTCTTTCTCTCCCTCCCCCCAAAACATACCCAAGCTACACATGCTTGTTAGGTCTGCGTTTTATTCTGAGTTGCCAAGGAGGAGAAAGCGGGCAATTCATAGCAACCTGATGGCAGGAGAAGCAGGGAGATTAGGGTATCTCCCCAAAAAGAACTCGGCCCCCCAACACAGCTGCTTCCTGATGCCTGCGCCTCCTCAACTGAGCAGGAGATGAGAGATAACAACCCTCCCACGCTCCGGAGATGGACCCGTTTCCAGGGTCACCGAAGCCCAGATCTGGAGGCCAGCCCCCCACACCACGCTGGGATTCCATCTGAGATATCCTGGGCAGGTGAAGGTTAGACTTCGCCGTCTCTACAGCCCCAGCTCGGCTAGACTCACAGCTCGGAGGGAGCAGAGAAAAAGAGGAGGCGGGGGCATCTATGGGCAACCAGCACCCCGGGGTTCCTGTGTCCGGCCGTCCACCAAGCCATGCGCAGGAACAGCACGACTGTCAACAGCCCCCGCTTACTGGGGGCCTGCTGCGTGCCAGGTGTTGTGTGGGCGCAAAGCATGTTTATACTCTTCAACCTCACAGCAACCCTGCAAGGAGGGTGTCATGATTGCCCCCATTTTACAGAGGAAGAAATGAAGGCTCCGAGCGGTGAATTCCTTTGCTCACTCTCATAGCTACCAAAGGGTGATTCGAGCCCGTTTCTTTCAGACCTGAGGATGCAGAGTTTTCTGCAGCAGGTGATGCTGTCCGGCCCGTGCAGACGCAGGCAGCTGAGAGTGTGCGTGTGTATGGGGGACAGGGGTTGGCTGGGATTGGGAAGAATGTTTCTCTCTCTAAGACCCTCGGAGTCAAGCTTATTTTGCTGACTCCCTCATCAGGGATTTGCCCCTAGACAGGGGGTATCTGAAGTGCTGACTGGGGGACACAAATGGTTAAGTACTCAACTACTAGCTGAAAGATAGGTGGTTCAAGTCCCCCCCACCCCTCCGCCAGAGTCACCTTGGAGGACAGGCCTGGCGATCTGCTTCTAAAAGGTCACAGCCTTGAAAACCCTATGGAGCAGTTCTACTCTGCACACATGGGGTCGCCAGGAGTCGCAACTGACTCAATGACAACTAACGACAGTCACCTTATACCCAGGATCCCACTCCTACTTCCTGCTCTAAGGAACCTCTCAATATTCTGAGAGGTGGGAGGGGACCCCTGAAGCAGAAGCTGGGGCTCCCCTGGTATACCCAGAAGCGGGCCTGGCACAAGGCTCTGCTTCCTGTTTCTCGTGCCTGCTCTGCTCCCATCTCAACCTTCTGTCCCTTGGTGGTTCGGATGCCCAGCAAGGACAAACAGAACCTGACCCAGCCCTGCTCCTAAAACCTCCAGGCTGGGTGCCTTGTGCTTACTCCACCCTCCCTCCCTGCCTACCAGCCAATCCAGCCAGGCTCACTGGCCCAAGGGTGCCACTGCCCAGACGCACTCAGTAGATCCCATTTCCTGGAGGGAAACACCCTGTGCTTTGGGGGCCTCTTCCAGGAAGGAAAGGAAAGTGAAGGAGCCCCTGCTTTCACTGTGCGCTTTCTGCAGCAGCCAGCACACATTCCGAGGCATCCCTGCTGGGGCAGTAGGGGGCAGGGATGGAGAAGGACACTGGGCACAGGGTGTGTATAAACCAGCCCCATGCAGTCAGGACATTACAGAAGGGCTCACAGGATAGGCTGGACAAGGAAGAAGGAAATAGAGCACACCAGAAATTCTCAGCTACTTCCACTTTCTGTTGCCTTTTTATGGACTATTAAATAGTGTACACCTTAAAAAAAAAAAGAATCAAACCCATTGCCGTGGAGTCAGTTCTGACTCATGGAGACCCCACGGGTTATAGCATAGAACTGTGCTCCGAAGGGTTTTCTTGGCTGTAATCTTTACAGACGCAGATCACCAGGCCTTTCTTCTGCAGTGGTGCTGGGTGGATTCAAACCACCAACCTTTAGGTTAGTAGTTGAGCACAAACCATTTGCACCACCCAAGGACCCTAATTTACATGCACACAGTCCAACATGGTAGTCAGAACCGCAGGTGGCTACTGAGCCCTTGAAATGTAGCGAATCCAAACTAAGATGCAACGTAAATGTAAACCACGTCTGCAATTTCAAAGACTTAGCGTGCAAAAAAGAATGTAAAATATCCAATTACTATTTTTATATCAATTACATGGTGAAATGATAATATGTTGGCTTTATTAGGTTAAATAAGAATCTATGAATTCTGCCTATTTCTTTTTACTTTTTAAAACGTAGCGATTATCAGTACCAGCTGCCTTAAAGAGTCCATTCTGACTCATGGCGAACCCACGTGTTTCAGAGCAGAACTGTGCTCCCTTGGGTTTTCAATGGCTGTGATCGTTTGGAAGTAGATCGCCAGGGCTTTCTTCCAAGGCACCTCTGGGTGGATTTGAACTGCCAACCTTTTGGTTAGTAGCAAGGGCTTAACCATTCGTGCCACCCAGGTACTTCAAATGTAGTTATTAGACAATGCAAGTTACATGCGGGGTTTGTATTTTATTTCTATTGGGTGGCACTGATTTAAAAATCTCCCCTTTATTATACACGCAGCACGTTACATTGTAGCTAGATTAACAAAGCCAACCATTGTTCACATTGGGGTAAAAATAATTACATGTTAATAAATAACGCTACATTAGATTAAGTCCTAATATTTCAATTTGTACATCCAGTCTGCCCACTGATGAATGCGAAGTTGTTTCCAGTCTTTGGTTTCAACTCTGTAACAGAAATCCTCTCAGCTCAATCTGGGCATGTGTCCTTAACAATTTCCGGAGACTACATTCTTAAAAGCTAGCGAAATTACTTTTGTTCTCTATGGTTAACTTGTTCTCCAGAAAGGTTCTACCAACGTACAGACCCAGCAACAGAGGACCATGGTGTCTAACGGCAGGCATTGTATGTTCTTGAGTTGAATTGGAAACAACAAAAACACAATTATCCACCCCACCCCACCCCCACAAACTTGTCATTTGCATCTCTGATTACTAAGGAGGGTGAACATTTAAGACTGTATTATTGGCATCTGTATCCTTTCTCTTGTGAATTGCTTGTTGAAGGCTTTTTCCCATTTTTCTAGGGGGAGGGGACATCACCTTTCCCAATGGATTTATGTGACTTCTTTAAATATTTAAGTGATTTAAATCTTTGATTATCGTGTTTTGCAAATATGTCTGCAAACTTATCATATTATATACCTGCTTACATTTGCTGGGCTTCTGTTTTCTTTTCCAGGGAGTGCTTACTCATTTGTACAGGGTTCAAATCTGCTTTATGGTTTCTGGTTCACAGTATTTTGCAGGAAAGGCCTTCCCCATCCCTGTCCATGCCCTCCCCCTACCCCCCAGTTTATGGAAATATTCATTTCTTCTAAAACTACCAGATAATGTAATGAGTAAAAACTACTCAAAAAATAAATACTGGAAGGAAATACACCAAGCTAGAGATATCTGTTACTTATAAAACTGTGGGTCACTTAAAATAGAAAATATAATAATATATATAATAATATAATAAATTAAAATAGTAATTATAGTTACTGATTCCTTATAAAATTGATTTTGTTATAAAGTGAGTAAAGCTACTTTGATCATATATTAAATCCTTTATATGTAGATGCTACCCACTCATGAGTCTATTTCCAGACTTCCTTTTCTGTTCATTGATCTGTTTATTCCTAAACCAGATAACACTATTACCGTGTATATTTTTGACTATCTGGTAGGATGATATCCCTTTTTCTCCCCCCTAAAATTTCTTAGATTTTCTAATGCATTCAGTCTTCCAGATGGACTTCAGAAACATTTTAATAAGTTCCAAAAGAAATTCTGAAAGGATTATATTGGAATTAAAAGAAAATAATCAATTAATTTGGGAAAAACTAATTTCACAACATTAAGTCTTTCTACTTGTTTATTCAAGTCCTTTAGACACTCTCCATTAAACCTTGTGGTTCTTCCTATAAGTCTTACACATGTCTCATCATGTTGATTCTGGGTTACTTTATGGCCTCTTCTTGCTCTGAATGTGTGCTGCGCCCTCCCCCTTTATACACACCTATATTCTCTGACTGGTTTTAGCTGCTATATGAGAATGCTACCGTCGTGTGTGGTGTTCTTTTAATGGCCACCCCACTAACTTTATACTCCCACACTTTGTAAGGAGCCCTGGTGGTGCAGCAGTTAAGCGCTTGGCTGCTAAGCGAAAAGTCAACGGTTTGAACCCACCAGCCACTCCATGGGAGAAAGATGTGGCAGTCTGCTCCCATAAAGACTGACAGCCTTGGAAACCCTATGGGGCAGTTCTACTGTCTGCCTTTTAGGGTCACTATGAGTCAGAACTGACTTGACGGCAATGGGTTTGGTTTGGTTTTTTGCACACTTTAATCAACTTTATGATTAAATCTTTGGGGGCTTTGTCAGTAGACAAGCCCATCATCTGAAACTAACAATTATTTTGCCTCCTCCACTCCTCGTTCTTATCTTGGTATATTTGCTACAACCTCCGACATCATGTCGAACACCACTGCTGGTATGACGCACCTATGACGTGATATTCAAAACCCACGTCATCCAGCACAGGTGCCTATAGTCACTGGGGACTGCTGAGTGCTTGAAAAGGGGCCAATGTGACCGAGACGCTGAACTTTACATCTCATTTCAATGATTTTAAATTTAAAAACCGAGACTTGACTCAATTATCGAAAAACTGACGTATGCTTGAGACAACTTGAGTATGTGACCCTACTTTTTCTGCCGCAAATTTTACGAAAGCCAAACCCAGACGTAGCATTTATGAAAACTTAACATCCAAACTGAGATGAGCTATCGGTGTAAAATACACACTAGATTTTGAAGACGTCATGTGAAAAAAAGAATGTAAAATATCGCGGTCATTTTATATGACTACGTGGTGCAGTGACAATATTTTGGATATACTGAGTTCAATAAAATATATAATTAAAACTAATTTCACCTTTTTTTAAATTTTAAAAACGTCGCTACGAGACAGCTTAATGGTGCATATGTGTCTCACATTATATTCCTATTAATGACACTGTTGTAGAGATATTTCCATTAATCATGATGCTCGCTCTTGAATTCATACAGATATGCTCCATCATTGTAAAGAATGTATAGTTCTTAGAGTTTACAGGAAAGCAATGCCAATAACTCAGTCAGGCTGACTAGCAGGAAAACATACCACAGTTTGGACAACTCGCCCTTTTGTTGCTGGAAAATATAGAACAGGGAGTCCAGCCTAGCTTCAACAGAGAGCCCTGGAATAATAGTGTTTCCCAATGTGGATTCTGACAGATTTAGCAAGATGGTGCCCTGAGGAACCCACTCTGGGAAATGTTATTCTAGACCCTACCCAGCCTCAGGCGGCAGGCCCTCCCGGGACCACACAGTAATTATTCCTGGGCTATGGGTCATGGAAGAAGTATCAGAAAAGGAACTAACTTTTGTTGAGATTTTACAATGCACCAAGCCTTGTACTAGATGACTTCTTTTGATTAAACTGCCTTTTTATTTACAAGTAATCCACTCTCCTAGGTATCCGAAAGGCTCTATCTCATACATTCTTCCCAAAATCCCATGGAATTATTATCATCATCATCCCTATCTTGCAGGTGAGACGACTCAGGATTAGAGAGGGTGAATGAGTTATCCAGTAACTCATTGGTGAAGACAGAGCTGAGAGAAGAATTCACCTATGCTGGATTCTGAGCCCTGACCACCTCAAGGAGTATCAGGGGAGGTGATAGCATTGTTGGGGCCCAGGCTTCTGATACCTGGACTACCACACAGACACACAGTTTTGTATACAATTCCAGGTTAAAATCTCCTTAGTCTGGGTACCCCAGTGCCCCCAGCTCCCCAGACAAAGTGCTGATTAACCCTGGGAATTACAGACCTCAGGTCCCCAGGAGGCTCCATCCTGTTGGGGACCCCTGTTCCTCATGGGACGGGAACTGGCCACTCTGCTCCTTTGTCCCTGCCTGCATCTCCATCTTCATCCCAAAGCCATTAGCCTTTGGGCCAGGGGAAGGAAGGCAGCCGGAGAGACGCCAGTGAAGGCACCAGGAGGGGGGAGGAGAAAGCCTCCCTCAGCGCCTGGGAGTCAGAACAGCCCAGAGCAGGAGAAGGAAGAGAAAGGAGTGCGCCAAGACCCGGGAGTAACAGGAAGAGACAACCCAGGAGTCAAGATGACGAGGAACCAGTGACTCAAGGACATCCGGCAACTTCACTTGTTTACAAGGGTCTTCCTGGAGTCGTGTTTCCCTGAGCCTACCACCCGGTCCAAGCCACCCAGCTTCCATCACAGCTGGAGAACACAGCAGAGGTGGGAAGGGGTACATGGTGGGGGACCCAGTGCGTCCCAGCAGGGCAGCCGCCCCCCCTCATCTGGGAGTGGCCCTCCTGCTGGGAGGGCTCCTCCCTCCGGCCCTGGTCTGAGAAGGAACAGAAGAAAGGGGCTGGGCTTGAAATCAGATCCACCAGGCCTTGTTTTGTTTCACTTTGCTTCTCCTAGGAGTTGAGAGCTGGGCTCTGGCTTGTCAGCTGGAGGGAAAGGACACTACGGTCGCCGGGGCGGCGGCTGGCACATCTGGACCCACTCTGCCAGAGCGGGTAGTATGGGGTGAAGAGTTAGATTCTCTGAGTTACAGCCGGTTCAGCCACACTGGTCAAGTTATTTGTGCCTTAGTTTTCTCGTTTGCTTTGAAAGGGAGTTGATAACATTACGTACCCCCTAGTGTTACTGCAGAAGCCCTGGGGGCGCAGTGGTTAAAGCAGTGGACTGCTAACCGAAAGGTCGGTTGTTCAAAACTACCAGCAGCTCCACAGAAGAAAGATGTGGCAGTCTGCTTCTGCAGATTTACAGTCTTGGAAACCCTATGGGGTTGCTCTGAGTCAGAAACGACTCAAAGGCAGTGAGTTTGGTTTGGTTTTACTGTTATTTTGGGAGTCTCTGGATGGTGCAAACAGGTAACATGCTCAGCTGCTAACCAAAAGGCTGGCTGTTTGAGTTCACCCAGAGGCACCTCAGAAGAAAGGCCTGGCAATCTACTTCCGAAAAATCAGTCACTGAAAAACCTAGGGAGGACAGTTTTACTCTGACACACATGGGGTTGCCATGAGTTGGGATTGGTTCAATGGCAACTGGCTTTTTTTGTTTTTAGTCTATTGTGAGGATGAAATAAGTGAATTACGTAAGGTGCTCAGCACAGCCCTGGGCACAGGGTAAGCCCTGACAAGTGTTTGCTGTGAAAGGGCTGCAGTAACATGCTCTATCTCTCACTACACGCACTAGATCTATACCAGCAGCCCCAGTGATCCCTGGCCACCATCACTCTCCTAAATTCAAACAGGACACGTTATTAGCCTGGGAGACACCGCAGTGTCATCTGAGGACACCTAATCTGACGGGCTCCAGGGTGAGGCATGGGTTGAACTCTTTCAAAATCCTGGGGGTCCCTAGGATTAACTGTTTTGGGGTGGGGGCTCCTCCAAGTTGCTGAAACCCAGGTATTGATTCTGCCCTCCCTCTGCAGATTCTATCAGCAGTGGGGTCATTGGTTTACTTTCTGACCTGACTTCCAGAACCCTCCTCCCTTCTTTTAAACCTTTAATGGTACAGGCTGGAGGAGCCTGGATTCTCTCAGATGGGACTTGAGCTCTTTCTGATTTCAGTTTGATAAGGATGGAGGAGGGTAACCCTTTGTCGTCGAGTCGATTCCAACTCATAGCAGCCCTACAGGATCGAGTAGCACTGCCCCAGAGGGTCAACAAGGCTGTAAATCTTTATGGAAGCAGACTGCCACATCTTTCTCCCGCATGGCTGTGGGTAGAGGTGGGAAAAGAACAACTCCTTCCATTCCTCCTCAGGATAAGGGTTAGAAGTACCTCAGGAATTTGGCGTATCCTGGGTGCTACCAGCAAAAACTAATGCACAAAAGCTCAATACACTCAACCCCCAATAAAACATCACATAGTCCGAAGGACTGTAACCAGATTCTCATTAGCGGTGTCCCGTGAATTATGCTGCTGGCCTCCTTAGAAGGCTCCTTTTGTGCTCTCACCAGCTCTCTCCTTACTGTTTGATTGAGCCTTAAACCCTGGGGGGGGTTCTGATGCTTCAGGGCCAGGGGCAACATTCTAAGGGACATAGAGGGTCTGTACTGAGTGGGAACCCGAGGATGGAGGCTTTCAGGGTAGAGAGGAAGGAGGGGCTGAGAACAGAAGCTGAAATGCAGAGCCTGGCTTCACTGCCCCATTTGGGGAGATCCAGGCCACGTTCAGTTACTGCAAGAACACATCCATCCTGGCTACCAGGGCCTAAGGGGGCACAGGTATAAGGAGAACCCAGGGGCTCCGTGGCCTGGCTGACCCCATCTGCCACGCCAACGGGCAGGACAGACGACTTGCAGGCCCTGAGTGCACACCGAGAGATTGTTCCTGCTCTGGCATTGTTGCTTTTCAGATGCCCGCAGCCCTGGGATGACAGAAAGAGGGTAAAATCCGGGTGTCCTAAGCTGTTTCTGATAGGCTGGGTAAGAAGTGTGGGCTTCATTCAGGAACATCCCAAGTCTGGGGGGGACAAGCAGGCCTCGCCTAGCCCCAAAAGGGAGCTCCTTCCTCAGGTTGGGAGGCTGAGTGGAGACCACTAGCAGCCCTGTTCCTGGCAAAGGAGGGCTTGGGATACCAGTGCTGCCAGCCTGGCACAGAGCCCAGAGCTGCAAGCTGGCAGTGCCTGGGGAGCCTCTGATGTATGCTGGCTGAAAGGAAGCCCAAGGCTCCTCAAGGAGGCCTATTCCAGGCTGAGCTTCAGGGGCACAGTGAGGGGGAATGTGGGAATCTAATGGCTGAACTTCCTTCCCAGCCGGCTGCAAGCAAAGAAGGGCGATGTCCGATTACACAGGCTGGTTCCTCCCTGCGTCACCGGCCAGTTCCAGGCCCAGAGAGGGAGGGCACAGGCACCCCGGAAACACTGGCTAGAGGTGGCCTTCAGCACACTCTGCCAGATAACCCTATGAAGTTCCCTCAGGCTTCAGAATTTGGTTCCCTTTCCCAAGGTCGAGGAAAATTTCCAACCTAAGTCACAAGATCTCTGCGGGTCAGCTCTCAACTTCTACAGTGAGATTGCTCAAGCCCTTTGCTTCTTTCTCCAAGTCTTATCTCTGGCATCAAACCCAGATCCCTTTCCTCCAAGGGACAGACTCCTCCCTCCCCACACAGGGACAAGCTCCGCAGAGGCTGCGGAATGTTCGGCCAAAGAGGGCTCGAGTCGCTGCCCAGCACCAATCTGGGCCTACTTGGGCCTCTACTCCCTCCACCCCAACCCAGTTCAAACCAGAGAAGAGAGAGAGGGGAAGGATATCAGGGCCGGCATCAAAACACATTTCCCAGCACACCTGGGCACAGGCTGTCCCGGCCAAAGAAATCAATCAGCCGCTTCAAAGGTGCAGGGAGTTGGCTTCCTGGAACCACAGCCAACCTGAGGCCCTTCTGGGGAAGCTCCTGACTTATAAAGAAGTGTCCTAGGCCCTCTCCCAGTGCGGCATTTGCCCCCTGCTTGGTAGATGAGACCCTGGTTTGCTTGGGGCTCCCTGGTGTCTGATCCTATGGGCCTGGACTGTCGGGGTTCCAAGAAGTGGCGGGTCAGAAGTAGAGTGAGCACACGCATACGATATTGGGATGAATACTGGTAGGTGGGCGCGTGTAAAAGAGAACGGAGGAGAAAAAAGGAGAGAGGTCAAGAGATAGGAGGGGAAACCCCAGAACACAGAAGTGCCGAGTGGAGGCCTGAGCTGTGGAGCACAGTGTGAGTGGCTGGTCAGCAAGAAGCAGGGGCCCTGTGAACTCAGGGAGGTACAAAGTAAAGGAGCTGACACTCGCCCCCAAACCACCACCTCATGGGAACAGCCTCACTGCCTCCCAGTGGCCTCCCCCCAGTCGCTGCAGGATCCCTGGGAAGAGCAGGAGAGCCCAGTCGGGCATCTCCCAAGGTTGAGCCTGCCACCTTCATGGGAAAGAGCAGCTGTCCCCCAAGGACGGGCGGGCCAGAGTCCAAGTTTGGAGGAGACAAACTATCTCAACTGGTCAGTCACGTGCGCAGCTCACCGGGCAGCTGATAAGAGGGAGAACCTGGTGGCACCCCCACACTCACAAGGGGCCCAGCTGCCCTGCGAATGAAGCCTCACAAGCTTGGGAGGATGCCCCATTCTTGCTTTGCAGCCCTGGGGCTGCCTAGAGGCCCAGCTGGGCCTGGCCCTGGTCCAGTAAACTCCTCATTTCTGGGGAAATCCACAGCTCTGCTCCCCCTTCCTTTGTGCCCCGCTCTTTGTTCTCTTAAAATTCAGTCCATTCCATCGGTGGTCCCCGCCTCCACCCGAGCCCCCGGCAAGCGGGCGGGGGCAGGCGGGAGTTATTAGAAACCCAGACCAGACGTGCAAAGAAGTTTCATTGCGGGAGGCCCTCCTGCAACTGGCCCTCATTGTTTACCCGCAGGTCGCCGGTGGGGAAACCTTTCTGTGGTCCAGATGGCTGCGGGCGTATAAGAGATGGGTCCTCTAGCACCTCAACCCCTCCAGAGACCCTGTCCCCATTCAACCGCTCCGCAACCTGGGCAAAGAATGGGCACCGGGGACGCAGTCAAGGGCCGTGGGAGCCGGTCAGATTGCAAGGGGTGGGGGTGGTGGAGGAGGGAGAAGTTCCAAAACAAGAAAAGCAGCAGCATTGCATTTCCCCTCCATTCTCCCAGAGAGAAAAAGAAAACGTCCAAAGCCCTGGGCAGCTGTATCTCATCAGGCAAACACAAGGAACCTGGTTTGAGTTAGCAGCGAGCACCCCTCCCCCAGTCGGTCTCTCTCTTCTTTTACACATATACACGCACTCCGAGTTCAGGCCTCTCCCTCTCTCTTTTACACACACACACTCTCTTTCTCCTAGTTCAGTCCTCTCCTGGGAAGCCAGCCCGGCTCCCGGCTTCCCGCCCAGCGCTCAGGGCTCAGGCACTCACCGGCAGCGTCCCGGGTCCCCAGCTAGCAAGACAGCTCGTGGGGACGCACCCGAGACCAGGGGCAGTTTTGTAGCCCTGGCTGGGAAGCTCCAAGGTGGGGCGGGGCCAGAGGCGACGACTGGGGCCCAACCGCCCGATGTGAGGGATTAAATTATTAACCAACCGCTCGGGCCCGCGGCCACGCCGGGGGCGCTCGGTCCGGGGCGCACGGC
>NW_004443964.1:8984351-8992212 GCF_000243295.1 Trichechus manatus latirostris | reverse complement strand
GCCCTGCGCGCTCCCCGGCTCCAGCCCTGGCCTCCAGCGGGTGGAGTGGGGGGTCCTCTGCGCCTTTCCTCCCGCCCCACGGCCTCCCATCCCCGGCTTTTTCAGTCCTCCCCGCCCCAGCGAGGGGCTCGAGCCCCCCAGGCCGAGCCCACCCAGGCCTCGCAGGGCGCACGCAGCTGTCACGGCTAGAAGCGGGTGCCCGTTGCCTACCTCGGTGCCCAGAGACCCAAGCGCGGGGCTGGTGCAGCAGTGCGCTCCCCTCGGCGGGCTCCGCGCGGCGCCCAGGGTGGCGGCCCATGGCAGCGCCAGCGTTTTTTTCCCTCGGCTCTGGGGCTTTCAGGGCTGGGAGCCGCTCGGACACTCCCCTTTCAGGCTCCTCCCCCTCCCTCCCTCCGCGCCCCTCCGCGCCCCTCCGCGCTGATGTCACGCCGCCGCCGCAGCCAATGGAGCTTGGGTACAGCAGCCCGGCCGCTCCGGCCTCTCCAGTTCAAACCCGAGATCTTGGGACTTTCGGCGCTCCATGTGGGGAGGCCCCGGCCGGGAAGTCTGCAGGGCCCAGCCGGCGGGGCTCCGGGGTGCCAGTCTCGCTGCGCTCCGGCCCCGAGTCCCCATCTGGGGTCCTCAGGAGTCATGGGTGCGTCTCCCATCCGTGGCTGGGCCCCGGCCAGTTGCGAGGCCCGCCCAGCGCTCTTCCTAATTCCAAGCAGAGAGCAGAAACCAACGATCGTCGACCCATTTCCCGCTCCCTCCCGGAGCCGCTGATCGCCTCCTGGCCTAGTACCCACGGGAGATCGGAGCGGGGCGGGGGTGTGGGGGTGGTTGCAGGGCGGCGCCAGGCTCGTGGATTCCATCCCAGACTCTTACAGGAAACGAGAGAGGCGGGGAGGATCGGCTCCGAGGCAGGCCCGGGACTGCTTGTAAGAAGGGTTTCGGCAGGGGTGGCCTGTTTTTGATCATCCTGCTTTCCCAAGTCTGTGCTGCCTCCCAAGTATCCCCGAGGCTAAATTTAACTCCTGAATTCCAGGGTCTGAATCTATGAGAAGTAGGTCTTGGATGCTACAGTTTCAGAGCAGCGCCCGTTTGTAGCTTAACATTTCCAAAGTCTTAAAGGCCAGCGGCGAAATATTCAAGGAACGGGGAAGCGGACAACGCAACAAAGTGAAAGCCGCTTTGCTGCTGGTCTCGAGCAGCTCTCCCACTAGGGTTTTTAAGGAAGGTGTTGGGGGGGGGGGCGCCAGCCTCTCTCTTCCCCAAGGGGCTTCTGGATCCTACCTCTTTAGCTTTCTCTCATCCCCACTCCTCTGTCCGTCTGTGCTCACTTCTTGAGAAACCTGTCCCGAAGATCAAGTGCTGTGGCGGCTCCGTCTTGCCAGTGAAAATCAAACCCCAAACCAGACGCTCAGGCTAGAAGGTGGGAGTTGAGAGAAACTTCAGTCAGACCCACGTGGGTTCAAACCTCCTATGGGTTATCTCCTTATCTGTCCAAACAGCAGGGGACCTGACTGCCCTGCTAGCCTCATCTGGACGTGGTGACAGAGAAATGAGGCATTAGGAGAGAAAGGACTTTGACAAGTACAAAGCACCAGGAAAATGGAGTCCATGGTTATCATTACGACCTGGGACTCAAAGTCAAAGGCTAGCCACTCCTGGTGTCTTCAAAAGAAGTAGGGGCTGCAGCTGCAACGGAGCGCTCAGGGAGCCCTGTTGGAAGGAGGCTGAGAGGCACATCTGGCTTGGAATCGTAGCTCCTCCATTTACTAGCTGGACAAGTTACACAGGGCTTCCCATTTATAAAATGGCAACAGCAACCCCTGCTTCTGGGTTGGGGCAAGTATTAAATGAGATCATGTACAGAAGGCGGCTGGTGCTTGGCCGGGCACATGCAGACACCCAGTGAGACTCTTTCTGCTGGTGCTTTCCCCCACATTCCTCCCAGCTGGAAACCCTCCCCAGGGCCCTCTCCTCCAGAAGATGCAAACTAAATCTTATCTGTCCCGGAGGCACCTCTTCTTCCCCACATTCTCTTTCCTTCCATTTTTAGCGAATTTGTCTTTGGGGTCTTGTTGTTAGCTGCTGTCCAGTAGCCCCCTTCCCCGCCGACTCACAGAATGAAACACTGCCCAGTCTTGCACCATCCCCATGATCAGTTGCGGATCAGACCGTTGTGATCCGATGGTTGTTTTTTCGGAAGTAGATGTCCAGGCCTTTGTTCCTACTCCATCTTGGTCTGGAAGCTCAGCTGAAACCAGTTCGGCATTATAACAACACACAAGCCTCCGCTGACAGATGGGTGGTAGCTGGGCATGAGGTGCCTTGGCTGGGATTGAACCCAGGTCCTCTGCATGGTAAGCAGAAATTCTATCAGAACCACCACTGCCCCCTTTTAGGGCTTTTTGGTGTTAGTCGATTCCGACTCATGTCAACCCCATGTGTGCAGGGTAGCGCTGCTCCATAGCGTTTTCAAGGCTCTGACCTTTTGGAAACAGATCACCAAGCTTATCTTCGGAGACACAACCGGGTGGGTTCAAACCGCCAGCCTTTCAGCTAGTAGTCAAACACTTAACCATTTGCACCACCCAGGGACTTCTCCTTTGGGGGCTAGCTGTTAACAAGTTGCTCTCCTTTTCACAGGTGTCTTGGGCTGGGCCTTCCCAATTAGATTATGTACCAATTAAGTGTGCCTCCAGGACAAAGTCTGGTCCCTTTGTAAATCTTCCCAACCTTAACCCAAATTTTAAGCTTATTGCACAAACATTTAACATACGTGGAGATTTGCCTTTGGGGCCAATTATGAATAAAGCCCAATCCCTACCTTCTGCACCCACAGTGGACCCAGATTGCCCAGGCAAGGAGCTCAGCAGGTGATTCTTGACTCTGTTCCTGTCCCTGTGGATAGCACCTTGGGGGAGGCTTGATTAAAAGAAAGCGTAAACTTTTCTGATGCTCAGAACCCCAGACCCACGAGTTTCTTGTAACTTTTGCCTCCTAAATATCCGCAAAGGCTAAGTTTTCTCCAATCTTTTAGGCCTAAAGCTGTCCACTGATAATCAGAGGAAATTACCAAAATGAAAATTTTAGACTTGAATAGCTACTTGAATTTTTTGGCAAGCTCAAAGCCCCTGACTTTCAGGAGGGATTTAAGGTCTTAACTGCACCTTTGGTCTAACTTGGTCTATAAGCCTTTAGGCCTGGGCGTGTGTCTGGGCCTGCTGGGAGCTGCTGGGGACTGCAGATGGGATTTGGGCTTTGGGATCCTTGCCCCTCCGTAATACACCCGCTCCCGCCCCTATGCGCGTGCGCACACACACACACCCACCCACCTCCCAGCTTCGCTAACATTGTGTTCTGGGCATTTTAGCGCACACTATTCAGTGCACATAATTTGGGCCCAGCCCTAAGAGGGCCAGTGAGGTTATTCCCATTTCCTTATAGAGAAGTTGGAGGCCGTCTTAGTCTAGTGAGTGCTTGCCATAACCTGCAACTCAGAGCCGGTCACTTACCTTTCTGAAATTAGCTGACCTCCAAGGCCCCTTCCCACGTGAACACTCTGACTTCTATCCTGAGTCTCATGCCCTGTCTTCCCCTGCTGAGGTTAGATGGATGATCGTGGACACCCCGGGGTGTCATCACAGCACCGCCAGGGACTGAGCCCTGCTGTCATCACACAGTTTAGGGGTGGAGCCATGGCCACTTGCATCAGGAAACATCACCTGAGGATGCTGGCATGGGCCTGCTGGGCAGAGGCTCTTCTCCTCCTGGTCGCCAGTTGCTGGGAACCACCTGGAGCCCTTTCACAGGGCTGGGACAGCCTCTGGTTAGGCACTTGACTACTAGCCAAAAGGTTGCTTGTTCAAACCCACCCAGAGGCACTTCAGAAGACAGGCCTGGTGATCTGCTTCCGAAAGGTCACAGCCTTGAAAACTCTATGGAGCAGAGTTCTACTCTGCACACATGGGGTCTCCATGAGTCAGAATCAACTCATGGGCAATTAACAACAACAATGACAACAGCCTACGAACATCCTCATGATACCAAGCTGCTGGCAGAGCACCTGGTTAGCACACACCAGGGCCCTGGGGTAGCCAGTGCACATTCAGGGAGTCAAACAATAGGTCATCCCTGTGGGCTCCTTGGGGACAGTATGGTGTCTGATTCATAAATCTCCAGTATGGCTGGCACATAGTATGTTGGCCAAATGAATGAATGAGTAGAGTCCTGAGTCCTGCTTTCTGCCCTGAACTGTGGCTTAGTGACCCTCAGTGAGTTCTGCTAGCCATCTACAGGCTCCTATCTTCTCCCTGAGTGACAGCTCCTGAGACCTTGCAGCATAAGTGGGCTCAGAGGAGGGAGGCACAGGTGAGGTGCTGTGTCTGAGAGGACCCTTGGCCAGGAGAGATGCTGGTCACCAGCCCTTGCTCCGGGCTGGGCACTTACTGGGGGCGGGAGGTGGCAGTAGTGATGATCTGAGCTTACAGAAGGGATGGACTGGGCCAAGGGTGGTGGCAGAGCAGAGAGGCAGTGGGGTTTTGAAAATGAGTCCAGACATGGGGGTCAGAACATCTAGGTTCTGAGTCACATCTATAAGGAGGGAAGGGTAACAATTCGGATTATATAAGGTTGTCAGAAGGATGGAGGAGATAAAGCTTGTGACCTCGCTTTGTGAACTCTCAGGTCCAGTGTGAGGGACCACGGTTACTCTTACTGTTATTGCTAGGTCAAGCTTTGCTTCGGGGTAAAGTGGTGCCCTCTGTCCCTCTGCCAGGTGAAGGACAACAGTGCAGGCCTCCCCAGATGGCTGCTCAGGAGTCCCGTTGGTCACTGTGTGTTGTGATGCTGTTAACACGCTGCTCCTGACCACTGAGCTGGGACATTTCCAGGAAGGTGGGAGAGGATACCAAATTCTTTGTCCATCCAGGAGGGAAAAGAGTGGGTGAGGAAGACATACCCCGAGTTCTGGGCTCCTGAGAAAATCAGTATTGGCTTCAACTAAAGACATCAACCTGAATCAGGGACCCTGGAAGGAATGTCCCACGAGCTCCCCAGATTTCTGCAGCCCAGAGCTCCGTCCACCAGCGGTCCCTGGGTGTAAAAATGGTGCCATGGGGGTGTCTGGCCTCCTCTAACTTCACAAGGAGGAAGGAGAATCAAGATCAAGAGCCCAAGGCTGATTCCTAGGAGGCAGAGGTCAGACATGCCTCCACCCTCCAACCTTTTTACCAATTCTGACACCAGCCATCCCTCCCACGGCACTTCCTACTTCTCTGCTGGGTTTGATAATTTGTTGCAATGACCACATAGAACTCACAGACAATACTAGCAATTACAGGGTTTATTAGGGAAGTAACAGTTACAGTTCATGTTCAGGCAGGACTTAGGATACAGTTCTTCAATCAGGACAGCCTCTTCGCAGCCGTGCCCCGCAGGCAGGTCTTTCTCTGGCCCTCGGCCCCTTGGCCTGGCCTCTGCCCTGCTCAGGCAAATGTTACAAGGCTCCTTTAGCTCTGCCGACAAGTGTCTGGAGGTGCCCCACTCCACCAGCAAACCTCCTGCTGGTCTCCTGGTTCTGCTGCCGCCATTTCTCTGCCACTGCTTCTCACTGTCTTGCCATCTTCAGTGTTATGGCTGTCTCTCTCTGTCTCCTGGGTCTAGGAGGGTCTCAGGGTGGGGATCTCAGGTCCAAAGGATGTGCTTTGCTCCCATATTTTCTTTCTTTGTGGTAGTCAGATCCCGTCTCTGCTCTGGAATTGGCTCTTTTAAGCCTAGCGCAATGGTAAAACTCACCAATCCCCTTGTTAGGGTTCCATATACCTTATTTGCATGGCCCCATACCCACAAGGGTACCATGCACCATATTTACATTATTAACAAGCTATCCAATCCCCTTGGTGGGCCACAAACACCTCATTTGCATAGTACCACCCAATCTTTTGGTGGAAGTTACAAGACGATGATGAGAAAGGCTATATAAAGCAACCCATTGTACTGCACCAGGACAAGTGGGAGAGCCCAGCCTTACCTTCAAAGGCCTGCAGGTCCAGATTAGACCACAAGCCCTGGAGCCAGACAATCCTGGGTTCAAATCCTGACAGTTGCTGTGTGACCTGAGCTAGGTCACTTGATCTCCCTAGAGCTCAGTTTCCTCATCTGTACAATGGAGGCCGTGTGGGGACTGACCTCACAGAGGTGTTAGATGGTTGGTGGGTAACACAGATAAGAGCCTAGTGCAGAGCTGAGGGCACTCCAAGGGCTAACTCTGCAGACACCAGGACCTCATCGTTAAGGGGTCTGGTTAGACCTTCTGGATGGAGGAAGCTTGTTTCTGAGCAGCTGCCTTGGGCAGAGAGTGGGTCCACGCCTGTTAGCGTTTCCCAGAATTGAGCTCACAGAAAAAAAAATCTGCAAAAGCCAGTCTGGACTTCTGATAAAGGAGTCAGGTCAGGGTCTGGGGGGCTTGCCCAGAGGGGCAGCACCTCTGTCATTGTCTGGGGGGAGGGGAGGGCAGAGACCCAGGTCTGCAGGAGAGCAGCCCCTGATAACCAGAAACCCGCTGGGCTTCCAGGGAGAAGGAAAGACAAGGGGCTAGTAGGAAAGAATTAGCTCCTGTTTGTACCCAGAAAAGGTCTTTCTTTTCCCTGAAAGCCCAGCTCAGAGGTAAGAAACCAAAAAAACCAGTTGCTATTGAGTCAATTCCAACTCATGGGGACCCTTTGTGAGTCAGAGTAAAACTGTGCTTCAGAGGGTTTCCAATGGCTGACTTTTTTGGAAGTAGATCACCAGGCCTTTCTTCCAAGGTGCCTCTGGGTGGACTCAAACTACCAACCTTTTGGTTACTAGCTGAGCACTTAACTGTCTACCTAGGGCAAATTTGCCTTCAATAAGAATCGCTTAGAAAAGGAAGAATTGCTGTCATTGATTGAGTAGCTTACTGTATGAGAACTGAATCACCAGAGTAATTGCTATTCTTATTCCTTTTTTTCAGATTAAAACCGGAAGAGGCTCAGTAACTTGCCCTGGATGACAGCTAGTAAATCCAGATCCCAGGCTGGAAAAGCCTAGAGGCAGCCAGGCCCCAGAGCCCACAGTTCCAGCCACAAAACCACAGGACAGCGGGAAAGAAAACAGATTCCAGCTGAAGCACGATGATCTTGTTACTCCATGAGCCATGGGGGCCAGAGAAGGCTGCTGAGGGAGAGGTGGCATCATTTTTACCAGGCAGACAGACTACTATCTGCCTAGGAAGGTTCTACATGGTTTCAAAGGCACCTGGCTCACCCTGCTTCCAGGCTGTTCATAGAAGGTCACGGTCATGGCTCACATCACCGCCTCCTCCCTCCCCCTTCACTGCCCCCTAGCCCACATCCACACCAAAGATCCGATTAAATCCCTCCCTGAAGCTCAGCACATGGCCCAGGGGTGCAGAGGAGGACAACAGGAGCTGAAGGCATCATTCAGCATCCTCTCCATTCCAATGTGATGTGACACATCGCTCAGACGTTCCAAGAGCTTAAAGGAGCAGCCCCTCAAACCAGCAGACTCTGTGCCTGTGCCCTTCGTTGGGGCACTCCCATCTCCTCCCCTCTCTTTGTACTGATCCCCCAACATCCCAGACTCTTGGGCTGAACTTCTGATGCCTGTGCACTTCTGTCTGACCCTGGGTTTCCCTGCACTTTCCTAATCCCCTGGGCGTAGAAAGGGAGGCTCCACCAGAAGAAAGGTGTCTAAAGAGACAGCCGTCTTGCCCTAGCTTGACAAATCTGGCTCAAAACTCAAGCCACTGTGACTGTGTCTTGAGACAATGGCTGCAAAGAAGGGGTGAGGATGGAGAAGGGCCTGACATCTCTGCGTCCCTTCTTGCCAGGGG
>NW_004443964.1:8981940-8983737 GCF_000243295.1 Trichechus manatus latirostris | reverse complement strand
GCTGCGCCACTAGGGCTCCTCACATCATGGCTACAGAGTTTGTTTTCTCCAGCATTTTCAGCTTCCTAAGCGTTGTCCAGGAGTGTGTATGTGTGTGCGTGCTCTTCCTTTGCTTCTGGTAAGCCTCGGGTCATAACCATAACTCACCTTGCTCTGATGTCGAGGATCATTTACGCTTCTCAGCTTGATGGCTTCGTGCCGCAGGACACCAGCTTTCTCCTCTCCCCAGGCCCTCTGTCACCTCAACTCGGTTGCTCTCCAGAAAGCAGTTGTAATTGAAGGCAAAAGACATGCTAGGCAAGCTAGTGATGGGGAGACAGCTTCAGAAAGCAGATGCCCCCAGGCCCAGGCCCCAGGCGCAGGCCCCAGGCCCAGGCCAACAGAGTTTCTGAGCAACAAATGTGGCCCAGGCTGGGTGATGGCCCAGGCCTCCAGAAGGCAGCAGGGAGAGAGTGGGTGTGAGGAGGTTCAGGGGCCTTGTAACTGAATCCACAATAAACGAACAACACGGACACTTGCAGAAGAGAACGTTTCCTCCTCTTTCTGAGGAAATAGTTTGGCTACTTTAGGGAGAATGATACAGTGTTAGAGACTGAGTCCACAGAGGTGAAGTGCCCCATCAAGGTCACATAGCCAGTTACAAGCAGAACCCGGGACAAGACATGGACGCTCCTAGCCCCAGGCCTGCGCTTGTTCCACTACGTGGGTGGTTTTCAAACGTTTATTTTCGTAAGCAGTGGAATCCCCCTGCACCCACCAGGATAGCAGCTTTTTAGCTTTGCAGTGCCCGCAGGCAGGCTTGGTGGTCTCATCCGAAGGCAAACTGATGGCCTGTGGGCCGGATTCAGCTTGAAGATATATATCCTGTTTGGCCACACAATTGTTCTAGTTACTGTTACTGCAACACAAACTCCCCTAAAAAAATCATGGCATAAAACAACCATTTCATTATGCTTCTGGAATCTATGGGTCAGGAGTCTGGGCACTGCACGGTGAGAATGACTTGTTCTGCTCCATGATGTCAGGGGGTCTCAGCTGGGAAGACTCGAAGACTGGGGGTAACTCAATAGAATCCTCTAGAGGCATCTTCACCCACATGCCCCATGGTTGATGCTGGCTGTCAGCTGGGATCTCAGCTGGGCTGTCAGCCAGGACACTTACATGTGGTCACACCACGTGGAACGGTTTGGGCTTCCTCACAAGATGGTGGCTGAGTCCCATCATGAGAACCAGCGGCAGCTGTGTCACCTTTTATGACCTCGCTCTGAAAGTCACATAGATTCACTTTTACCATAGTCACAAGCCCACCCAGATTTAAGGGAAGGGAACAGAGATAGGGACGGATTACCGAATAAGCAAGGTACGCGTGGGCTTACTTGTGTTTACTGATTTGTAGTCACAATTTCACCTGTTATCAAAGATGTGGTGGAACCCATGTGAAATTGTGCACTACAGATTAGTAAGCAAACATAAGTAAGCCTGCGCGTACCTTGCTTACTGGTTAATCTGCCCCTGAACAGAGCCCTCACCTCTTGATGGGGAAAGTGCCGAAGTCACATTGCAAGAAGGGCCTGTGACAGGGGAGATATTGTTGCAGCTGTTTTTGGAAGATACAATCTGCCACAATAATGTTTAAATACATATATATTTAGTTGCTAACATTTAAACAAGGAGCCCTGGCGGTGCAATGGTTAAAGCCATAGACTGCTAACCGAAAGGTCGGTGGTTTGAAACCACCAGTGGCTCCAAGGGAGAAAGATGTGCTTTGGTAGAGATTTACAGGCTTGGAACCCCTAT
>NW_004443964.1:8977764-8980851 GCF_000243295.1 Trichechus manatus latirostris | reverse complement strand
GGACTTGTTACTCAACCTCTCTGTCTCAGCTTCTGCCTTTGAAAAATTAAATGAGTTCATGTACGCCAAGTACTTAGGAAAGTGCTTGGTGTGAACGCTTATTACTCTTATTATTATTTACACATGTCCTTTACTGTGTTGAAGGGGCCCTGGTGGTGCGGTGGTTAAAGGCTTGGCTGCTAGCTGAAAGGTCAGCGGTTTGAACCCACCAGCCACTTCGTGGGAGAAAGGTGTGGCAATCTGCTTTCCTAAAGGTTGTTGCTGTTATGTGCCATTAAGTTGATTCTGACTCATAGTGACAGAGCAGAACTGTCTCATAGGGTTTCTACCATAGGGTTTCCAAGGCTGAATTTGTTGGCTCTTTTTTAAATTGTGCTCTAGGTGAAAATTTACAGAGCAAATTAGTTTCTCATTCAACAATTTATACGCAAGGTTGTTTTGTGACCCTGGTTGCAATCCCCTCTCCCCTTCTCCACACCAGGTTCCCCGTTTACATCCATCCATTTTTCCTGTCCCTTCCCTCCTGCTTTCTCGGCATTGCTTTTTGGCAGGTGTTGCTCATTTGGTCTCGCATAGATGATTGAACCAAGAAGCATGTTCTTCATGTGGGTTATTGTTTTATAGACCTGTCTAGTCTTTGGCTGAAGGGTGAGCTTTGGGAGTGGCTTCAGTTATGGGTTAGAAGGATATCCAGGGCCATAGTCTCGGGGGCTCCTCCAGTCTCTGTCAGACCAGTAAGTCTGGTCTTTTTTTGTGAATTTGAATTTTGTTCTACATTTTTCTCCCACTCTGTCCGGGACCCTCTATTGTGATCCCCGTCAGAGCGGCCAGTGGTAGCCGGGCACCATCTAGTTGTTCTGGGCTCAGGCTGGTGGAGGCTGTGGTACTTGTGGTCCATTAGTCCTTTGGACTAATATTTTCCTTGTGTCTTTGGTTTTCTTCTCGTTTGCTCCAGACGGGATGGAACCAGTAGATGTATCTTAGATGGCTGCTCGCAAGCTTTTAAGACCCCGGATGCTACTCACCGAAGTGTGATGTACAACATTTCCTTCATGAACTATGTTATGCCAATTGACCTAGATGACCCCCTCGACCATGGTCCCCAAGCCTCAGCCCCAGTAACTCAGTCCCTCAGGCTGTCTGGATGTGTCTATGAAACTTCTATGACTTGCCAAGGCTGAAATCTTTTTTTCTTAAATTGTTGTACTTAAATGAAGTTTACATTTCAAGTTAGTCTCCTATACAAAATTTTATACATACATTGTTATGTGACCCTAATTGCTCACCCCATTCTGCGACAGCACGCTCTTCCCTTATGCCCCGGATTCCCCATGTCCATTCAACCAGCTCTTAACCCTCTCTGCCTTCCCATCTCACCTCCAGACGGAAACTGCCCCCCTGGTCTCTTATATCTACTTGACTAAGAGGCATACTCTTCACGAGTATCACTCTATGTCCCACAGTCCAGTCCAATCCCTGTCTGAAGAGTTGGCCTTGGAAACTGTTTTAGTTCTGGGCTGATAGAGAGTCCAGGGGCCATGCTTTCTGGGGTACCTCCAGTCTCAGTGAGACCAAGCAAGGATGAAATCTTTATGGGAACAGATTACCAAGTCTGTTCTCCCTCAACACCACTAGTGAATTTGACCCGCTAACCTTTCAGGTAGCAGCTGAGCTGCTTAACCATTGTGCCACCAGGGCTCCTTTCCGTAACTATTATAGCCTTGGAAACCCAATGGGACTGTTCTACTGTGTCCTGTAGGGTCGCTATGAGTCAGAATCTCCTCCACGGCAATGGGTTTATTGTCTGCATTTCCTCCATCTTGACTGGCTGGCCTGTGGGTCCTGTTAGAAGTTTGGGAACGTGGGGCGTTGTTTTCTCCCTCCCATCCCCAGAGTGGAGCGAGGGTGTGCACTAAAAGCCTGCCTTACCCTCCCACCTCCCAGGCCCTGTGCCAGGCAGAAGGGCAGCAGGTCCTGCCTCCTCTCACCACCTCCCAGCCTTCAACACGACACCCTGAGCTCCCCCAGAGACATTCGTTCACAGAGGGTGGGAGGCCCCTGGAGTTCCCGTCACCAGCATCTGTGATTAGTATTTTGCTGGTTGGTGGCTGCTCAGGGTTTTTTCTGACTTGAGGGAAGCCCTGTTGTTTGGCTCTTAGGGAGGGGTGGAAACAATTTTAAAAGGGGGTGGGGGGCGGAGGCTTGGGGAGAAACAGGAAAACAAGCATCTCCAGGGGTTGCCAATTTAATTCCGGGCTGGCTGGCAGTTTTCTGCAGAAATTTAAGGGGGCTTGGGAGGGAGAGGGAGGGAGCGGAAGAAAGGCCCAAGGTACGGGGGGGTGGGGGGCGGGGAGTGCCTGGTCCTGGGATCCTGCGAGCCTGTGGGAGTTTGTTGAACCTAGACTGCCAGAGATAAAGTATTCACACCAGGAGCTCCAAGGAGAGCTACTTACTTGTTTCCTGGGGCCTTTGCAACAAATTACCATAAACTGAGTGGCCTAGATCCACAGAAATGTATTCTGTCTCTGGAAGTCAGAAACCAAGGTGTGGTCAGAGCTATGCTCTCTCTGAAGGTTCTAGGGGAAGATGCTTCCTCCACTCTTCCTAACTTCTGGTGGCTCCCGGCAACCCTTGGCGTTCCTTGGCTCCTAGCTGTATCCCCCCAGCCTCTGCCTCATCCCCACATGACCATCTTCCCTCTGTGTGTCCTCTTCTTAGAAGGGTGCTAGTAGATTTAAGGTCTACCCTAATTTAGTATGAGGTCAAAGAGAGAAGTTGATAGCAAATTATCTGGCTTTGATCTGGGGTTTTTCTTGCCCAGGAAACCAAATATTCACTTTAAAGAAATCCCTGACCGACAAGGGCCAGAAGGCAGAAGGGGACAGGAAAGCTGGTGATAGGGAACCCAAGGCTGAGGAAGGATAGTGTTGATGTGTTGTGAGGTTGTTACTAACTGCTGAACGTGTACTAACTGTTAAATGAGAAATTATTTTGTTCTGTAAACCTTCACCTAAAGTGAGAATAGCAGCACAATTGGAAGAGCGTAGTTGATGTCACTGAACTGTGCATGTAGAAATTTTTGAAATG
>NW_004443964.1:8970602-8977664 GCF_000243295.1 Trichechus manatus latirostris | reverse complement strand
AGGTCGAGAAGGGAGAGGGTTGACACGTCGTGGGGTTGTTAACCAATGTCATAAAACAATATGTGTACTACTGTTTCATGAGAAACTATTTGTTCTGTAAACCTTCACCTGAAGTACAATTAAAAAGAAAAAAAGAAATCCCTGACCAAAATCACTCTGCCAGCAGCTTTTCTTTCTCCCAAAGTTGCAAAGATGGGCTTACTAAATTTGAATCTCAAAAGAAAGCGGCTGAGTGGAGGGCCAGAGGCTATCTTGTGAACTGAGAAGAGTTGATCTCAATAAAAGGGGGAGGGCAGGTTTCAATTAACCATGTTAAAATTAGCCAATGGTTGATCTTCTATATTTCCCCCTCCTCTTCTCTCTATAAGCCCCCTTGTACCTAGCTTCTTCCAGCCCTTTGCTTTTTCTGGAATCAAAATAGCCGCCTATATGCATATAGGGCAGTTCGCCTCTGTCCTACAGGGTCATATGAGCTGGAATCGACTCGACAGCAGGGGTTTTATATGCACATAGAATAACTGCTCAGAACAAACTTTATGTTCAAATTTCCTGGAGTTTTGATTATTTTTAACAATGACCTCATCTTTATGTTAATTACATTTGCGGAGACCCTATTTCCAAATCAGGTCACATTCTGAGGTTCTGAGTGAACATGAATTTTGGGGTGACACTATTCAACCCACTGTAATCCCCTTGACCGTATTACCTGGTGGGTCTCGTCAGGTCTCTGCAGAGTTTCCAGCGAGCGTGGACTTGACCAGACGCCATGCTAGACCAGGGGTCAGCAAACTCCAGCGCCTCCCCTCTGCCTTTTTGGAAGTCTCATGAGCTATGAGTGTTTTTTATATTTTTCAATGATTAGCAAAAAATCAAAAGCAGAATGAAATTTCAGTACACGTGAAAATTACATAAAATTCAGATTTCAGCGTCCGTGACTCAAGGTTGATGGGAACCCAGCCTTGCACTTTCGTTTATGTATTGCGTACAGCTGCTTCCCTGCCACAGTGAGGGAGACTGTTTGGCCTGCAGAGACTGAAATATTTACTATCAGGCCCTTTATGAAAACAATTTGGTGACCTCTGCAGACATTGTTATCCTGAAACAATGTTTCCTGCCTGCTCGATGGCCCACCCAGAGTTTGGAGGCCTCCCCAAATGCCCAGGTCTCCTCTTCCGGGTCAGGCAGTGTCTAAACCCTGGGCAACAAATGGCTGCTTAGTGGTTAAAAGGGGGGACGCAGTGAAGGCAGGCAGGCAGGCCTGGGTTCGAATCCTGCCTCCGGCACTTTCCTGGCAGGTTCCGTCACCTTTCCGCGTCTAGGTGTCCTTATCTGGTAAATGGGGAGACAACACTCCTACATCACAAGGCTGCTGTGAAGATTAACCAACATACCCAAAAGGCCTTCAGCACAGTGTTGCAGCGTGACATGTGCTCAGCAAATATCAGCCGTTGTCATTTCATGCAGCTGTACCTGGGTGGTAGAAGCCCTGGTGGTGCATTGGTTAAGTGCTCAGCTGCTAACTGAAAGGTCAGCAGTTCGAACCCACCAGCTGCTCTAAGAGAGAAAGATGTGGTAGTCTACTCCCATAAAGATTACAGTCTTGGAAACCCTGTGAGGCAGTTCTACTCTGTCCTATAGGGTCACTCTGAGTTGGAATTGACTCAATAGCAAGAGGATTTTTTTTTTTTTAATACCTGGGTGGTGCAAATGGTTAATGCATTCAGTTGCTAACTGAAAGGTTAGATGTTTGAGTCCACCCAAAAGTACCTCGGGAGAAAGACCTGGCGATCTACTTCCAAAAAAGTAGTCATTGAACACATCACCCTATGGAACATAGCTCTACTCCGACACACAAAGGTCAGCATGAGTCAGATTCTACCTAATTTACCTGGGTTTTTAAATAGTTGATTCAGAAGCTTGCAGGCAACAGAATCAGAAACCGGTGCTGTCAAGTTGATTCCGACTCATAGCGACCCTGTAGGACAGAGCAGAATTGCCCCATCGGATTTCCAGGGAGTGGCTGATGGATTCGAATTGCCGACCTTTTTGTTAGCAGCTGAGCTCTTAACCACTGAGCCACCAGGGCTTTCACAGAGTCAGAGACCTTCTAAATTCTACAACACATCAGAACATCCCGCCTATCCTGGTGAAAGTTCCTGGGAGGCCTTTTCTGGTGTTATTTTTCTCTTTATGGAGATTGAGAAAAGTGTAAGAGAAGTGGGTATCATCTGCCTCAACCAGAAAAGGGGAACTTTCTATGGGACATCGACATCAGAAAGCCCAGGGAAGCCCTCTGTGGCTGGCTGGCTCCCATTTGCCTACCTTGCTCTGTGCCGGGAGGAGGGTGACCTGCGTGGACTGCATCCTCCTGGCTTCTGGCTGGCTTTGGCCCACGAGGAACCCAGGCAGGAAGTTGGAGAGTGGAAGGAGAGTGAGGTCAGAAGCTTGAGTCCTCAGCTTCCGCTCGGCTCTTGTCTGCTACCTCTCTCCATCTAGCCCTCTCTGTCTGCAGGTTCCAGTAACCTCCTCCTCTATTTGCCACTTCTGGCCTGGGGTGGTGATGGCACTCGGCACCCACTGTTACTAACCCTAGGTCCTGTACGACCCCCTGTAGGGTCCCTAGACCTTACCCACAGCTGCAGCCTGATTACTGGTGAATCGTTTCTTTATTAACCTCTCCTCAAATGATCCTAATTTGAGGGTGTCATTGGTTTCCATCTGTGACCGTGACTGGTACCATATGAAAGGCCACTTTAGCTTCTTCCCCTAGAACCAAAAAAACCCCAAACCTATTGCCATCAAGTCGATTCTGACTCATGGCAGCCCCATGTGTGTCAGAGTAGAACTGTGCTCTATAGGGTTTTCAATGGTTGTCATCTCTCAGAAGCAGATTGTCAGGCCTTTCTTCCAAGGTGCCTCTGGGTGAACTTGAACCTCCAACCTTTTAGTTAGTAGCCGAACGCTTAAGTGTATGCATCACCCAGGGACTCCTCTTCCCTAGAGACCCCACATTTCTAAGATTAGACGTTTTCTTTTTTCCCGTACAAATATTTATACATACATTGTTATGTGACTCTAATTGCTCTCCCATACTGTGACAGCACACTCCTCCTTTCCACCCGATTCCCCATGTCCATTCAAACAGCTCCTAACCCTCTCTGCCTTCCCATCTCACCTCCGGACAGAAGCTGCCTGTTTAGTCTCTTGTATCTACTTGAGCTAAGAGGCACACTCCTCATGAGTATCATTTTACGTCCCACAGTCCAGTCCAATCCCTGTCTGAAGAGTTGGCCTCAGAAATTGTTTTAGTTCTGGGCTGATAGAGAATCCAGGTGCCATGCTTTCCAGGGGTCCTCCAGGCTCAGTCAGACCATTAAGTCTGGAAGGATCAGACGTTTTCCATGGACACAATTCCCAGCTTGGAGGAGTCCTGAGCAGGGAGACCATGACTTGGTCAGACAGTGGAGTGGAGACTGATGGGTGGAGATGTGCCTAAAGTCAGAAGCTCTTGGATGATTCCACCTAAGTGTCATTTTATCCGTGAACAATGGCAATAATCCCTTACCTGTGCAGAGCATTGTATGGCTTACAAATCATGTTCACACATAATCTCCCTCCTAATACCCACATAAGGAGCTCTGGTGGCACAGTGGTTAATGCTCGGCTGTTAACCAAAATGTCGGTGGTTCAAACTCACCAGCTGCTCCTTGGGAGAAAGATGTGGCATCCTGCTTCTGTAAAGATTACAGTCTTGGAAACCCTACGGGGCAGTTCTACACTGTCCTATAGGGTCACTGTGAGTTGGAATCGACTCAACGGCAATGGAGAAATACCCACACATTGCTCTGTGAGAGAGACGGAGCGGGTATCAGCATCCCTGTTTTCTGGATAAGGAAGAAGAGATTCCGAGGGGTCTGCACAAACCCCACAGCTGGTGTAGAAATGGGATTTGGACCAGAGTGGTCAGATCTAGCAAATAAAAATAGAAGACGTCCAGTTAAATATGAATTTCAGATAAGCAACAAATCACACTTTAGTATAAGTATGTCCCATGCAAAATTTGGTCTGTACTTTGTCCTGTGTTTTATCTGCAACTCTAACCTGAACCCAGGCTTCCTGTGTCTGCTGCTGCATTAGCTTTGCTGATCATGGGCGTCCTGAAGGCAGCCCAGCGCTAATGGGGATTCTCCCCGAGTTTCTACCAAATGTCATAAACAACTGGTCAGTCTTGGGGAGTGGCAGTGGAAATGGAGCAGGGCAGATTCAGAAGGAAGACGTGCTTCCTTTTCTCTCAGCAGCTCTCTGAGCAAGGGTGCCTCTCTCAGAAAAGTCTAAAAAATCAAACCAGTTGCCATTGAGCGGATTCCAACTCAGGGTGACTAGGTGTCGGAGTAGAACTGCCCTCCATAGGGTTTTCAGAAGCAGATCCCTAGGCCTGTCTTCCGAGATGCCTCTGGGTGAGTTTGAACCACCAACCTTTCGGTTAGTAGCCCAGCGCTTAAGCATTTGCACCACGCAAGGACTCCTAGAAAGTCTAGGCAGGGCATTTCCACCAGCTCTCAATGCTTGTGTCCCAGGGCTCTGGTCTAGGCACAGTGCAGAGCCTCACGTGGTAGGGTGTAGGGTTTGAGAGAACAATAAGTGGGGTGGCTTACCTCTGAATTTGGGATCACTCTGTTCCACCATGGCTCCGGGCAGGACTGAGCAGGAGATACAGTGCTGGATGCAACCTGCCTCACTGGTTTTTCAGGCCACCCTCCAAGTCCTTGTACCTAGGAGATGGTTCCCTCGTGTCCCAGAGCTTCACCGTGGCAGTCTCGGGGCCCACCTGCACGAGCGGCTTGAGGCTGCGCCAGCAGGCTGCTCAAGTTGTCAAGCATCACTCACGAGTAGTGACCAAGTGAAGGGAACGTTACTCATAATTACGCCGGGCTAGTAAGTGCAAACCAGGACACACGGTGACCCTGTTCATCAGTCACTTTATCGGGGCCCCACGAGGAGCCGCTAGTAGAACCCAAACCAAAAGCCTTTTCAAAACCATTTTGCTGCAGGCAGTTGGAGTTGCTGTCTGCAGAAGGGGAGGTGTAGCAGGCCAGCCCCTGAAGCCACCTGGCCCTGCTCCTCTGCAGCCCCATGCACCTGACGTGGGTGTTTAATGAGGACCATGAGGAGGAGCCCTTCTGTTCTGTTCAGAGTTGGGTTGGCAGTAGGTCGGGCCCATATCCATGCAGCCAGCCTCAGAGGGTCGATTCCAGCCATAGTCATGCCCTCATTGCAATGTCTTTCTGTTTGATTTTTGTTATTGCGCGTTAGGTGAAAGTTTACAGTGCAAATTGGTTTCCCGTTCCATAGTTTGTACATACAGTGTTCCATGACATTGGTTTCAGTCTCCACGATGTGTCAGCACTCTCCGCATTTCTGTCTTGGTCTGCCTGTTTCCTTTTGTCCTGGTTTTCTACCGCTTGATGCCTTCTCATCTTTGCTTTTGGACAAATGTTGCCCTTTTGATCTTGTATGATTGATTTTTCTAAAGTATGTTGCTCTCAGGTGTTATTGTTTATTTTATGGGACTGTCTATGGTTTGGCTGAAAGGTGGTCTCTGGGAATGGCTTCATTTCCAGGTCAGAAGTATGTCTTAGGGCCATAGTTTGGGGGTTCCTCCAGTCTCTGTCACACCAGAAAGTCTGGTCTTTTTTGTGAATTTGATTTTTTGTTCTACAGCCAGAGCGGTCGGTAGCGGTAGCCGGGCACCAACTCGTTCTTCTGGTCTTGGGTCATGTAGGCTGTGGTTGATGTAGTCCATTTGTCCTTTGGACTAATTGCTCTCCTGAGTCTTTGGTTTTCTTCATTCTCCTTTGCGCTGACAGTAAGAGACCAATAGTTGTATCTTAGATGGCCGTTCAAAAGCTTCTAAGACTCCAGAGGCTACTCACCAAAGTAGGATGCAGAGCTTCATGGACTATGATATTTCAATTGATGTAGATGTCCCCTGAATCTATGGTCCTTCGCCTTTGAGCCTAGGAACTTTGTCCCATGAGGTGTCTGGTTATGTCTAAAGAAGTTGCCCTGACTGTGGCCCTTGTGTGCTCTATTGTTTATATTAATATATATTAATATGTATGTAGAAATATCCACTACCAAACCTCTATCTACAGGTGGATGTATTCCCTTACACCCTCCCACCCATCTTGGCATACCTGTCTACCTATGTATCCATTTGTACATTAGTGTTTGTTAATGCTATCACTGCACTGTTGTCTATACTAATTACCATTGTTGCCCTTTGTTCTTGCATTCCTCTCAGCGTCCTCCCATGCCGTGGTCTTGTTTTGCTAACTTCCCCCATATTGTGTATTGCCTTTCCCTTCACCAATATTAACATGTGTCTCCTATCTATTTGGTAATTTCCCTTCCCTTCCCCTCCCATCCCTGGCAACTATCAAAAATTTTTCTTTTTCTGTGTGTAAACCTTTTCTTGTTTCTTTATAACAGTGGTCTCATACAATATTTGTCCTTGTGAGATTGACTTACTTCATTTAGCATAATGTCCTCTACATTCCTTCATGTTGTGAGATGTTTTGAAGATTTGTCATTATTCTTTATTGTTGCATAGTATTCTATTGTGTGTATGTACCAGTTTGTTTATCCATTCATCTGTTGCTGGGCACTTAGGTTGTTTCCATCTTTTTGCTATTGTGAATAATGCTGCAATGAACATGGGTGTATGTACGTCTATTCATGTCACGGCTCTTATTTCTTTAGGGTATATACCTAGGAGTAGGATTGCTGGATTATATGGTATTTCTATTTCTAGCTTTTTAAGGAAGCACCATGCTGTTTTCCATAGTGGTTGTGCCATTTTACATTCCCACCAGTAGCGCACGAGAGTCCCAATCTCCCCACAACTTCTCCAACATTTGTTATTTTGTTTTGTTTTTTTTAATTAGTGCCAGTAATGTCAAGATGAGATGGTATCTCATTGTAGTTTTGATTTGCATCTCTCTTAATGGTTAATGATAGCAAGTACTTCTTCATGTATTTGTTAGCTGTCTGAATGTCTTC
>NW_004443964.1:8967144-8968501 GCF_000243295.1 Trichechus manatus latirostris | reverse complement strand
GGGGGGTGGTCCCAGGGGGGCACCTGTGCTCAGGGTGGTGGCCAGGGTTGCCATGGAGGCATGCCTGTGGGTGCCCCTGGCACCTGGGGAGTGGGCAGCTGTTGCTTAGGTGGCTGTTGAGCTGGTCTCCCACCTTCTGAACTGCAGCCCATTGCCCAGCGGGCACCTTCAGGTGTGCACTCTGAGAAGGTAGGGAAACCCCTGCCCAGAGGGGCACTATGGGGAGGCTCTGGCACCTTTAGAAGCACTGCCCAGGGAGGCGTGGGCAGTGACAGAAGGCCTCGAGGCAGCATGTGCCGGGCGGGGCAGCCCTGCGGTGTCCTGGTTTCCTCGGAATCACGGCTGTGTCAGGTGAGGGACAGAGGGGGAGGCAGCCTGGGCTTGCAAACTCCCTGCACCCCTAGCAGGAAGATGCTTTTGGAAACCAGGGCATCTTTTTGGTTCATCCTGGCAGTCTGGGTGCACAGCTGATGCTAATGCTGGCGGCATGGCCAGAAGGGTGAAGAGTACCCGGGTATGCCATGTGTGGGCTCCTGGGTGCAAGACCCAGAAGAGTTTCTCCCACAGTCCTCAGGCAGGACAAGGCAAAGCCACAGGTGCCAGGTGGTGAGTGTCTTGGTGTGAACCTGCTTTGGTGGAGTCACATGGGCAGGGACACTGGCATCACTGGTCTAGGAAATCAAAGGTCAGGGAGGCTCCCTGTTACCTATGGGCAGTGCCCACCACACCCTTCTAATGTGGCCAGGCGTCTGGGAGGTGGTCACCTACTACCCCAGGAGATATGTAAACAAGGGCCAAAAGCTGTCCTCTGAAGAGTCTAGAGGCCCACAGCTGGAGATTTGGGCTTCCAGATGGGGCTAGGGCTGGTGGAGGCAAAACCCAGATAGCTGGGTACTGACAACAGATGGGACTTTTACCTTGGATCCAGCCTAACTCCATGGGTTTTTTAAGGTTCTGGTTTGCACTTCCGAGCTGCACCCACGTGGGCGTGACTCAGACTGCCCGTGTCGCGTAGGAAAGTGACAGCTTCAGCCGTCAGTGTGAGTCGCAAGTTGCAAGAGCCTCTTCGCAAACATGTGTCCCGTGCATATCGGTGTGCACGTGCGTGAACACAGGCACAAACAGGCACCATGCCACGTGTGCACGCGTGCGTCAGTGCTCATGTGAAGAAGCCTGCGGGGGAGGGGGATGGGAATCTTAGCGTATCTGGTGATTTCTCAAAGGCAAAGGGAAACTGGCCTTGTGCACTCTAGACATATACGCCATGTTTTCACTCACCCCCTGACCCCCCCAAAAAGCCCCTCACTGGGCCGGGCTAAAATAACTCCCTAAAGAAAACTTTCTTAAATGTTAAATG
>NW_004443964.1:8957035-8966006 GCF_000243295.1 Trichechus manatus latirostris | reverse complement strand
TGGGCAGATGAGGAAAACTCTGGGTGCTCCAGGCTCTGGATCAAGATTTTGCGGCACTCCTCTGCCACTGTGCTTAGGAGGCAGAGGGTGTTTTAGACATGCAGACCTGGGGGCTGAGAGCATGAGGACACAGATCTGAATGGGACTGTGCTGTCTGGCTGGGAGGTCCTGACATGATTTCTTCTGGAGAGGATCTCTAGACCCTTCTCCTTGCATGCGCACGGGGACTGTGTGTGCCCAGGTGTGTGTGCATGTGAGCCTTTCCATGCCGTTCCCTGGACTGTCTGGGCCCCCGGGCACCCCAGCTGGCCCACTGCACACAGGAGGAAGGTGTCTACCTAGGGCAGGGTGGGTGTCTATCTGCCCAGGTGGTGAGCCCTCACCCCTGCTTGGCTCCCCAACCCCAGCAAGCTGGTTCTGGTTCTAGCAGTGCCATTTCCCTCCTCCTGGAAAGAGGGGGCACAGGGTCCCTGGAGTGGAAGAAAAAGTCAAAGCTGCATTCTGACCATCCCGCAATGACCCCCATTCTGCCCCAGTCCACTCGCCATAGACCCCCCATGCCTCAGACTGCATCTCCCCGGTCTGTGCTCAGGAAGGTGAATTCAACTGTGGGCAGGCTCCGTTGCGGGGTGCTCTCCCGCACCCTGGAGGTTCTTTTTCTTGGTTTCACAATAAAAAAATAGACTAGGAGCAAAGCTAGTTCTCACACTTCGGTTTTTCCTTTTTCTAAATGAACCAAACGCTGGGCGGAGAAGCTGAGCCAAAAACTGAGGGAGGTGAGCAAGGGAGGTTGAGAGGGTAGGGCAGGGGAGGGCGAAGCCAATAAGGGCACCAGTGAGCGGGTGGAGCAGGGAAGGTGCAGAGAGAAGCGGGAGCTTTGGCTGCCCAACCTTACTGAGTAGCTTCAGCTGTGGGCTCAGAACTCCACACACCTGCTAGAAAGGGCAGCTGGCTGGACTTCCAGAAGCTTCTTCCTCCCTCAGCCAGGCCTGCCTACAGCCACCCAGTCCTTGGCCTTCTCTGCAGGGGCCCCACCCACTCCGTAGCAAGCTTCCTACCCCGGCGCAGTTCCCAAAGCAGCAGCGAACCCTACAATCCTCAAGTAGACCGCTTGTCAGCCACACACCCTTCCCAGCCACGTTTCTCTGCTCCGTCCTTCTCAATACTGGCTTTGCTGGCCCTGGAATCGCTGGAAAAATAAATTTGGGAGGTGAACAGCTGACCTGGTTTCTTGGTGTTTTTGTTTTCTGGCAGGCGGTGTGGGGCGGAGGGGCGGAGGGGAGTTTGGTACCGTTTCTCTTTCTTTTTCCTCTTCCAATGTCACACGAATGAAGAAAATCCTGCTATAGGGGCCCGGGAGCCAGGGGCGAGGCTGCTGGGGGGTCGGTAGAGGGTGCTCTGCTGACTCGGGGGGTTAGGGGGGTTCTGGGGCGTTGGAGTCCGACTGGCCTTGGGCCGGAAGAGACTGCCCTGCTGGGTGCTGTTGCTGTTGGCAAGGGTGGTGTGGTCCGGCTCGCCTGAGTCGCTCTCCGTGTAGCTGTACGCTTGGGCCCGGGAGATGCCTTTCTGCTGCCGCCGCCAGGAGTTATAGTAGGTGGGGTCGCTGATGTAGTGGTTGACAAAGGAGTGGGCCTTCTGGTGGTTCGGGTCCGCTTCATACTCGCTGTCGCTTCCCTGGGAGGACAGAGGATCAGGGTGTCAGTGGAGGTGACAACAGGTTATTCAGGATGGAGGCCGGAAGGCACACAGCGTGGGGCTGAGTCCTGGCTGGGCCACTTCTAAGCCCTGGATAGCTGGGCACTCAGGGCCCTTCCTGCCACGTGGGTGCAATGCCTTCTTATACCCACTTTCTGGTTGTGGATATGACGTGTCTAGTATAGTGCCTAAGGAGCCTTGGTACAATGGTTAAGTGCTCAGTTGTTAACCGAAAGGTCAGTGGTTCGATTCTACCCAGCTGCCCTGAGGAAGAAAGACCTGGCAATCTGCTCCCATAAAGATTACAGCCTAGGAAACGTATGGGGCAGTTCTGCTCTGCCACATGCGGTCGCTATGAGTCGAAAATGGACTCAGTGGCACCTAAGGACAACAACAACTGTAGAGTGCCTGACACAGAGCCGGGAGACACTCATGTGAAGATGCAGAAGACCCAGGTTCTCATCTTGGTCGAGCCTCTGGTTTACCGCGTGACTGAGCACAAAGCCAGAGCCAGACGTCGACCCTCAGAGGCTCCGGATGCCAAAACAATGCTGATGCCCACTCCAGTGTAGTCCAAAACAAAAGCAATACTAAGTTAAAAAGCACAAATTGGACATGTAGAAACTGTTGAATTGGTGTATGTTTTGCTTTGTATATTCTCAACAATAACAAATAAATTATTTTACAAAAAAAAAGCCAATAGGGGATGCTGAGCTTCTGCTAAAACAAAAAAACAAAACAAACAAATAAAAAAACCCCAAAACTAGTTACCACTGAGTTGATTCCGACTCATAGCGACCCTGTAGGACAGAGCAGAACTGCCCCATAGGGTTTCCAAGGAGCGGCTGGTGGATTTGAACTGCTGACCTCTTGGTTAGCAGCTGAGCTTTTCACCACTGAGCCACTAGGGCTCCAAGCTTCTGCTAAGGGTGACGGAAACAACTGGGAATGGTTAATGGTGATGGCTGAACATGATGTATTTCAGGTCAGTGAACTGTACCTGTGAAGATGGCTGAAATAACAAATGTTTGTGACCTAGCTATTTACCACACTTAAAAAGAGTAAGTGCAACATAAAGACAATTGCAAATTAAATAATAAGTGTGAGAAAAACCCAACTCAAAAAACCCAACAAAAGTCTGAATTTTCATATGATGCCTACTTTGAAGCTGTTTTGGAAATATGAAATACCAAATGATTCTTAACATTTTGGGATGCTCTGGCGCACACTTCGTCTGCTTATTGGGGAAATCAGTAGAGACAATAGTCAATCTAGGGTGTCTTGCAAAACAGGGCTGGGATCTGAAGCGTGGAGCTAAAAATATCATGCGGTTCTCCCCCCTTCTGCCCTCCAAGCTCTCAGGAATGTCTTGAGAAGGAATAAGACAACAGATGGGAAGGCTCTTGGAACTCTCTGGAAGAGAGGCACGCTGATTTTAGTACACTCGCAAAGAAATGCAGCTCTGAAGACCTCACGCTGCCCCCTCACCCCTCCTCCAGCTAACACATGCTCAGGGACAATAAACTGATTATCCCAACCTGAGTAATACACACTTCAGCAAAAAGCTGCGGCAAGAATCTCCAACTACCCCAGTACAAACTGAGCTGGGGACTATCAGCTGTGTCTTGCTTTTGTTGCTATTGTTAGGTGCTGTTGAGTCGATTTTCGACTCACAGCGACCCCATGTGACAGAGTAGAGCTGCCCCACAGGGTGTTCTAGGCTGGAATCGTTACAGGAGCAGAGTGCCAGGTCTTTCTGCCTTGGAGCTGCTGGGTGGGCTTGAACCACCAACCTTTGGTTAGTAGCCGAGCGCTCCTTGTGTCCTGCTTTACGGGTAGAGAAAATGGGGAACTGACTTGGCCCAAAGGGTCCCAGCTATGGGAAACGTCATGTGCAACTTGTTCTCAGGAACTCCAAGTGCTTTATACCACCTAGACCCTCAAGAAAAAACAGCTACGATTTAGAGAACTGTAGCGATACCAGCCACCCAAGCACCCAGCCAGACGGCGAAGTTTTACTGCCATCACTGTATTTAATTTTCACATCACAGTGCTGTAGCTACTACTGTCATTCCCAGCTTGCAGACGAGAAAACAAGCGCAGAGAAAGTGAAGGTTTTGCCCAAGCAAATGACTGAGTTGAGGCCTGAACCCAGAGCGGGGTGATTCTCTAAAGCCCACGAAGGCTGGGGGTCACAAGGTGCTAATGAGAACCCCGTGCTTCCAGTGTGGATTAAATAGCCCGCCCCAGCAGCCAATCTGCTAATTTAGGTTCTCTGGTCCCTCCCCGCCTCTCCTTACCCCGCACCATCCCAGCCACTCCCCTCACCACCCACCACCTCCCCCAGCAAGCCCACCCCCCCAGGACCTCAATCTTCTAGTGCTGCTCAGGACCAAGGGAAAGCTCTGTCCCGCCCACTGCCCGCCCCCGCCTGCCTCCCCATGATGGAACACAGCACAATACAAACCCCCTTCTTTGCCTGCTGCCCAGCTGCCGGGAGGGAACAAAGGGGGATCCTGGCGGAGACACCATATGCCAAGGGTAGGGAGGGGGCTGGGTGGAGGGTTGGACACCTGATGCTCGGGGCTGAGGTGGGGCTGGCCCAGGGCAGGCAAGGTCTGAGTGAGCTGTGTGGGTGACATGAGGGGGGGGGGCAGAGTCCCTCTGTCCAGGAGCAGTGAGGGGGAGAGATGAAAAAAGGGGGGTGTCCCAGTTTCCCCGACAGGCTGGGTCTCTCTGTAAGCCTCCTCTAATTGGCTTGAGCAGCTGCTTTCTGTGGCTGCTGGAGAACAGCGGTGTGAGGGGTCCACTCTAGCTCGGCACCAAGAACCTAACATCGTCCCCAGAGGGTCCAGAACTGCAGCTAGCTCCAAGCCCCCTGCCTTGGAGAGGACCCTGAGATCACAGGGGGGCCCAGCCCAGAGATGATGAGTCTTAGGGTCAGAGGTGGCTGTGGGCTGGTGAAGGGGGCAAGAACTGAGTTCAAGTTCCAACTCTGGGCCTTACCCTCCCTCAGCCTCAGTATCCTTGTCTGTAAAATGGGGCCATGCCCTGCCCCTGCACCTCACAGGGTAGAACGAGCTAGGTATGAGAGCGCTGTGAAAGGCAGTGTTAGGGTGAGTCGGAAGGTGGGCCTTGGCCTTGCAGGGAGGGACAGAGATGGAGGGGGAGGCCTCAAAGAGCCCTGGGAGACTGGGGGGGGCATGAGGGGGGCCAGGAAGGAGGGAGGCTGGCTCAGTGCTTGGCAGCTGGGAAGGGAGAAGAAAGTTCAAATGGACGCCCCCATCACCCTCCACACATACACACACAGGCTGGGGCGGAGGGTGTGACTAGTTTGGGGGCAGGTTGGGAGCAGGCCTCTCAGCCCTCCTGGGGGCCCAGATCCCAAAGCCCATTAGTCCAGATCCTCACCACCCCACAAGCTACCATTTGCTGGGCACCTACCGCTCGTGCCACGTATTCTGTGGGCAGCATCTCATACAGCGATGGGGAGGGGCAAGCAAGAAAGGCAGAGCTGGGAGTCACATAAAGCCAGCGCCTTGCCCTTGCGAGGGGCAGGGCGGGAGGCGTCTGGTCTGCCCCCTCCCCCGCGCTCCAAAGCCCAAGGAGGGGGTCTCTGCCTCAGCCACGGCTGTGCCCGCCTCCATCTCCACGAACATCTGTTTCTTTTCGAGGTGGGGGTGGGGTGAGAAGAGAAGAAAGCAAGCGAGGGGAGACCAGGGGCCCTATTCCAGCTTTCAACTCTCGAGCGGCCCTCGGTAATTGAATGCAGCTTCCCTGTAACTGGCCCGCACAAAGGGGGCCTTTCACAGCAGGCCTGCAGGCCCCCAAGCCATCAGGCAGCTGCTCCTGCTCCCCAGACTCTTAACAGCCCCTCAAAGCCACTCACTCAACAATTATCGGGGGTCTGCAGCAGGGGAGCTCAGACTCCAGCCTGGTGATCGGAAAGGGGAGGGGGCCAGCGGGAGGAGGACCCGGGAGTAAAGACGAAAACAAAGAGGGGGCAACAGACGCCCTTTTGCTTTTCTGTTCTTCGCCAGTAGTGCTGAATGAATGCAGCAAGAAAGGAATGATGGAGTTCCACAGACAGCAAAACCAGCGCCTACTCCCCCCAGGAGGCCCCCAGGTGTAAGCGTGTAGGGGCAGGTGTAGGACGGGGGCTGGGCTCCGTGTCAGGGCTCTCCCTGACGAGCACTAGCGTAACCTCACTCTATCTTGTCGTCGTTTTCTGAAAAGGGCCATTCCACAACCACTGCCCCACAGGTGAGCTCCCAGGATAACCAGTTGCCGACTCCGACTCATGGTGACCCCGCGTGCATCAGAGGAGAACTGTGCTCCATCGTGCTTGCCATGGCTGATCTTCAGAAGTAGATCACCAGGCCTTTCTTCTGAGGTGCCTCTGGGTGGACTCCAGCCTATCTATCACCTTTTGGTTTGCAGCCAGGTGTGTTAACTGTTTGCACCACCCAGGGACTCCTAGGAATGGGAGGATTAAGTGGTTCCTGGGAGCCCTGGTGGCGCAGTGGTTAAGAGCTCAGCTGCTAAACAAAAGGTAGCAGTTGGAATCCAGCAGCCTCTCCTTGGAAACCTTATGGGGCAGTTCTACCCCCGTCCTATACGAGAGCTATGAGTTGGAATTGACTTGACAGCTGACAGCAACGGGTTTGGTTTGGTTGTTCTCCCAGCAAGGGCTCAGTAAGTGTTTGCTATTGTAATTGACAGCTCAGTAAAATTTCGTAAACTCTGATCTGTCCTGTTTATTTTCTTCTTACTTTTTAATACAGGCTTAATTCCATTATAATGGACTTAAAAGGGCCATCCCTGCTATCACAAAGAACTATCGATTAGACAATGTGTGCCTGGTGGCATGGAATTTCTTTGCTACTGAGATTTGTGCGGTAAATAAATACTTTTTCCTAGCAAACTTGGACTTGTACTTTGAAAATGACGTTGGGATGCAACCGTACCGCATTTTCAGAAGCTCCATCAAACAAGCCACAGGCTCTTTAAACCTCCAGCGTTTGAGTGGGCCCTTACCTCTGTCTGGAACCCCCGACTCCCCGCCTTGGGCCCTCTCAGCAAGAGGGAGCCCCTCCCTCCTGTGTGCATCTCCAGCCAGGCACCCACAGCCCTATTACGTCCTCTCTCACGTCATATCCTATGTGTTTGTTTATAAGTAAGATTGACTTTTTGTTTCTTACCATGTCACAGGAAAACAGCTGGGCAGATTTTCCGGCGAGTGAGTTTTGGGTGGTCTGACTTAGAACATAAGCCAGGCGGCAGATGCAAAATTCACTTAGAAGATCTGGGGTGGGGGCACCTCAAAAAGACAGGCAGTCATTTTCTCTTGAGCAGTTGAAACCAGGGGACCCAGGCCTGTGTGGCTGCTGATCCAAAGGGACAAATGTCATAGCAGGAAAGCTAGCAGCAGCATTTACTGTAAGGCCCACGTTGAAAGGCACAGGGTGGATGCCCGAAATTCACAACACTGATTTGTGGAGCTGTGTCTCATACGGGCGAGTGAGTAGCAGCAGGGTTTACTCATCTGCGTTTATAACAAGGGCATCAAAGAGATGCCAGCTGCTCTGGCTCCGAGTCCGTCCCCTCCAGCCCACGGGAACTCCTGGGAGCAGGGCCATGTCCTGGTCACCTCTGTCCCTGGCACGGGTCAGAGTATGGGCTCAAAGAATAAGTGTCAAGGAGAAGCTACTGTCTGCCTCTTCCTCTGTCCTCCGCAGACGGTGACACCCAGGCCTCACTAGCCGCTAAGGCACGAATACCACTCTGATCCCTGACTCCGGGGAGGTGGGAGCACATTTAATTTACTCCTTACAACACCCCTTTGAGATAAACTCTACTACCTGCATTGTGTGGGGACCCCTGGTCGTGCAGTGGTTAAAGCGGTGGGCTGCTAACCAAAAGGTCAGTGGAGAAAGATGTGGCAGTCTGCTTCGGTAGAGATTTATAGCCTTGGAAACCCTATGGGGTTGCTACGAGTTGGAATCCACTCTATGGCAGTGGGTTTGGGTTTGGTTTGCATTACGTAGATGAAGGGCTGGGAAGCCCAGAGAGCCCGAAGGACTCCCCCCATCAGAGAGCCACTATGGGGCAGAGCTGAGATTCAAACCCAGGACTGCTGGCTCCAAGGCCCGTGTATTTAACTAGAACAATGTGCTACTTTTTGAATAAGCACGTCTGCCTTCAAAGCAGCCCTCTGAGGACACGGGACAATCATCCCATTGATCCCATTGTCCAAAGCTGCTTGGGAACTCTTTAGTGCTTCTAGCACTTTCCTTGGAGTGCATTCATTGGTAGCTTGTCTTTGTTCTTGGAGGACTGGCTTGAGTTTAAAAAGAGAAAAAAAACAAGGCCATAGTATATGTTGCCAAGTGCATCAAGCTGGAGAAGTGAAGTGTGTTTGGTCTTCTTGAGTGTCTCATTTGCGGGTTCCGAAGGCCTTTCTAGAAAGATCTGCAGGCTGTGGGTGGGGTTTCCCAGCTTGAGCTGCAGTAGAATAGAGGGGTCGAGCCCATCTCTGTGGTTAGACACCCGAGTTCAGGATCTGGCTCTGAAACTTGGGAGTCGGAATCCAGGCGGGTACTTTCTGGCTGTTGTACCTGGGGCAACTTAACCTCCCTGAGCCTCAGCTTCCTCATCTGTACAGAAAAGACAGCACTGATGCCTGTCCCAGAGGGGTGCTGTGAAGACATGATGTTATCTGCAGCTCCTGGTGGGGAGGGTGTGGTTATCATCGTTACTTCGAAGGGGCCAGACTTCTCTAAACGTGTGAGCTTTGGTGTTGGACAAAAAGGAAAAGGACTTCACAACCATGAATCACAGCTTCTCTTAGTCTTCAGTCTGTTCAGGTTGATTAGCTTCCCCAATGACCCTTTCATTCTTTCAACAAATATCTGTAGAGTGTCCATGTACTAGGTTCTGGGGATACAGCAGTCATCAAAACTGTCCAACGTCCCTGCCTTCATGGAACTTAGCTTTCAGAGTAAATAAACTCAACCCAACCCAACTCAATCCCCAAGCCAAACCACGAACCACCCCAAACCTTACAGGCAGGGTCCCAGGGCCAGGGCTGTGGTCAACTGTCCCTGAGAGGGCCCTTGGGCATTCTGCTGTGACAACTACCCTTCAGAATGTGCAATACCTTCTCTATCTCTGCCTTCTCCACAGGAGTGATGGGCTCCAAGTTGCTATGGAAACAGTATTAAAGTGATGGGCTCCTTCTGAACAAATCAGACCAACAGGCTAAGAGGGGATTCCC
>NW_004443964.1:8953644-8955689 GCF_000243295.1 Trichechus manatus latirostris | reverse complement strand
AGCAGTTCTACTGTGCACACACGGGGTCGCCGTGAGTCAGAATCGACTTGACAGCAACTAACAACATGTGGCTGCAAAGGGTTAAAAATGCACAAAAAGATGCCATAAGCTGAAATTGTGGGGGTTTATAGCAGCTTCGTCCCCCCCAACTGATTCCCTGCGTAAACCAGGCTAAGTCGGGGTCTCTCTCCCTTGCCAGCTTAGGGCCAGCCTCCCGGCTCTGCGGAGCCCACTGCTAACCTCGGAGCTGTACACATCAGCACGTGGGAGGCCCTCCGCCCCACGGCTGGATCCCAGGCTTCCTGGCACCTCCTACCCGGCCAAGAGCCCTGCTCCCTGCTGGCCCCTCTTCCTCTTCTTCCTCTCCCAGGACTGGGCAGAAAAGTCCAGGGTGTGGGACACAGTGGCCTTTCAGGGTCCCTTCCTGGGCAACCACGAGGCTGGGCCAAGGCCAGGAGGGTTGGGGTGGACCGTGGTAACACTGCATCATTGGAATGCACTCACCCCGCCCCCCCATAGCCTAGGGCAAAGTGTCCTTGCGTGACCTATGTACTGGCAGCTTCTCTAGAGCTCTGAGTTGTCCAGAGCCGATGTTTAGTGAGTGGCTGCTGCCTGCCAGCCCCTTCTGTGCATCGTGGCGGCAAATCCCTACCACAGCCTTATGACAGCACCCCTTATTATCCCTGCCCCGTCTACAGATGGAGAAACTGAGGCTCAAAGAGGTTACACAGCACACCCAGGACCCCTGGCTCACTTGCACTGGGTGCAAACTTTTAGCAAAACTTGGGAGACGCAGCTGTTTCTATATGACTTTCGGGTAGTTTCTTGGGCTCCCCAGGTCTTTACTGCCCCGGGGCCTGCGGGAAAGTGGGGGAGGAAGCCCACTGGCTGAGCCACCTGTGCAGGCCCACACTGACAGCCCACATCCTCCACTGCCCCCCCACCTCCGTGACGGGGCTGCTCACCCTCTCTGTGGGGCACACCGGCCCTCCTGGCCCCTCACCTGAGAGTCAGAGATTTCTGAGGGCTTCTCTGTCAGGCTGCTGCTCTCGGCGGGGATGAGGTCGTTGTACTTGGTGACATCCTCGTCCGAGTAGTGGAGGCTGCCCGGGCTGGGCCTCGGAGGAGACCTAGAGAGAACGGTGGGGCGGGGGGGCAGTGAAGATGAGAGAGGGCCCCCCTGGGAGCAGCGTCTGGCCGGGAGCGCCACCGCTGGGGCCTGAACTCTCCTGAGCCCGGGGAAGCGAGGGTGAGGATGGTGGGCAGAGATGGCAGGGCAGACTTCTGGGGGTCCCTGGGCAGACGGCCTGGAGCAGCCTCTCCACTCTGTGTCCCCCTCCTTCCTGCATCTGCTCTCCCTAGAGCCTTGGAGAGTGGGGCCTTGGGCTGGGGACCTTGCCTGCGGGTGGGGAAGGCTCAGGATGCTGGAGGCCCAGGGACCAGCCCAGCCAGCCTCTAGGGAAAAAGTAGCCATGATTTTCAAGTTGTGGTTTCAAGACCACCGCACTGGAGCCACTTGGTGGTGACTGTTACAAACCTCTCTCTCCCCAGGCGAATTCCCAGGTGAGGCCTGGGTACCTGCCCTGCAGACAAGCTCCCCAGGTGATTCTCAAACTCACAAGGGAGCTTTGCGAAGAGCTAGCACAAAGGGTTAGTAGAAAATCGCTCCCTCCTAAGCTGCTCAGAGACCAGAAACGCTCTCGAGGGCCAAGCCACACCCCAGTTCTTGACAATCAGGCCTGCGCATTTCCCAGTGAGTTAGGGCCCAGGCATCTGAGTCATGGAGCAGAGATACCCCCAGGTCAGGGGCCTTGGGCACTGGGCGGCCCTGGGCTGTGAACTAGAGGCTGGTCTCCTGAGCCCGGAAGCAAGGGTGAGGACAGTGGGCGAAGAAGCCAGCAGGGCAGGCTCCCGGGGGTATCTGGGCATGTGGCTGGGGTCCTCCATGACCCTACTGCTTGTATCTGTCGGAATGGGGTGTAAGGGGCCAGCATGGTCCAGTGCCTGGCGTGCCAGGACCTGCCCAGCACCCCCCACGAAGGTTT
>NW_004443964.1:8951953-8953044 GCF_000243295.1 Trichechus manatus latirostris | reverse complement strand
ATGAGAGCTCAGCCTGGCAGGCCTGTGATGGCGGCCCCTCCCTCTTTCCTCCTGATGGAACACACACATTACTTCTCCCCTTGGCGCCAGAGACAGAGGCGCTTTGTGCTCTGGGCCTGGGAGAGGCCGGCTCCCTGCACGCCTCCACAGATGAGGCCTGAATGTTAATAGGGGCTGAGGCCGGAGACAGAGCCCCTTTGGTGTAGCCCCCCAGTCTCTCTGGAGCTCCTGGAACATAAAACTGCCATGTCACATCAGGTGAGGGCTGGGTGGGCCCCAGCAGCTGCCCCTGTCCTTGGAAAAGGGCAGTCTGGCCGGCCACAGCGGGTGGACCGCAGGCTTGTTCCCTTCCCTTGGTTGCTTTCAGAGGCTGCCCTTGAGGGTGATGCTGCCAGTGGAGACTTAGGGCTGAGTGGAAGGAGACTGTTCGAGAACAGTATAAATTAGGGCCTGGAGAGAGGGCTTCTATGCTGTAGAGTGCCCCTTCTTTCCTGGATGAGGAGGAAGAGGGCAGATTTTTGTTGTTAGGTGCTGTCAAGTCGGTTCCGATTCATAGTGACCCCATGTACCACAGAACGACACACTGCCCCGTCCTGCACCATCCTCACAATTGTTATGCTTGAGCCCATTGTTGCAGCCACTGTGTCAATCTGTCTTGTTGAGGGACTTCCTCTTTTTCGGTGAACTTCTACTTTACCAAGCATGATGTCCTTTTCCAGGCACTGGTCCCTCCTGATAACATGTCCAAAGTATGTGAGATGTAGTCTTGCCATCCTTGCTTCTAAGGAGCATTCTGGTTGCATTTCTTCCAAGACAGATTTGTTCATTCTTTTGGTAGTCCATGGTATATTCAATATTCTTCGCCAATACCACAATTCAAAGGCGTCAATTCTTTTTCAGTCTTCCTTAGTCATTGTCCAGCTTTTGCATGCATATGAGATGACTGGAAACACATGGCTTGGGTCAGGCGCACCTTAGTCTTCAAGGTGACATCTTTCCTTTTTAACACTTTAAAGAGGTCTTTTGCAGCAGATTTGCCCAGTGCAATGCATCTTTTGATTTCTTGACTGCTGCTTCCATGGGTGTTGATT
>NW_004443964.1:8935644-8948330 GCF_000243295.1 Trichechus manatus latirostris | reverse complement strand
GCTGTCTTGAGAAGGGTCTGAGGTGGCTTCTGGGCTCATTAGGAAAGTGTTCTGGGGTTGATTAGTGATGTCTGCCCAGACACACTATATTTCTTTCTTTCTTGCCAGCTCTAGCCTGGGGGCTACCTTGATAGGCAGACCCAAATTTGCATGGGAAAAGTGTTTATCTGGCCTGCGAGGTCTCCTAGGGTTAAGTTTGGACTGAATCTTTTCCTGGTGGCAGAAAGGAGGGAGTTGGGAGGGTGGACATGAATGGGTCTTTGGAATACCCTCCTCCAGGTAGGATCACCCTTCTCTCAAAGCCCCCAGTATCTAGCACTGTCCTTTCTCACTTAGCCTGACAAGGGGTCTGGCTTTTCTACTTCAGTCGTTCAGTCAAGTGTTCTTTCTCATGATTTGGTTCTTTCAATCTGGGAAAGGGAGAAAGTGTGTGGGAAGAGGGAGGAGGCAGGGTTTCTGGAACGCACCCAGTGAACAGAAATTTTGAGTTATTCTCTGCTTCGGGGGATGGAGTCTTAGTATTAAAAGTGGTTAGTGGACCAATGGACCACAACTACCACAGCCTCTGCGAGACTGAGTCCAGCACAGCTAGATGGTGCCTGGTGCCTGGCTACCACCACTGGCTGCTCTGACAGGGATCACAACACAGGGTCCCAGACAGACGGAGCTGGAGAAAAAGGTAGAACAAAATTCTGACTCACAAAAAAAAGACCAGACTTACTGGTCTGACAGAGACTGGAGAAACCCCAAGAGTATGGTCCCCGGACACCCATTTAACTCAGTACTAAAGTCACTCCCGAGGTTCACCGTTCAGCCAAAGATTAGACAGGCCCATGAAACAAAATGAGACTAAAGGGGCACAGCAGCCCAGGGGTAAGGATAAGAAGGCAGGAGGGGACAGGAAAGCTGGTAATGGGGAACCCAAGGTTGAGAAGGGGAGAGTGTTGACAGGTCGCGGGGTTGGCAACCAATGTCACAAAACAAAAGTGTATTAATTGTTTAATGAGAAACTAATTTACACTGTAAACTTTCATCTAAAGTACAATTTTAAAAAAAGATACTTTTACTATAATAAAAACATATTTACCAAGTGAAAAAAAAAAAGTGGTTAGTGACTCAATTTTGGGTCATGGGTTTAGATATTACAGTCCTTTGTGAGCTCTGGGACAGGCTGGAAAGGAAGGGAGAGAAGGGAGGGGTGGCAATTCTGCCCACCCAGGCACTGCTCAGTCTAGGCCTGGGGATCTGCCCACATGAGCTGCTGCTCCCAGGCTGCTGACCCGGTCTGTTTTTTGGGGGAATTTCCATGGAAACACATTTTATGGCCTGGCTCATCCTGGGTGATGAGTCAACGGAAGCGTTCGTCATAGGCCTACGGATTCATCCACTGGGTCCCCTGCTCAGGACTTCTGGAGCCCTGGAGAAGGAACCCCAAAGGTCCGAGGTCTCAGCTTCCTATGGGCTCTGGCCCGGGGGCTCACAGCTTCCGATGACAGTGAGTTTTGGTCCCCACCCCAGTGCCTCAGTACTCCAGTGCCTCGCCTCCCCTCGCCTCTCACATCCCTCCTCCCACAGCTGTACCTGGCACAGACTGGGAGGGGCTGCTGGGGGTGCCAAAGCCGTAGTCGTTGACTGCAATGACCCGGAAGTCATAGCTCACACCCGGCTTCAGGATGTCCATGCTGAACGTGTAGGAGGTCACCTCTTTGGGGATGTCTTTGATGAGGATGTCCCAGAGCCCCTCATCTGTAAGAGCCCAGAGAGAGAGGCACCTGTGAGGGGAAGTCTCACCCTGCCACCCCAATCCTGATGTTGCTCCCCGAGGGCAGGGCCTGTCTGGTCTGCCCTGTTCGACACTGGATCTCCAGTGCTCGGCCCAGATTGAGTCCTCAGTAAATATATTTTTTTTAATGACCTGCCTTCTGAAGCATCTGAGCCTTTTATTCTTTTTATTAAAACATCTGTACAACATTAAAAAAAAGTACACTATGCAGAAAATAACAAAACAACCAACCCAATACACCTACTCCTCACTTAACTATCTTGTTAGCTGGCATTTCGCATTTATAACAATAGTAAAAAATCTACTGACTATTTTGCACATTAACAACATACTTCTGGCAGTAATCCTTTCATGACCAGTGGGACATACAGTGCCCACCTACATCTTCTGCCTTTTGGATCCAGAGGGACATATGTGTCCCACATAATATTTTGTGATCTGATGTGGTCATCCTCCATTTTTGCATAACGTCAATTTTCGCTAATGACTTGGTCTTTGGAATCTAACCATGTTGATAAGTAAGGAGTCGATGTATCACCATCCAGAGAATGCTGTTATTGTGAGCTGCCATCGAGTTGACTCATGGTGATTCCATGTACAACCGAACAAATCGCTGCCCAGCCCTGTGCCATATCCTCATGATCGGTTATGGATTGGACTGTTGTGATCTCTAGGATTTTCATTGGCTGATTTTTGGAAGTAAATCACCAGGCCTTTTTTTCTAGTTCATCTTAGTCTGGAAGGTCCACTGTTCAGCATCAGAGCAACACTCAAGCCTCCACTCACAGATGAAGGGCGGCTGCACGTGAGTTACACTGGCTGGGAATCGAACCTGGGTCTCTCTCATGGAAGGTGAAAATTCCACCACTGAACCACTAATACCATGGGAGAATATCCAGAGAACAGACACGCTGTGTAGGGCTTGTGTGGGCAGAGCTCAGTATGACTCTTGCCCTCGTATAATCTGTGTACATTCCTCCCCTCTGAGTGTGGGTGGAAACTGAATATGATGAAACATCACTCCCATGATGAGGCTGCATTAAATGGCAAAGGGAGATTATCCAGGTGGGCCTAACCTAACCACAGGAGCCCTTTAAAAGCAGAACGCTTCCTTTGGCTGATGGCAGAAGTCATAGGGATTTGCAGCTGGAGAAAGGTCCGACGTGCCACTGCTGGCCTTGGAAAAGGAGAAGCCACACCCCCAAGGAACTGCGGGCAGCTCCATAGCCGACAGCAGTCCCACGCATGGAAACAGGGACCTCGGTCCTAAAACTGCAAGGAACTGAATTCAGCCAACACCAGTGAGCTTGGAAGAGGACCCTACGCTCAGGTGGGACCTGCAGCTGGGCTGACACCAGAATTTTAGCCAGGTGAGACGCTGAGTAGAGGACCCAGCCATGCTGCAATGGACTTCTGGCCGACAGAGCTGTGAGCTAATAAATGGGTGCTGTTTCAAGCCGTTCAGTTTGTGGGGATTTGTTATGCAGCAATATAAAAACAAACACAATGCTTTCCTTTCCGTTTTAGAGTTCTGGTGGCACAAACGGTTAAGTGCTCAGCTGCTAACTCAAAGGTTGGTGGTTCAAAGCCAGTAGGTGGGAGAAAGACGTGGTGATCTGCTCCTGTAAAGATTACAGCCAAGAAAACCCTATGGGGTCATTCTACTCTGTAACACATGGAGTCGATATGACTTGATGGCATCCAAAAACAACATCCATATTTTAAATAGTTGAGATCATCCTCTATAGCACAATTGTGTACCTTGCTTTCTTCACGTAACCGAATAACATGCGGCTTTATCATGTTCTGTTTTCCAGAATTAAACTTTCTCGGTGAACATGATTTTAAATGGCTGCCTAAGACTTTATCATGTGGATAGATCCTCATTTACTTAGCCAGGTCCCTGATTTTCTGACCCCCTTTCCTACTGAAGGAGTCTCTGAGTGGTACAAACAGTTAACACGCTCACTGTTAACTGAAAAGTTGGCGGTTTGAGTCCAGCAGAGGTGCCTCAAAAGAAAGGCCTGGGGATCCCCTTCTGAAAAATCACACTGAAAACTCTACAGAGCACAGTTCTACTCTGACACACATGGGGTCATCATGAGTTGGAATCAACTTAATGGCAATTTTTTATACACACACACACACACACACAGAGCCTGGTGGTGTGATGGTTAAGTGCTAGCTGCTAACCACCAGCCGTTCAACGGATCCACCTGGCGATCTGTTCCTGTAAAGATTACAGCCTTGGAAACCCTATGGGGCAGTTCTACTCTATCATATAGGGTTGCTATAAGTCGGAATTGACTCGACAGTACACAACATTATACACACACACCTACATATTAAAAATACATACAGTGGTAGCATCGGTCAAAAATAAGCAGACTTTTTTCTTCAAATAGTAGCAGGGGGATTTAGATTGCATGAGGGGGTTTGGTCAAGTTGCCTGGATTTGATGGGGCCCATTCTCAGGGGTATTCTTTCTAAGGAGCAGAGATCAGAGGAGACGGGGGACTACAAAGGGCTGGAATGTTCCACGGCTTCCACCTAGGAGGGATCCCCATCTGTTTTCCATGCCATGCGGCCCCCAACACCCCATCCTTTGAGCTCCTGAACCTCCTTTCAGGCCCTTTGTCTGGGGCTCTCTGGATCTTGCCCCCGTGGGACATAATTCACCCTCACCCCATTCAGAAGGAGCAGCAGGGGGTTGCCCGTGAAAGAGAAGAGGCAGGGGGCCGCCAGAGCCTGGTGGTCATCCATCATGGTGACCGGGAGGCCGGAGGGGTCCTGGCCAGATGTCCTGGGGGGACCCACGGTGGGGCCGGCCTGATTCTTAGAGAGAGGAAGTCTTCCTTAGTGTGCTAGTGGAGCCAGAGGCGGAACCAAGCTTTCAAGCCCCTTTGCCTGGTTAGGTCCCCTCTTCACATGGGTCAAAATCCAGAGGTCTCAGAAGGGCATCCTGTGGGCCGAGCCCACAGTCCTCCATTACACGGCCTGGTCCAGGAGGTCCCCCAATGGGTCCTTGGGGCTGTTGGCGCCACGGAACAAAGCACCACTTGACCAAGTCTCCTGTCCACCCATCTCAGCACTCCTGCTTCAACCCTCTGTACTTTCTTGTCTATTTCTGAGCTCCTCCTGGCAGGAGCTGCTTCGCAGACCCAGAGGTTTGCTTCCCCAGCTCCAGCTCGGCCCTTCGCGGCGCCCGATGGACTTTTTCTCACCACACATTTTACAGACTCACCCATGTAAGTGAAGAAGTGGAGCCCGGCTGTGTCATCATTTCTGAGATTTGGGCCAAGAATGTGGTAGGACCTGCAGGGGCTGCCTTCTCCTCCTCCTCCCCGTCTAGATCCCTCCTAATGGGAAAAGACTGTGGGGGTCTATCTCAGCCTTCAGAGCCATCCTGCATGGATGGACCCTGGGGTCTGGGGCCTCTGCTGCTATTTAGTCTCATTGGTTCATCCTGAGATTCGGCCGCAGACACGTCCCTTCTTCTCATTTAACACCCCTCTCTCTTGCTGTTATTGTTATAGCTGCCGTGAAGTGGCTCCACGCAACCCCATGCACATCAGAGCGGGATGCTGCCTGGCCCTGCACCATCTCTACGATCAGTTGTGGATTGGACCGCTGTGATCTGTAGGGTTTGCACAGGCTGATTTTCACAAGTAGATCACCAGGCCTTTCTTCCAGTCCATCTGTCATGGATTGAATTATGACCCCCCCCAAAAATGTGAGTATCCGTTTGGCTGGGCCATGATTCCCAATATTGGGTGGTTGTTCTCCATTTCGTTATTGTAATTTTACATCAAAGAGGATTAGGGTTGGATTGTAACACCCTTACCCAGGTCACATCCCTGATCCAATGTAAACGAGTTTCCCTGGGGTGTGGCCTGCATCATCTTTTATCTCTCAAGAGATAAAAAGAAAGGGAAGCCAGCAGAGAGAAAGGAACTCATAATACCAAGAAAACAGTGCCGTGAGCAGAGCACGTCCTTTGGATCTGGGGTCCCTGCGTGGAGAAGCTCCTAGTCCAGGGGAAGATTGATGAGAAGGCCGACAGAGAAAGAAAGCCTTCCCCCGGAGCTGATGGCCTGAATTTGGACTTTTAGCCTACTTTACCGTGAAGAAATAAATCTCTGTTTGTTAAAGTCATCCACTTGTGGTATTTCTGTTACAGCAGCAGTAGGTGACTAAGACACGATTTTAGTCTGGAAGCTCCCCATGAAACCTGTTCAGCATCACAGCAACGCACAAACGTCCAGTGACAGACAGGTGGTGGCTGTGCCTGAGGTGCACTGGCTGGGACTTGAACCCGGGACTCCCCCGTGGAATGGGAGAATTCTACCACTGAGCCACCGACTGAAATCCCTCAAGGGCAGGGACTGATGTCTGGTTTATCCTCGCAGTGCAGCACCTAGCACGGGCATCTTGGACGTGTTTGTTAAAACGTTGGCTGGCATTTTCATCACATCGCATGTCCCAATTTTGGGACTTCACGTTTCGAAATATTTGAGGTGCAACTCCACTTTCCTCACGTGACTTTAAATTTCCTCATTCATCTGCAAATAGCAGCCATAGCAATGATAAAGACGCTACAGATAACACAACAGCTGACACTTGTCACTCATCAAGCACTGAAGTTCTAAGCGCTCCATGTTCCATCTCCACAGCAACCGCAAGAGGGTGGGGCTCTTACACCCATTTTACAGATGAGCAAACCAGGACTCAGAGAGAGACAGCTTAACGCATCTTCCTAAAAGTCATGCCGCCGTAAGTAGCCGAGCTGGTATTTAAGCCCAGAGCCATCTGATTCCTCCGTCAGGCACCAAACCCACTCCTGGTGCCCAGGACCATGCCCACACAGTGGGAGCTGACTGTGTGAAGGATGGCTCATTGGGGACCCTGCAGCCGTCTTCCAGAGTCGGGGCCTCCTGCTGGCTGTTTGACCGCTCTCGTTCCACCCCGCACAGAGACAAAGGATGGGGCCAGGGCAAAGGGGCCAGGCCTGAAGCTGCTGGAATGTCAAGCTGTGGCTCTGGCATCAGCCCCAGGTGTCTGGCTGATGTGCGGGCCGGTTTTGCAGGCTGCAAATCCCGTGTTCACCCCTCCCTGGGTCTGCAGTGCCCACTGCTCAGCTCTTATTCTGCACAGCAGGAAGCACAGGCAACATAGAGGGCATCGTAGGACAAGAGTGATTTCATCCTGAAGATGAGATGTGTGCGTGACCGTCCTGCTGGGACCAGGGGACACAGAGGTAGCAGAAAAGCGGCAGAGGGCAGAGGAGCCCACCCGTAATAGAGTCTGCTCACAAACAAAGAGCCTCAGGAAAGACCCAGGCAGCCCCCCTGCCCACCATCCTCTACTTGCCACCTTTTGTCCCCTTGCCCCACCTGCATCACCGTCCCGTAGCCAGCTCCCTCGCGCTGCTGACCCTGGGGGGCACTGGCCTGGTCTTTCCTTGTATGCTCAGTCCTCCATCCCAGCTGTCTAAGTCACAGCCCCCAATCCCGGAACACCCCTGGTCCCGTGCTGGGCTGACCAGGGAACGCTGGAAAATCAACAAGGCCAAAGTCCCCGAGCCAACATTCCTCAGCCCAGCGCCCCGGTTGGCCAACTTCGGTGGAACAAACAGGCACAGGCCCTGGCTGGGAGACGCACACGGCAGTCTCCCAGCCAACTCAGCAGTTAGCACTGGAGCGGCTGGGAAGGACCATCTGGATGGGAAGAAGGAGCCAACCCGGCCTACACCCTCGAGCTCCGTGCTGGGTCCGAAAGGCCAGATTCATTAGCTATTTGTAACTGCAGTTATTAGTGTGAGATCAAGGTAATGGCTGGGCGGTAGCGACGTACTGCAGCTGCTAGAATTATTAGCTATTTGCTACTGGGATGATTAGCTCTCAGTTACCCTGAAGTATTATGATCTGTCCCTGAAATATTTCAATTCTCCATGTAGAAGTATTAGCTACTGACATGCTTGACTATGTCCCATTATGATTATTATTTGCTCTCCGTACGGGACCAACAAAGTCTTTTTTCTCGCTCAGCTTCAATCACCTAAGCACAGATCCACGAATACAAAGAACCAGCCTCCAGCCTTCCCTGACTCCGGCACCTCTGATTAACTTGGAAACCTAGCAACAGCAGCTAGGTCAGTGGACCCAGGAAGCAGGCGTCATGGCCGCCTGTGAAACAGGAGCTTGGGATGCAGCCCCCTGGAGCGACTTATCAGCCGCTCATTTGCTGATGGCTTTGAAAGTTTTTGTGATTCGATTTCAGGCATGACAAGAGAGATTGGTACAATTACAGAAGCTGCTGAGATAGCCCCACAGTGGAGACAGGGCTTAAAGACAGCAGCTACGGCTTCCAGGAGATGGCAGCCTGCTTAGTCACGGGGCACTGGCAGCCGGGGTCACGTGGAGGACACTGGGCTTTATAACCAAACTCCTGGCTCCTCTGGCTTCTAGAACAATCCTTAACCAAGGTGATCCTCAACCCAGTTGGTCCTTACTGGGCGCTTACTGCCATTCTCGGGCCTCCTCAGCCAAGAATCCAGCTCTGAGGAGGCAGCTATACCCGTTTCCCACCACCCAACATGGCCACCACCAGCTTCACCTTGAGTAGCTCACGCACCTTCCAGGGGAGGAAGACACAAGTGCCACAGTGGGGGCCTCAGGGAGGAGGAGGAAAGTGGGCGTGGGGTCTTGGTCCAGAGGAAGGGATGGCTCAGTGCTGGAGGGGCGTACCTGAAGGCCTGGCCTCTAGGACATAGCGGGTGATGGGCCCCTTGCCGGGGTCTCCGCTAGACCAGTGGATGGCGATGGCAGAGCTGTACCGGACGATGATGGGCACGCCAGGCGGTCCCGGGGCACCTGGAAGACAGCGCGCAGTGGGCACCCATCCCCCTCCTCATGCTTCAAGAGGAGGAGGGGCTTGGCTTCAGAACCAGCCCTGGCCAAAGAGCCTCTGAGAGACTCCATGAATGCTGAGGTCTGAGGCCAGACCTGCCAGAATCTGACCACGTTCTCCTCCGGGTCACCCACACACCCCAGGGCAGGAGAGGCTGTGTGGGATGCCAGAAAGATCCCTAGAGGAGAGCTTGGGGACCCCAGCTTCTAGTTGTGCCCAATACGTACTACACTGGTGGCTCTGATGAATTCACGTAGCCCTCTGGAGCCTCAGTTTCCCCATCTGTCAGGTCCTTTTGGAATGTAAGGCTTGAAGGGGTGTGGTCAGGGGGGCGGTAGAGGCAGATGTGATAATAGCAAAGTGGGCCCATGGATAAGAAGGGGGTTGGTTTGAGGAGGGCTGAAGGGCCCCCAGCATCTCCCTGGCCTGTGATGGCAATGTCTCCCTACTTCCTTCCTGAAATCCCTCCCCGCCCCCGACTGCGTTACCACTGGGTTTGGCAAGGAGAGGAGGCCCGGGCAGCAGGGAGCCTCAGGCCTCCTGTCAGGGAAGCAGGAAACACTGGGCCTGGCCAGCCCACCGCCCACTACACTGGCCAGTTGGGAGCCAGCAGTCTACTTCTATAGGAAGAGCAGGGAGCAAAGCAGCCCCAGAGGGCCCTGTGTACTCCCCAGGCCCCCACAGCCTGCAGAGCTGACTGGGTCATCACTGCAGCCAGGTCCGTCTCCCCCTAGATGTGGGGCTTGGCATTCCAGAGCCCAGCACATAGTAGGTGCTTCCTACGTGCTTGCGGGACAAGGGGCTGAGAGAGCAGGTGGGTGGTCCACTGGCTGAGTGTGTGTGCCTGGTGACCCCCGTGATGCCTGCTGGGAAGGGCAGGGAGTCCAGCATCCCATCTGAGATGCTCCGGGGCCAGGGGAGCCAGGAGGCTGGGACAGGTGGCCAGGGACACACTCAGAGCTGGTGGTCACTGCCCTGTCTCCAGTCCTGACCCCGAGAGCGAGTGTGGAGGGCCTCACTGCCTCCTTCCTCCCTCTCTCCCTCCCCAAGCATGCCCTACCCGTATAGCACAGGGCAAAGGCAGTGAGGGGATCAGTCGGGGTGGGACACAGCTGAGGTAACTGTGAGAGTAGGGGGTGGCTCAGGACCCTGAGTTCTCACTGTGCACAGAATAATGCAGAGGGAGGCAGGTGTCACCTCCTCATGGGACAGAAACTTGTATCGAGTCCAGTGGTGGCTTGGGAAAGGGTCGGTCTGGCTGCACTTTGTCCCCACAGTCCCCTCCTCGCTCACAGCCTCCTCCTCACCCACACCCACTGGGTGCAGCTCACTTCTTTCTGGTTCTTTCTCAGAGGGCAGTGTCCTTGGTGCCGCCCATGCCTCCTCTGCACTTCCTGCCCCACCCCCACCAAGGACCACACAGCCTGGGACACTTGGACCTCAGGTTAGGGCAGATTATCCTCAGGACAGCCCTCTCCTGGCCAGGCCCCATCCCCCACCCACTGCCGCCAGCAGCCAGCTCTCTCTTCTGCTTTTGTTTCCCAGGAAGTCAGCTCAGGTGAGGGGCCGTGGGGGAGGCCGGCATGTGAAGGCAGAGTGGAGCAGTTCCCGAAACAGGAAGCCAGACACGCTTGTTTGCTAAACACAAGCCAGGGGACACAAAGTGACCAAAAAGGGAAAGTGAAGTGGGCTGGAACCACACACAGAGTCAAGACAAGCTGCCCCCACTCCCCACCCTGCCCCCTGCAATGAAGGCTAAGACCAGGCATTGCTCTCCAGGCCCAGGCCCAGCCCACCTCAAGCAGCTATCCGGTCTCCTGGGGAGCAGATGCCTTTGTCCATGCCCTGGCTGACGGATTTTAGGGGAAGTTTGGAACGGGCTCCTGCCTTCTGAATGTTGACTTTTGTGTTCTGTGATTGTGGCTTTGGAGGCCTAAACTTGACCACTGCAGATGCCCTGACAAACACCTCCAGCCCAGAGAAGACCTCAGGCGGCTTCACAAAACCCAACTGAGCTCTTAGCTTCGTCCCAGCTCCCGTGCTACCCTGTCCTGCTGCCGTCCTTCTCCCCTCCCTTCTCCTGGGCTCTGCTTCAGTTTGTGGCCGCTCAAGCCACAAAGCCTGGGGTAACCTTCACCCTTCCCTCCTCCCTGAGCCCAGTGAACAGGTTCTGCCAATGTGACGTGACCTGCTCCTTTCCGTCCCCCTAAAGCCTTTGTGGGGCCCAGACCCTGCACCTCTGTCCAGGAAGGAGGCAGCCTGGCTGGTCCCCTGCCTCTGCCCTGGCCAGTCACCTTCCCTTACCTCGGACCTTCTGGGCTCACTGTGGCCTGAGCAGTGTTTATCACAGCAGGGTATGACAGCAACAGCTCAGCTGTTACTAAAATGCACTCCCAGGGGTAGAGCCTCAGAGGTTCTGATTTCCTGGGGCTGAGGTGGGGCCCGGGAATTTGCATTCCTCACAAGGACCAGGAGGTTCTGAGACACCTTGAGAAATACCTGAGGGAATAAGCAAGCACTCCCAGCCGGGGCCCTGCCTTCCTTCAGCCCTGGGAGCTCGCCACTCTCCCTGGCTCCTGTGCTAGAGACAGCTTTAGGCTACAGAAAGCATTTCCATGCATATATTTGAGTGCCCCATCCCCTTCTGCCTGACAAGCCCCAAAGTCTTCCTTCACCACCTCCTTAACGCCCCCCAACCCCCTCTCTGCATTGTGAGGCCCCTGGCCCCCTCCCCCTGGACCCCATGTCTACTCTCTCACACGCCCCTTGGATGCTGGTTTGACTGTGGTCCCCACTGGTCCGTGAGCTCCCTCAGACCCCGTCTTGCCCATCTCGGGGTCTCTAGGCCCAGCACGGCTCCTGACACCTTGGAGAGCCCTGTCCGACTTGTGTGGGGGCAGTGATCCGCGCTTCCCCTCTGGATTTCCTACCTTCTCCTGGGCCCGTGGTGACGTTGGCTTCGATCTCCGGCCCGTAGGTGAAAGTCTTGGCTCTGATGCGGAACTTGTAGGTCATTCCCTCTGCGAGGTCCTTTACCTTCAGCCACAGGGGGCTGTTCCCCTTCACATCCACGGTCACAATCTTGCTGACTCCTGGGGGTAAGAACAGGATGAGAGGACTGCAGGACAGGGCGGGAGGAGGGCGGTGAGGTGACTGGCCTAGGGGGCAGTTTGCCTCTTCCCTGGAGGCAGCGGGGGAGGCACAGCAGTGGCCTGACCACCCGCAGACACTGACCAGAGACCTCCCCCCTTGAAATCAGACTGGAAATGTCACCCTCACCTACAAAGCAAGGTCTACCCAACCTGTGTTTCTCGGGACACAGGCTTGCAGGCCATTTTGAGAAAACAGGATTCCACGGTTAAATCAGTTTGGGAAAAGCTATATACTGTCTGTCCTTCTGTCTTTTGAATAATCTCAGGGTCCTTTGACATCTGGAGAAAAAAAAGACATCCACCATTCCATTTAACTCAATCACTGTACCCCAAATATATTTCAGCCCCTTTTGGGTCCGCCATTTAATACCTGATAACATCCTGCAGAACTAGAATTCCAAGGATCATTCTTTTAGGAAATGCTTCCATAATGACACCACTTGAGTCCAGAGTCAGAAGCACACAGGGGCAACCAGCCCCCACAGCCGAGGGGCACCCACGGCTCGGCTTCTGGACCTTTCCTCCTCCCCCCCGCGCTGAAGCTCAGAAGCTCACCCAGGCCTCCAGAAATCTGCCCTCGCCAGGATTTTTAGGGACGCCTCTGCACCCCAAATCATAACCACTAGGGAGGAAGGCCTGGAGTAGATGTCGGGAGGTGGGAACTGTCATGATTTGGCGTCCAGCACTCCCGAAGGCTGGGCTGGGTTTCATCTCTCATGTCCACCGAGCACGCCAGATACTGAGACTGGGCTGGGCAGCCAGGCGGGCTGGGCAGCCAGGCGGGCTGGGCAGCCAGGCGGGCTGGGCAGCCAGGCGGGCTGGGCAGCCAGGCGGGCTGGGCA
>NW_004443964.1:8889033-8935544 GCF_000243295.1 Trichechus manatus latirostris | reverse complement strand
GGGCAGCCAGGCGGGCTGGGCAGCCAGGCGGGCTGGGCAGCCAGGCGGGCTGGGCAGCCAGGCGGGCTGGGCTCTGGCCCCAGAGCTGGCCCCAGCGTCTTCAGGCACGTCCCTTAATCGGCTTCGGTTTGCTATTCCACCAAGTGAGGTACCAAGAGGTGGCAGGGATGTCAGGGGATTTAAATAAACAGGGCACTCTGCACACAGTAGGCACTCTGTTTTGCTGAACGAACGGGTTCCTGAATAATACAACAGGGGGCGCTCAAGAGGCAGTCGCTGAGGGATGACTGAGGGGTGATGTGGCTGTTCCCCAGGGTTAGAAACTCTGGTCCTCGCTCCCCGCCATTCTGAGCAAACCTGACTTCTGCCTGTGCCTCAGTTTCCCTTCAGGAAAGGGGAGGTGCTGGCTTCTTGTGAGGTCTGTTTGCTGCTGACCTGAGCCCAGGGCTACAGCATCAAGTGGGATGCAGATGCTGTGCTCACGTCAGAAAGAGACGTCCTGGGCTGGCCATCCGCTAGCCGTACCCAGAGCTTAAAGGTCCTATCACTGGGGCTGTTACAGGGAGGATGGAATATGGGAGGATGTGGAGTTTAGTAGTGGGGTCCAGGTAAAGAGCCTGCCGGACTGAGGAACTGAAGAACAGCATGCTCGCACCTCTCCAGCGGGAGACCCCTCAAGGCCAGGTGGAGACCTCTGGGGCCAGAGCTCCTCCTGGGCCCGGTGTCTTGGCTCCTGTCTCCGTGGTGACCTGTGTCCTCTGCTCCCTGCCCCGCTCCCGGCCTGTACCTGACCGTCTCTCCTCTGGGCCCAGCTCCACCTCAGTGTTCTAACACACGGGTATGCAGGTGGCAGTGGGGACGACTGAGGAGTCATTGTTCCCTTGGCTGACCCAGAGCTGCAGACTCCGCCCATAGCGGAGAGGGAGAGTGAGGGGTGGCCCCGGTGTGTTCACCCAGCCACCAGCGCCCCACCTGGCAGGCCAGCCACACCCGGCTCCTCGCCGGGCTCCACATGCTCCAGACAGGCAGTGGATCGGGCAGTGAGGAGCCCAGTCCCCATCCCTCCTCTCTGTGTCCCCCACACCCACAAGATGGTTGTCAGTAACACAAAAGCAGTGATTTCTGGCACTTGACTCCACCCGGCTCAAATGGTGGGCATGTGCCTGGCGTCCATAGTCAGGGTCAGCACAGCCCAGGCTGGGAGTGGGGTCTGCAGGAAGGGCAAGGCAGAGGCTGGGAGGGAGGAGGCTGACAAAGCTCGGACCCACAGGGCTCGGGGTTAAGAGAAGGGTTCTTAATCTGGGGTCCCCAGATGGCGTGCGTCAGGGGTGCAGTGACCCCTGAACTTGTGCATCTACCTTCCTGGGGGAGGGGGCTCTGCTCCAAGGTTTTCATCAGCTTCTCAGAGGGGTTCCTGATCCCTCTAAGGTTAACAAGGACTAACCCTTGGGGGCCCCTAAGGGCTGGGTGTGGGTGCAGAGAAGGAGAGGGCGCCCGGGGTCCCTCCCTCCTCATGGCGCCCACAGAGACCTGTCCCTTCTGGAATGCTACATCTCATTCAGGTTCTCCTTCCTCTTCTCCCCACTTCTACTGACGGGACGGGAAGAATATACTGTAAAATTCCCTGCCTGGGCGTTTAGGTCTCCAGGTAGTGCAAACTGTTTTACTTTCAGCTACTAACCTACAGGTTGGCGGTTTAAACCCACCCAGTGGCACCACGGAAGAAAGGCCTGGTGATCTGCTCTGTAAAGATTACAGCCAAGAAAACCCTATGGAGCAGTTTTACTCTTAACACAGGGTGTTGCCATGAGCCGGCATTGACTCGATGACAATGGGTTTGGTTTTTCTTGCCTGGGAGTTAAGAGACCAAGGATGCTGTCCCAACATTGCCCTAAACGTGCTGTGTCACTTGGAAATGACCCTTGCCTTGTCTGGGCCTCGGCTTCCCCATTTATAAAATGGGGGACCCTCACTGCATCTGACCTACATGTAGTGACTGAGAAGGGGACCCCAGCTGGGAAGAAGTCCTTGCACACGGTGGAGGGTGTAAGGAGCTGAGCCGGGGAGAGGGTCGGGGGGAGGGTCCCACGTACCATCCACGGGCGTGCAGGGCTCATACACCAGCCTGTAGCCCTCCAGGATGCCGTTGGGGAACTGTGGGGCCTCCCAGGACACGTTCACCGAGGTCGTGGTCAGCTCGCTGAACTTGATGGAGCTGGGCGCGCTGGGGGCTGTGGAGACAGCAAAGGGTTTGACATTTCCTCCTTCAACGGACCTTCAGAGCCTTGGGTTCGGCTCTGAAGAACTGGCAGGCATGTTTGGGCCTGCCCCTGGGAAGGAGAGGTCCAGGGCTCAGTACAGAGTAGGCAGGTGGGTCCCTTGGGGTCATGTAGACACCGCCCCCCATCTCTATTATTGCACTGAGGCTTTGATGTCCTCAGCTCTCAGCTTCCCAACATCTCCAGAACAGGGAGGAAAGGGAACTTTGTTTTTCCCTAAAGCTGGAGAATTCAGGCTTCCTCCTGCTCAGTCGTGGCTAAGAGAGTTGGGCAAGTCTGTCTTCCACCCCCAGAGTTGCTGGGGGCAAGGAGATTTCCTGGCTTTGCAGATTTCACCTTTCAACTTCCATGGCAGAGAAGGCAGGTGGTAGCTGGTCTCAGGCATTAGGTGGTACTAAAAAAGATTCTGGAGTCCCTGGGTGGTGCAAACAGTTCATGCACTCAGCTGCTAACCAAAAGGCTGAAGGTTCGAGTCCACCCAGAGGTGTCTTGGAAGAAAGGTCTGGCTGGCTACTTGTGAAAAATCAGCCATTGAAAACCCTATGGAGCAGAGTTCTACTCTGACACATATGGGTCGCTGTGAGTTGGGGTCAACTCAGTGGAAACTAGTTAAGTTAGGTTAAAGGAGATTCCAGAACTGCAGTGGACATGGCCTCGTTCTCATCCTCAAGCACCAGGGCTTGTCACCGAGAGACCGTGCTCAGCAGCCAGAACCAGACACAGCAGAGGCTCCGGCAGAGATGTTTTCTTGTCCTGAGAACCCTGGATCGACCCCGAGAACATGAGGCGGGGGAGGCTTGGAGGGGGACGCCAGGGAGGAAGGGAGGAAGCATACAACTCCTCAACGTCTCCAGCCGGCTCCAGGAAGGATGACCAGACTATTATTATCCAGCGCCGCCTCCCCACCGAGCCGGAGGTAATCCAGGCCCGGTCTGGCTCCAGCTCCGGGAGGCAGCATCCTGAGCAGTCTTTGAAGGAGGGTGGCGAGCTCAGGGGGGTCTTTCCTGCCTCCCTTTGGCTGCAGGGACGTGGGACAGAACACTTTGTTCTGTTGCCACAGTGATGGAAGCTTCCAGTCTCCCAGGGGCTCACATCCGGCCGATCACACTGACCGAGAGTGGACGGGATTTGGACGCTTAGCCTGACCTCAGCCAGGGCCTTGGGGCTGGTGAAGGGGAAGAGCTTCCCCGGCCCCAGGGACTGTCCCCCAAAGAGGACCACTAGGAACTGACTCCACAGGGAAGCTCATTGGAGCCACAGGTAACCGACTGTATTGGAAACAGCAGGTTGGAAAGGATGCTCAGAGGAGGCCAGACAGAAGTCCGTGTATTCAAATCCAGGAGGGGGACCCTCAATGAAGAGCAAAGGAGGTGGGCTGGGGAAGTGACAACAGCTCAGGATGCAGCCAGAAACCCCCACGGACCGGCTGGGGGACCCTGGGCAAGATGCGTGACTTCCTGGGTGACCCTTCTCAGCTGTGAACTGGGGGAACCCCTGTCCTGCTCATCGCAGAGGTTCTATGAGGATCGAGTAAAACGCTGCTTGACAAAGAGCTGTGCGCACTCTGTGGGGTGTTTTCTGCACAGGTGGGTGGCGGGATTCTTATCATCACCCCCCTGCCTCCTACCCAGTCTCCCTACTTCCATACTCCCATCAGCCCAGCCTCTGCACAGCAGCCAGAGCAGAGCTTTAAAAACAAACCGGGTCCTGTCACTCACCAGCTTAAAACCCTCTAGCAGCTTCCCACTGTACTCAGAATGAACCCCAAACTCCTTACAAGCCCCCCTGACCCTCTCTGGCCTGCCCCCGGCCCATCCTTCCCAGCTTCTGAGCCACACTGGCTTTCTCTCTGTTCCTCCAATCCAGTCCAGACACCACGCTTTCGCACCTGCTGTGCCCTCTGCCTGGAACACTCCCTCTCTAGAACCAGCCGTGGCTGGCCTCTTCTCCTCCCTCAAACCTTAGCTCAAATGTTCTTTCTCTGTGAGCCTCGTACCCTGCCCCTCCTTACATCACCCACACTTAACTGCCATCGGAGATTAATCCATCTATTTATTTGTCAGCCTCCCTCACTAGGGTGGGGACCTTGTCGGTCTCGTTCACTGTTAACGTCCCCAGCACTCAGCGCAGCGTGGGCTCATAGAAGACGTTCAGTAAATATTTGTTGAGTGAACAAAGCCGGGGACACATAAGAAAGGCAGGTTGGAACAAGGCAGGGAGAAGTGGGACACTGGGTGTCGGCCGCCAACTGCATGGTGGAAGGTGAGCAAGCTGGGTGTTTTCTCCGAGGCTCTATAAGGCCAGCCTCTCCTTTCCGGAATGTCCAGGCCCTTCTTCCCGGCCACTCTCCCCCTCTGGAGGGCATCTCAGCGGGTGTGCGTACCAAACCCGGCTCCCTCTGCTGCAGAAAAAAGCTGCCTCCGCTCCCCGCAAGAGCCCAGACCCCATGAGGGGCCTCGTCCACTAGCCGCGCATGGCAGACCTGCCCTCCCCAGACGCGCACGTCCCCGCCTCCTGCCTAGCTCCCCCACCTGCTTGCTGGGTCTGGCCCTGGGTGGGGGTGCTCCGTGGCCCATCCCCTGCAGCATTGAAAGCCGCCACGCTGACCACGTAGGCCGTGTAGCCGGTCAGGTTCTTGAGCCTTGCGCTGGTCTCGGCCAGGAAAAGCGTCTTCACCCGCTCCGTGAGATTCCACCGCTGGGCTTCCCAGAAATATATCTGTGGGCACAAAGGATGGTGGGAGTGAGGGAGACCTCGGGTCAGACATCTCTCCTGCCCCTGCCTGACCCGGGGTCTCCAAGAGCCCTTCCTTGTGGGCAGTCACCGGGAAAGAGTATCCAAGTATCACAAGAGGAGTCTCTGGGTGGTGCAGACGGTTAACGCGTCCTGCTGCTAACTGAAAGGTTGGGGGTTGGAGTCCACCCAGAGGTGTCTCGGAAGAAAGGCCTGGTGATCTACTTCCAAAATATCAGCCTCTGAAAACCCTATGGAGCACAGTTCTACTCTGACACACGTGGGGCTGCCATGAGTTGGAATGGACTCCATAGCCATGGGTTTGTTTATTTAAGAGCAGTTTGAGAAACTTCCAGTACCATCTTTCACAGCTAAGACTGTACCGTCTGCTAGACTCTAAAACCCGCAAGGGCACAGACCCCATGTATCTCTGTGTACCACAGTGCCCGTGGGATTTACAGGGCACTGCCACAGTGGCAGTTATGGGGGAAAGGAATCAATTCTGTCCTGCAGGAGCCTGGCACAGGGAGGCAAGGGCAGTGTGGAGTGGAGCTACTCAGAGTGGACGCCAGGGCCAGCAGCTTCAGCACCCCCTGGGAGCTGTCTAGGAATGCAGAGTCTCAGGCCCACCCCAGACCGGCTGCATCAGCATCTGCAGGTGAACAAGACCCTCGCTGATTCACTTTACAGTACAGTTTGCAAAGCTCCACTGGAGAGAAAGGCTGGGCTGATGGCAGGCTGACCTGGGGTTGAATACCAGCCCCACCATTTACCAGCCGTGTGACTTGGCCGAATGACTCCCCTGAGCTGCAGTTCTGTCGCGTATGTAATGTGTTTAAGGACCACCACGTCCCAGAATGAACGTCAGCCGCGAAGCTCAGGACGACCTAGAGAACGTGGCCCTGGGTCTACCCCAGAACCTGGCCAGCTTCAGAAGCCACCACAGGGCCGAGCTCTTCACGCCACCTGCTCTTCAATTATTTCGCATTCAGCTGGGGGAAGCAACGAGATTCCTAACTAGTCTCGGAATTTGGAACGAGGCAATCCAGGAAGTTGCAAGAATGGGCGGGCCCCAACCCACGGGTTTGTAGATCATTTGGCGCCATCTGCTGGCTGGACAGGGTTCTGCAGACTACTGGCGTCTTAATTTCTCAGTTTCCCCAGAGGATGCTATCATAAACGGAGAAAATTAATAGGAGTGTCCCCACGTGGCATGTTTGAACAGCAGTGAGGATATCTTGCTACCATCAAATCCTTGCTTTTCTCCACCTCTTTTTGTCCAGACTCTTCTTGTATGGGTAGATGAGTGAGAACTGAGTAGTCCTTGATTGGGTCACTCACTCATCCACTCATTCATCCGTTCTCAGCAGCGGGGATGCGACAGTAAACAAACAAAACCAAAACCAACAACCAGCTACTGTCGAGTCAACTCCAACTCAAGACGACCCCATGTGCCTCAGAGTAGAATTGTGCTCCAGAGGGTTTTCAATGGCTGATTTTTTAAAAAAATTGCACTTTAGATGAAGGTTTACAGAACAAACTAGCTTCTCATTAAACGGTTAGTACCCATATTGTTTTATGACATTGGTTAACAACCCCATGACATGTCAACACTCTCCCTTCTCAACCTTGGGTTCCCTATTACCAGCTATCCTGTCCCGTCCTGCCTTCTAGTCCTTGTCAGTGGCTGATTTTTTGATCGTAGATCACCAGGCCTTTCTTCCAAGGCACTTCTGGGTGGGGTCAAACTGTCAACCTTTAGGTTAGCAGTTGAGCACTTAACTGTTTGCGCCACCCAGGTGGCAAAGTTCCCGCCAAATTTGGTGCTCAGGGGAAAGGTTAAGGTGAACGCTAAAAATGTGGGTGTCCGTAACACAAAGACGGTGTTTGGTGGGTGCTCCAGGAAAGTCAGCATAGAGAGAGAAGAGTAGACGGTCACAGACTGATTCCTGGGGCTTCCAGTGCTCAGAGGTTGGGAGAGTGAGGAGTAGCAGCCAGCGAGGGAAGTTGCAAGAAGCAAGCATTCTGAGGAAGAGGGAGAGAGCTACCGTATCAATCACTGCTGCTAAGTCAGGCAGGATAAGACCTGCAACTGGACCACGTATTAAAGCCAAAACCAGTCGTTGTTGAGTCAGCCTCGACTCATGGCGACTCCATGGGTGTCAGAGTAGAACTGTGCACTAGAGGGTTTTCAATGGCTGATTTTTCAGACCTAGGTCGCCAGGCCTTTCTTCTGAGGCACCTCTGGGTGGACTTGAACCTCCAACCTTTCGGTTAGCAGCTGAGGGTGTTAACCATTTGCACTACTCAGGGACTCTGATCACTTATTTAGCGACATGGAAATTATCAGTGATCTCGACAGGAATAGGTTCGGTGGGGATGAGAACCTACCGGAAGTGGGTTCAAGAGAGAACGGAAGAGACAGATTGGAAGCAGTGAGTGACAGGAGGTAGGTGGAAGGTACTTCTGAGGTTCTTTGGAGGAATCCTGCTGTAAAGCGGACCAGTCAGAGAAATGGGTGATAGCTGTCAGAAACCATGGGGTCAACAAAAGGCATTTTAAAGATGGAACCAATTTCACAATGCTTTTATGCCCATAGGAATCCTTGAGTGGTGCAAATGGTTAACATACTCGGCTGTGAACCAAAAGGTGGGAGGTTCAAGGCCACCCAGAGGTGCCTCAGAAGAAAGGCCTGGTGATCTACTTCTGAAAAATCAGCCATTGAAAACTCTGTGGAGGACATCAGGTCAACTGGCATAACAAAGTTTATTAAGAAAATGTTTTGCATCCTACTTTGGTGAGTAGCGTCTGGGGTCTTGAAAGCTAGCGAGCGGCCATCTAAGATGCATCAATTGGTCCCAACCTACGTGGAGTTAAGGAGAATGAAGAACACCAAAGTCACTAGAAAGTATCAGCCCAAGAGACAGATAGGGCCACAGAAACCAGAGACTGCATCAGCCTGAGACCAGAAGAACTAGATGGTGCTCAGCTACCACAACTGACTGTCCTGACAGGGAACACAAGAGAGTCCCCAATGGAGCAGGAGAAAAGTGGGGCGCAGAACTCAAATTCTAGTAAAAAGACCAGACTTAATGGTTTGACCGAGACTGGAGGAACCCCAGAAAGCATGGCCCCAGGACTCTCTGTCAACCCAGAACTAAAACCATTCCCAAGGCCAACTCTTCAGACAATGATTAGAATGGACTATGGGACATAAAATGATACTCATGAAGAGTGTGCTTCTTAGTTCAAGTAGATACATGAGACTAAATGGGCAGCTCCTGTTGGAGGTGAGATGAGAAAGCAGAGAGGGTCAGGAGCTGGTTGAATGGACATGGGGAATCAGGGGTGGAAAGGAGGAGTGTGCTGTCACAGTATGGGGGGAGCAATTAGGGTCACATAACAATGTATGCATAAATTTTTGTACGACAGACTGACTTGAATTGTAAACTTTCACTTAAAGTACAACAATAAAAAAAAAAGCCCTATGGAGCACGGTTCTGACACACACGGGGTTGCCATTAGTCAGAGGCAACTTGATGGCAACTGGTTTGGTTTTCTGGTTTGGTCCCAAGCAATCAGTCATGCCTGGCACATCGTTGGTGCTCAGTACAGTCCTGTTGGATGGAGAAACGCACGACACAGGCAGGAACAGGCACAGAAGTGCATCCTTACAACCACAGCCTTACATCTACTCCCCACTCCCTACCTGTTTCTCGCTCCATCACGTACTGGCAGAACTCCAGCCCTGGTTAGTTCAGCTCCATGCCTGCACTTCACCCAGTTGTCACTGGACTGGAGAGTCACACTTTAAATCCACACGTACAGCCTCCACTTCCTTAGTCCACGCCCCCCCACCACGCCCCTGCAAGAAGCCTTCATAGCTTCCTCCCCTCCTCGCTGCCTCCCCCATCCTCACTCCCAGCTGAGGACTGTTCACTGAGAAACTGAAACCATCAGAGGAGACCTCCACAAGCCCCCGTGACCACCCTTTCCCCTCCTGCCCCTGTGCCACAGGGACCTTCTACCCCCCCCCCACCATGCTGAATTACCCGCTGCCTTCTAGGGCCAACCCCGTAATTGTGTACGAAATCCCAGCCGCTCCACTACTCAAGGACGCCTTTCTCCAATGGATCACTTCTATCAGCACAGAAACAAGTTATTTCTCCCAACTTACGACCCCTCTGTTGTCTGCATGTTTTTTTCTAGCTCCCACCCTATTTCTCTGCCTCCTTTTAAAGCCAAACCTCTCAAAAGCGATGCCAGCCCTCCCTGCCTCTTCCCATTATCCCTTGAACCCACTCTAAGCGGGCCCTGGTCCCACCTCATTTGTCAAGGTCACTGTTGATTCAGTAATCCAAGGGCCAACAAAACTATTCTGTCAAGGGCCAGATAATAAACACTTTAGGCTTCGCAGGCCATATGATCTCTACTGCAATCACTCAGCTCTGACACTGGACTGCAAAGGTAGCCATGGACAAGTCACAAACAAATGAGTGTGGCTGTGTTCCAATAAAACTTTATTTACAAAAACAGGTGGCAGGCTGGGTTTGGCCCATGGGCTGGAGTTTGGCAACCTCTGAATAAGTGCTTCCCAGATTTCATCTTGCTTGAGCTGTCAATGGTATTTGGCGCATTGGATTACTCCCTCCTTCTGGAAGCGCTTTCTTCATGTGGCTTTTGAGACACCATTCACTTTTTTGGTTTCAGGGGTCTGTTTTCTGATTCCTTTGGTTCTCTATGTATATTCTTCTCCTCCCTGGCTTCATGCTGAGGATTCCATAATTCACATCTTCACCTTAGACCTTCTCTTGTGAGCTCTAGACACGTATACCCAGCTCTATTCTTGTGTCTTGGCTTGGATGTCAACAGACACCCAGAATCTAACACCTCTAGAACCAGACTCCTGATCTCAAGCCTGCTCCTTCTACAGTCTTTGCCTGTTCTGTTACCGGCAGCTCCATCACCCAATTGCTCATAAACACTGGAGTCGTCCTTGTCACCTCTCCTCCTCTCACCCCACGTTCAATTCATCAGCAAAGTCTGTCTTTAAAATGGAATCAGACTTTGAGCACTTCTCACTCTTCCACTGCTACTGCCCTGGTCCATGCCAGCATCGTCCTCACCTGGATCCTTCAGCCACCTCTATTCTACTGGCTTCTATGCTCAGCACAGCAGCCGGCGCGACCCTTTAAAAACCTTACACCACGCCACTTTTCTCTGCCCAAAACTCTCCATGGCCTGTGATTTCATCCTGAGCAAAAGCCACAGCCCTCGAGGGCTTTACACCTCCTAACTCATCTCCCTCTCTCTCCCTCACCTCTTAACTCATCTCCCTCCCACTCCCCCTCACCTCCTAACTCATCTCCACCAGCTCCCCTCCCGCCCCCCAGACTTCCAGCACTCCAGGGCTCTTTGCTCTTCTTTTCCTGCTTTCTGGAATCCTGTTCTCCCAGATCCCTATGACTCATGTCTCCTGTCTTTTAGGGTTTTGCTCAGATATCACCTTCTCGTTAAGTCCTTCCCTGACAACCCATTTAAAGTTTGAAACCTCCCCCTGGCCGCTCTCTATCCCCCAGCCGGCTTCATTATTTATTTTATACATAGTTGGTTTTCCCCCTCAAAACATAAGCCCAAGGAGTCTCTTAGCTCCCTGCTTTCTTCCCAGTGCCCAGGACAGTGGGCAGGAAGTAACTGCTCAATTCACAGGAGTTACTGACTGACTCACGGCCTGGAGGTCTAGCAGTGTGCAGGAGGGTCTCTGCTTGCGTACAGGGACAGCTGGATCTGACCCACATGTGGGGTCGTGTTTCGCGGGGCTCGTCAGTCCGCGATGTAATCCGTTTGGAGGCCAGCGAGGCCCCGGGTACCCCGTTCATGAGCATCTTTGCTGCTCAGGTAGACAGTGCTTTCTGAGCACAGACATCCGTTGTGTTATACTTGGTGTCTGGGCACCCACACACATCTCCTGGGTCTGTACACTAACTGGGAACTTCCAAACCTTGACAGTCTGGCAGCTGCCCAGTTGTTGCTGGCTCCCCCCTGGCTCCTTCTTCCCATGGGAGGCATATGCTAGGGGTGTGATATTAAGTTTTCCCAGCTGGCTTGAGAACTCAAGTGGTGTTATCCATCCTTAGTGCTTCCCTGGTGCCATGCCTCTCCTCCTCCCTCTCTGCTCCTTCCCCCCAGAAGGAAAGAGGTTCCTGCACTGCATTCTGTGTTAAATCAGGGCTGTCTGTATTAACCAGCCCTGCGAAGGTTCCTCATGTTGGCTGAGCCTCGGTTTCCCCTCCTGTTGAAGAGGAGCTGGGCCAGGGCCACCATCAGGTCCCTTCTAGTTCTCTCTCTCCCCACCCTTGGCCATTGCACTGGGGCTACACTCTAAACAACACATAGCACCCAAGAATCTGAGTCACTCTGGACACAAGAGTAGGAGGCTGGCCTCCAACACAGCCAAGGCCGTGTCCCAATTGTTGGCACCAAGGGGACACATTACTTGTTTTCCTTCCACCTTCTCTGATGATTGTGTATTTAGCACCCCCTCCACCCTTACAGGGTGAGATCCCACAGACCTAGAGTCTGATCCTCCGCTATCTCCTGCTTTTGTGACCTCGGCCAGGCCACCAAACCTGGGTCTCAGTGTCCTCATCTGTACAACGGGCACAAAACCGCACAACGTACCAGCTTTACAGGGATTTTAAGGGGATTAAAGGGCTCCAAAGGGCTCTTCAAGTCCTAAGGGCCACCTGAAACCCATCATACCTCATGTCATCATCCAAAATCTATAAAGAGTTTTTAAAGAGCGTTCCAGATACTCGCCAGTGATCCTTTGCTAATTGGTCATTCAATTAGCATCAATATTGTAATTAAACCCTGCTGCCATTCAGTCTATTCCAACTCATGGAGAGCCTATCTGTTACCAAGTGAAACTGCTCCATAGGGTTTTCTTGACTATAATCTTTACAACACCTGGCGATCTGCTCCTGTAAAGATTATGGCCTAGGAAACCCTATGGGGCAGCTCTACTCTGTCCTATAGGGTTGCTATAAGTTGGAATCAACTTGACAGCACACAATAACAACGACAGCAACAACATTTACAGAAGCAGATTGCCAGGCTTCTCTTTCTCAGAACCACAGGTGGGTTTGAACCACCAACCATTAGGCTAGCAGTTGAGCACAAACTGTTTGTGCCACCTAATCAAAAGCCAAATCCATGCCATCGAGTCAATTCCAACTCATAGCAACCCTATAGGACTGAGGAGAACAGCCCCATAGGGTTTCCAAGGCTGCAAATCTTTTATGGAAGCAGATGGCCACATCTTTCTCTTGCAGAGAGGATGGTGAGTTTGAATTGCCAACCTCACGGTTAGCAGCTGAGTGCTTTAAACACTGCACCACCAGGGCTCCTTTTGTGCCCCCTAAGGATCTTAACATTGTAATTTAAAAAAACCTGTTGCTGTCCAGTCCATTCTGACTCACAGCGACCCCATAGAACAGAGCAGAACTGCCCCATAGCGTTTCCATGGAGTGGATGGTGGATTCGAAATGCCCACCTTAGGGTCAGCCAAATAATCACTTTGCGGAGTCTCATATTAGGGCTGGGAGTTGGTGGGGGTCAGTGGGTTGCCGCTCAGCCATGCTACAAAGCCCAGCAAGGCCTGAGTGTGTTGCATCTGAGCTCAGCCTGCCCTCAGGCCGCTGGAGAGGACGGCTGCGGTTTTGCTGGTACCGCTGGTACTGTGTTTCTGTGGGTTGCAGGCAGAGAGCCAAGGGCAGCAGATGGAGGCCAGAGTGCCGAGGTGTGAGTGCAGGGCTGGGAGGAGGAAGGACCTGGGCCCCACTCCTTCCTACCACAGTGGACCACTCCCCGCACCTCCCCCTGGCCCCCCTTTCCCTGCCAGAGCACCCCCTACCTTGTAGCCCTGGATGTCTCCGTTCTGGCTCTCCAGCGGGGGCGGCTCCCATGTCACATCCAGCTGCGTGGCTGTGGCGCCATGGACGGCCACATTTTGGGGCGCTGCAGTCGGCACTGAGGGGTGGAGAGTGTGAGTGTGTGCAGGGGAGCTGGCTTAGGGAGGGTTGGGGCCCCCAGGACCTATGTGTCCTGTGGCTGGACTTAGTGGGGGTGGAAAAGGTGTGGGGACTGGACAAGGCGGCTGCGCTCACCTGCCTCCCCGACAAAGACCTCCTGGGGTGGGCTGGAGGGCCCCTCGCCCACTGCGTTGTACACACTCATCCGGATCTCATAGCGCCTGTGCTTGTTCAGGTCTGGGGGCGAGAGGGGATGGGAGGGAAGCACACAGAGGTCACCATCCCGTGGGGACAAGGCTGATCATTGAGGGTGGGGCTCCCCATGCTGCGGAGAGAGGGATGAAGCACCCCTGCGACTCTAGACCCTTGTATGAAGGTTCAGGAAGAAATAGGTATGAGGCGGGGCCCCCTAGAGGCTGCTGGTCCTCTGCCCTCCCTGCCAATCAGGACACAGGGTGACTCTGGTTAGCTGCCTGGCCTAGGGTGACCACAGAACTTACTGTCCAGGCTGGGACATGTTTAAGACCCAAAGGGGGCGCTATTATTATTCATGCTGGGACCACAGGTGGTACCCAAAACTGTCCTGGGCACAAGGGGACATCGGGCTACTCCTGCTCTGCCTGTCCTCCTACCTCAGAAGGCTGATGCTTAAAATTCCCACTCCAGCCCTCCCAACCCCTATCAGCCAGCTCTGTGCACGCACTGGACTCTCAGCCCTGGGGTGGGGGGTAGTGGGTGTGCATTTGGGGCTAAAGAAACCCCATGTTGTTGCCAAGTTTGGGGTGCTGGGGTGAAGATGCCTGGGCAGGAGCTGGGAGAGGGAAGCAGTTCCAAGAAAATGGGCTCCGATACCCCAGGTAGACATGGTGGTCCCTGCTGGGGTGGCTGAGTGACTCTCCCACATTCTCCACTCTTCTCTCTCGGGAGTCCCCCCACCTCCTGGAGACCCCCGAGTAGAAGTTCCAACCCTCCAATAGGAACGGAAGAGACACCCTAACTTAAGCACCTATGTAGCCCACGTGGCTGAGGAAAGGGGAAGGGCAATTTGGTCTCGAGTGCTTTTCTCTACTAAGCATGGGGCCCTCTTGCCCAAGGCTCTGGGCCTTTGGAAGGACCATGGCTGGGACTTTTGAGAGAGGGCCAGGGCTTGGGGGATGTGAGTAACAGGGACAGTTCCTGGTCCCTGGATGGAAGGCTGGCAAACAAAATGTTATCCTGGCATGGGGCCCCTGGGCTGGAAAACAAGGCTGTGCCCCAAAGCGCCTCCTGACCCAGGAAGAGGGGCAGCTTGAAGTCCAGTCACCCAACCAGGAGGGTCCAGCAGCTCCGACTATGGCCCGTCCTCATCATGCCTCTCCTGACCCACTGCAGCACAAGCCTCGTCAGTTGCCATTTCGTCTGCCCCTGAAATGTGACAACCCCATGCACAACAGAACAGAACGCTGCCACGCTAGCTCCGCTGAAACCTGTTCAGCATCATAGCAACACACCAGCCCCCAGTGACAGGCAGGTGGTAACTGCGCATGAGGTGCATTGGCCGGGAGTCGAACCAGAGTCTCCAGCATGGAAGGTGAGAATTCTGCCACAGAACCGTCACTAGCCCTGGCATTTAGATATTTTCTTTTCCATCCACATCTGACAGACAGTGAACTTGGAGGAGACTTCCCGGAAACCCCCTACCTTTGTGTGATCTTTGGGAAAGTCATGCATATAAAGGGCCATCCCATTCTTCAAGCACGCTGGGGGTGGGGCACACCACTCAGAAGCCCGACTCCCCATCCCACCCCAATGGAGCAGCAAACGTCGGGAGGCGGGCCGTAGTGGGAGCCCCGGGCACAGTGACTTACTGTCCAGCTCGTACTGCGTGAGGCTGGGCCGGCTCAGGTTCCGCGTGGAGTACATGGCTATGGGGTGGGGGAGGCGGTGGGGGGCCAGAGGAGACAGCAGACAGAGGAGGTTAGTGTACACACATGGCACACTCCACAGAGAGACGCCAACGAGGGGCAGGATGGGAGAGACGGGAGAGAGGGGGTGCTCTGGCAGGCCTAGCCACTTGTGGGCAGACTGAAAGGGGGGGCAGATTCCAGAATCCTGACCTCCAGTTAGGAGCCAGGATGGGAACGGGAAGGAAGCAGCACCGAGGACAGTGCTGCCCCCACCCTGGTCCACGCTGGCCTAAGATTAAGGGCAACTCGAGCTCCCTGGAGGCCAGCATCCCTGGGGGCGGCTCTGGGGTACCCTCTAGCTCCAGCTCGCTCCCTTGTTTAGGGCGGAGCTCCTGGAGAACCACCATAAAATACTAGTGTCGTTAATTTTTTTTTATGAACCAGAAACAATTTTACTACCAGGAAATATGACTGTATTATACACAGGCAATATAAAATCACAACTATAAGTACATGTCTGGAAGAAAAAAATAATGCAAGCTGTTGAATCAGCGACTACTGAGTTTTTCTATTAATATTCCTTTGCTACATGCTCAATCATTTTGTTCTTTGCTAACACACTCTACAAGACACAAAAGGTTTAAAAGAATTATGGGCGGAAAAATCAAAGTTGAGAGGATCTTAAAAAGCTCCTCCTCCCCTGCTTTTTTGATGAGTGGTCCCACCACCCACCTGGGTACCCAAGTCTTGGACTCCTCCCTCTCCTGCCTCCTTCCCCCATAACCAATCATGGAGCTTGATGGAGTCTCCACCCATAACACATCACCTTCCGGTACTGGCCCCTCAATTCCAAAGCAAGCCTTCCACCTTGGTTCCAACCCCGCATCTCTGCTTACACTCTTGTCACAGCCTCCAACTGGCCTCCCTGTCTCAGGTCCGCCACTCGTGGCCAAGCCATCCCCCTCACTGCCTGCCACCAAAGTGACCCTCCTAAAACAAAAGCCCAACCACGTCATTCCCTTGCTTAAGACGTTCCGGGCATACTCTCTCCCTGGGATTCCTACCTGGACTGCTGCTCTTTCCTTCCGCCACAGAGGCAGCTGGATTCCCAGGGCCAGAGCCGGGCAGTGACCTTCCCAAGGAACAAGAAGGGGCCAGAACCACTGCTCTTGGGACATGACTAGGTAGGGTTTTTGGCCCCTCAAAAGCACTTCTCCTTCCTACCACAGGCCCTTTGCATATGCTGGGTTCATCCCTTCCTTTCTGCCTGGGTAATTGGAATCATCCTTCAGGGTCACGAAAACCAAACTCGTTGCTGTTGAACTGATTCTGACTCATGGTGACCTCATATGTTACAGAGTAGAACTGCTCCATAGGGTTTTATAGGCTGTACTCTTTATGGAAGCAGATTGCCAGGCCTTTCTTCTGCGGTGCCGCTGGTTGGGTTTGAATCACCAACCTTTAGGTTGGTAGTTGAGAGCAAACTGCACCACCCAGGGACCTCCTTCGGGATTAGGACATTCTTTTATGTTATTTAAAGGGAAGCTTTTTCAGACCCTGGTTCTTAGGATCCCATGGACCTTGACACTCTTCGTCCATGTTGTCACAACTGTCCTTATACATCGATTTTGGCGTTCATTTCTTTAACATCTAGCTCTTTCTCAGCTTGTAAGCTTCCAGAGGGGAGGGACACTGTCTGTCTAGGTCACTGATGTGTCCCCAGTGTCTGGGGCATCCAGAAGGTACTCAGTAAATACTCGAAAGTGTATGAACGAGGCAGGGGGAGAGAAGCACACATGGGGGAAGGGAAAAGGGTTTCAGGTTAGAGCGTTCCAAGAGCTGAAAGTCCTGCTCCAGGAAGGAGACGGCGAGAATGAAGGGTCCGAGAGCTTCAGGACAGGGAGGGGGCGTGGCCACCCGCCCCGCTCCTGTCACTCACAGGTGAGCTCCGCCCACTTGGCGCCCGGGTTTTGGACGCTGCGCAGCGTGAAGCCCCTCAGCCCGTCGGAGAGCAGCTCGCGGTAGCGGATCCGGAAGCCCAGGAGGATGCCGTTGATCTTGTCCTCGGCGGGCGGCTGCAGGGAAGGCGTGGGGAGAGGCCCTGGATAACCGCTCATCCTTCTCTCCCGTCCACCCTCCCTCCCTTTCACGACTCCTGGGCCACAGAGCCGGGACAAGATCAAGTGGGTGCGTCTCAAGCAGGAAAAGACATAAAAATAACACTGGGCATTCTTTAAGCATATTCCCAACAGGTTATTTCATCACTGCACCATTCCCTGTGAGGCAGGGCAGGGCAGGAGCCACCGTGCGATCCCATTTAACAGAGCAGGAAACTGAGGCTCAGAGATGTCCGGGAATTTGTCCAAGATCACACAGTATGGTTGGTGCCCGGAGCGTGACTCTGGACACAAAGCTCTTTGCAGAGCTGTTCCTGGTCTAGATGGTCACCAGCCCCCCAGGCCTGCTGACCCCTCTGTCTCCCACCTGGCTGACACTTCCTGGAGTGCCTGTGAGCTGAGCCCTCTGCCTGTTCTACACACCCACACCCACACCCACACCCACACCCACACCCACACCCACACCCCCATCATCTCCTCTCTCTAGCTCCCGTCCACAGTGGAGTTGGAGAACAGACTTCGGGAGCAGGTGAAAACAACTTTTGATGACACCTTTTTTAAAAAGCCTGCTGAAACGGTACAGCTTTTTATGAGCTCTTTAATGCTTCCCCAGCTGCTGCTGGCTCCTCTCTGTCCTCTTTGCCACTTCAGCCCCAATCTGCTGCAGCCATTTGCATGTAAGGGAGTGCCCTCCTCAGGGAAGGTTGCACGCTTCTGGCTGGGTAGGGGTTTTGGCGGTGGGGGGGGGGGTCCCTTCTGTTTTCAAGTGATTTCCCCTGGGCGGTGCAGATGGGCAAAGGTTAGTGCCTGTCCCTTTGAATCTAAGGTGGGGTTCTGCCCTCCAAGGCTTCTGTGGGTGACTTGCTGAGCCCAAAGGCTGGACTGGGCGGGTCCTAGGCAGGAAGGCTCAGCCTGGCCTCTGCCAGTCTCTGACCTGTCCTCTGTCCTTCTCTGACCTGTCCCCCTGCCCTGGATTTGTTCCATAAGTGTTCTCATCCAGTGGCTGAGTGGGTGGGGAGGAGGGGAGGAGGGGAGGAGGGAGGGAGTTTTTCCTGCTCCCTGGACAGTGGGCTCTTGTTCACGGGGACAGGCACACGACAGACACACATACCTGGGCTGGTCTCTCTACTAGGAATCCCTTCAGTGACCAGTGGGGCTGGGTTTCATGGGGACTTCGGGGCCCTGCCGGTGCAGTGGCTAAGAACTATGGCTGCTAACCAAAAGGTTGGCAGTTCAAATCTACCAGCCGCTCCTTGAAAACCCTATGGTGCAGTTCTACTCTGTTCTATAGGGTCACTATGAGTCGGAATCAACTCTATAGCAATGGATTCAGGGCCCTGAATTTTTCTGTACAAGTATTCAGTGACCCTAAGGTTAATAATCTGGCCCTGCTGCTTACCAGCTGTGTGACCAGGGGCCATTCATGTCACCCCCCTGAACGTCTGTCCTCTCCTGCAGAAGGGAGTGGTAACAGTACCTGCCTGATCTAATAGTCCGGAGAGTAGGACAGGGTGTGTGTGCATGCGTGCTTGTACACACGTGTGTGAGTGTACGTGTATGTGTGTGTGCATAGATGTACGTGCATGCATGCATACGTGTGTGCATATGCATGTGTGTGTAGCCTGTACTGTGAAGTCCACGTGCCAGGGTTTCTCCTTCCCTCCTGTCTGTCCTGGAGGTGAAGACCCCAGGTGCCCAGACAGCCCTGACTGGCTGTGGCTTTCTGGTCCAGCACAGAGCTTATCTGGTCCTCCAGGGAGACAGACAGCGTGACTGTCTGCCCGGTGTACCTGCCAGCGGATCAGCACGGAGGTGGTGGTGTGGGGCGTCACCGAGAGGATGGTGGGTGCTTCGTCGGGGGCTGGGGAGAGAGGCAGACAGGTGAACTCAGGACCCGCAGGGGGATCCATGGGGACCAGATCATGCAGACATTGGAGGGCCAGGGCAGCTCCGAGTAAGCCACCCTCCCTTCCCCAGGAGCCCACATTCTGCAGAAGGGCCCCTGTGGAGGGAGAGAGGTCTGGGAACCCAGATGCCAGAGCCCCCTCCACTCTGCCCCCAGAGCCCAGGCCTCTCCTGCTGCTGCGGAGGCTTCCCTCTGATCCCACTCACCATGTCTACTGTGTCCCCCCTTCCCCTGGCCACTCACAGGCTTTCAGAGCTTGTGGGACATCAGAGAAGGAACGGCCTTGAATGGCAACCCTGAGTCCATGGCCCAAGCCTTCCTGGGGCTCTGCTCATGGGGCCCAGATGAGGGTCCCAGCAGGTGTGGTGCCCCTCCCATCTTTGGAGGCCCCTCCCCCAAAGAGAGCAGCAGTGCCGAGGAAGCACCCGTGCAGCCAAGATGAAGAGACCCCGGTGGGGGGTGGGCACTGACCGGCCTGCAGGGTGGTCAGTGATTCCGACTCCTCACTGAACTCACTGTCCCCAATGTCATTGGTTGCCTTCACCCGGAACTTGTAGGATGTGAAGGGCTTGAGTCTATGGGAGAACAAAGGTCCAGTAACGGCGTTGCCCCCAACCCCAATCTCTTTGATCTATCCCTGGTAGGGGTCAGGGGTAGGGGGTCCATCCCACCACACAGACGGGAGCATGGCGACTCAGAAGGGAGCTCTGCTACCTAGGGTACAAACTGGGACCAGACTCCAGAGGTCCTGATGCCCCGGCTGCCCCCTCCAACCAGCCGGCTTGGGGTGTGGCTCCCCTTCAGCAATGGTAAGGGGTCCCCAAAAGGAAATGGTCATGTCTTTCCAACCTCAGAGGACCATGTGGCTGTAAGAATACCAGAACTGCCCAGTCTGTGCAGACTCCTCCCTCCCACACCACCATCTGCTCTAGACTGTCTAGAGTTTAGGGAAGTTAACCAGCACCTTGTCTCTATTTGCCTCATTTCCTCCCCAGGAAATGTCTTCCCTTTTGATTTATCGGGGGGAAGAGGACGAGGGAAGAATTGATCAACACTCCTGGTCACGTCAGCTGGCATGTAAAAAATACAGCCCGCTAGGACTGAAGCTCGAGCCGGAACTGCGGTGTGAAGCTCCTCTCCCCCGCTAAAGATGGAGAGAAAAACGATGCCTGGCTGGCAGGACTCCCTAATGAAGGGTGGCCAGCACTTCACTAAAGCAGGACTGCGGACTCCAGAAACAGATAATTAAGAGGCTCCGGAGAGAGGGGCAGAGGGAGGAGAGGGGAGGAGGGAGAGAGGGAGGGAAAGAGAGTAGGATAGAGTTGTAGGGGGTGAGAACGGACTGAGAAGGCACCTGGGTGATGCTGAGCTCCGGGAGAGAGGGTGAGAAGGTCAGAGAGGAGAGGGAGAGAGGAGGGGGGAGAGAGAGAGAGAGAGAAAAGGAGTGGGGGAAGAGAGGGGGAGAAAGACAGGGAAAGAGGAAAAGAGGAAGGGAAGGAGAGAAGGGGAGGAGACTGATTGATTAGGATAGAACCGTAGGGGAATGAGAAGAACTGGGTAAATTCCCTGGGTGACGCTGAGCTCAGGGAGAGAGGAAGAGGGGGTGAGAGGGAGAGGAAGGTGGGGAGAGAGGGAGATTGGTTGACTGACTGGGCTACAGCTGGGAGGCGACATGCATGGACCAGGTAGGCTCCTGGGTGACGCTGAGCCGAGGAAGAGATTTGGGGAGCCCAGACTGGAGGTGTTCTCAGAAGCCCTCCCCAGGGGACCATCAGGCTGGGAGGGGTGGAGGGGAGATGCTGCGCAGCCGGGCCTCACCTGTCCACCACGAAGGAGGAGGCGTTGTGGCTGACGGAGGCCGAATGCAGCGCCCACCGGCCGCTGGGCAGCTCGCGCATCTGCACGGTGTAGTAGCGCACAGGGGACAGCCCGTCGCTGCCCGGCTCCCAGGACAGCAGCACGCTGCGTGCCTTCACGTCCTCCTGCTGCACCACCGGCTTGCTGGGTGGCTGCGGGCGGGCTGGGGACAGCAGAGGGAAAGAGGTGAGCCAAGGTAGCCAGGCCGGCAGCGCTGGGCCGGGGTGGGGTGGGGGTGTTCCGGGCTCAGACCTGGCCCCCCATCCTTGTCCCATGCACACAGGTCCTGCTGGAGCCCAGGTGCCTGAGAGGGCAGCCTGTGACTGAGGACTGCCAGGAAGGAGGCAAAGACACCCAGCTCCTTGTCCTGCCATGACAATGGGGACCTACGCTGTCCCAGATTGAGTGGGACTGACCCAAGCTTCCCTCTGTGGGACTTGCTTTGTACCTCACTCTTGCTTGGGGTTCTTCCCTAGCCAGCCTCACTCCCCCAGGCTCTCTGAGGGCTGCCCAGCTGCGACACTGACATTTGGGCAGGATCATTCTTTGCAGTGGGGGCTGTCCTGTGTATTGTAGGATGCTGAGCAGGCTGGTCATGTACCCACTAGATGCCAGTAGCAGCCCCCCAAGTTGTGAAACTCAAAAATGTCTCTATACATTGCCAAATGCCTCTTGAGGGGCAAAACAGTTGACAACCCGTCCTACCAGTTTTCTTTTTGCGGGGGGAGCTATGTGGCATTTCCTAATAAATCCCTTTCATGCAAATCCGGTGTCTCAGGCCTACTTCAGGGAGCCCAACCTTGGTGAGCTGGCAGCTCAGGGTAGCCAGGACTCCAGATCCTCCACCCAACTGGATGAGGTGGTGGGGAAGAGGAGGAGGGTCACCTCCCGTCCCTCTAGAAAACCTGTCACTGGGGCAGCCAGAGTAGGCTCCTCAGGAAGGGAGCCTCACAGCTCAGCTCTGAAAGCCCACTGGAGCCCTCATTGACCTTGACTTTATAGCCTGAGCCCAATGTCCACTCCAGACCAGGGGCCATGTGACTGATAACTAGCTGATCCCCAGTTGTCCACTCTAAGGGGCTCTGAGCGTCTGGGTTGGCTGGGGTGCTCCCTCTGCTGCCCCCAGGTCTCCCAGCTCCTGGGGGGCAGTCACCTCTCTTCTCTGTGGTCACCACCAAAGCCTCAGCGGCCTCTCCCCAGCCCTTGCGGGTCTGGGCCGTGATGCGGAACAGGTAGACGGCCTCTGGCTTGAGGCCGGTGGCCGTGTACTGGCGGGCGCTGGGGGCCAGCACCTCCACGTTGGCGGTGTTAGCTGTGGTGGTGTTGAGCCGATGTGTGATCTGGTAAGCTGTGGGAAGGAAGGAAAGAGGTCACTCTGGGAAGCAGGACACGCTGCCCTCCGAGCCCTGGAAAGGGGGATTCTTTAAGGGCTTCAGGCCATGGGATGTCTTCCTTCCATGTGGCTGTGGTCCTCATGGCTACCCTGGGGAGTGCGGACCATGTGGGACATGGACAGGCGCCATCCACACAGGGTCTCTGAGCCCCCTAACAGCCCCAGGTGAGGAACCAGAGGCTGGGAGAGGCCAGACCTCACTGCTAGAAGGTGACTGAGCTGGAATTCCAGCTGTGGTCTCTCCTCCCCACACCCCACTCTCAGAGAGAAGGGTTCGGAGGTGTGCCAGCTGTCTGAGGCAGGTATTGCAGGACACAGGACTGATAGTCCCGGAGCACGGGCAGTCCAATCCCACCATCTTACAGGTGAGGGGGCTGAGGCCACCAGGGAGAACCCACTTGCTCACCCAGCCCTGTTCTTGGTAGGCTGGTGGGGTGGGGGTGGGTGTGTGTGTGTGTGTGTGTGTGAGAGAGAGAGAGAGCGTGAGAGAGACAGAGAGCGAGAGAGAGAGAGAGAGCGTGAGAGAGAGAGACAGAGAGAGACAGAGAGAGAGAGAGATGATCTGCAGCATCCCCCTTCCACATGCCTCTGGCTCTGTTCCCTGCAGCTGACTGTGTTGAGCTGGCCTGCATACCCTCACCCAGCCACACTTCGGAACAGCAGCCGAGGTATGCCAGATGGCCCACTGGCATTTGTGGGCACCAAGCCAACCAATGGTCCTTAAGGGACTTCAACCCTGGCCTTGCCCTCCGCAGATAATCTTAGACCAAGACTTCTAGCCAGAGAAGGAAGACTCAGATACGGTTCTCAGGGAGATACAGACACTTCCTGGGCCCAGGCGCCCTCCTGTCAACACCGAATTTGCCTCCCTGATACCTCCTCTTTCCTCCTGTGGCCAGGGCACAGGGGCTGGGCCGGGCAAAGATGAAGGCTTACCAAGAATGATGCCATTGGGGGCGGCGGGGGGCTGCCAGATGAGCCGCACTGATGTGGTCCTCACCTCCGGGAACAGGATGCCCATGGGTGGTCCTGGGACTGGAGGGGACACAGAGGCGGACAGTGAGACGGCTGCCCAGCCCCCGCCCCGGTCTGGCTCCAGCAGAACAGCTGGCCGGGCAGGATGGACAAGGGGCCACCCAGCTCAGTGGGTTTGTGCTGGGTGCTGCTCTGCGCCTGACACTGAGCTAGGAGCTAGGGCTGCGAAGATGGATTTGGTGAGATTTCTACTGTCAACCCAGGCATCAGTTGGCAGCAACCAGAAGGGTCCCAAGGCCCCTGCTTCCTTGTACATGCTGGGCAAGAGGGTCCTGGCCTGCCCTGTACTTTAGAAGGTCTGGCTCTGACTCCTCCTGTCATGCCTTGTGCCCCTCCCCATGGGGTGAGGTATCTGTGGGGCAAGGGGATGCACCCACCCTGAGCCCACCACCCCTCCCTGGCTCTGGAATCCCGGAACCCTGCAATTCTCTGCCCAGGCATCCCCAAACCCACTTCCAGGGACTGCACGAGCCTCTTCCCCAGACCCACTCTCCTTTGGTAGACTGTGCCATTGGTGTGTGCACCCCTGGACCAAGCTGTTTTTTGAGGCGTGGATGGAGACTGAACAGTGTGGGACAGAGGGGAGGGAGGGAAGAGTATGGGGCAGGGTCGGCTGGGGGCTAACTCTTCCTAGGTTGCCACATGCCAGCTCAGACGGCCAAGAAGTCTGAGAATTCTCAATTTGAACTTGGCTTTCCAGGTCATTAGCAGGGTGTATTTGTCAAGGCAGGAGAATAGAACATATTTAATAGTTCTTTAGCTTGATTTATAACTTAAAATGCATAGACATATGGTCTATGGGCTTCCTTTGGCACTCTTGTCTGGACCCTGCGAATATTTGTGGTGGGCAGCATATGGGTATGTGCATGGGGAGAAGTGGGGTGCCAGGACACAGCTGCCTGTAGGGGGTGTTCTGCTGTAGGCATGAACGCAGGGACCTGACTGGCATCTCTCTCTCGCAAGAAGGACCAGAAGGCTCTTGTGCCACAGAAAAATCAAGTCTTCCCCTTTTGCGGCCCTTTACTCAAAGTCACTGCCCCAGGCAGAAAAGCAAACAAAACAGATGCTAAGTTCCTATTCTGAACATGTGTCCTGGAGACACTGCAGAGACTGAGTTGGATGTCAAACTGTCCTGTGTTGTCACTCCTTCCCTAGCATCCCTTGCAGTGGGGTCGGAGTTTCTTGGTGGCGCAAATGGTTACGTGTTCGACTACTAGCTGAAAGGTTGGCAGTTCCAACCCACCCTGAGGTGCCTCAGAAGAAAGTCCTGGCGATCTGCTTCTGAGAGATCACAGCCATGAATGTCCTATGGAGCACAGTTCTACTCTGCACACATGGGGTCGCCATGAGTTGGAATTGACTCTACGGCAATGGTTGGCTCCTGGCTGCAGTGGGGTCAGATGCCCTTTAATGACGCCCCCTGAACTTCCCCATGCTGGCAGGATCTGGACTCACCGTCATCCAGCGTCCGCTCCAGGATGGGTGGGTGGCTGGGGCTGCCATCGCCCATGCGTGTGAAGGCCAGCACCTGGACCTCGTAGAGCACGTATTTGCCCAAGCCTGTGAGCTGGGCGCTGCGCGAGGAATTCCCTTCCACCAGCCAGAAGCGGGGATGGGCATCAGAGTCCTTCTCCTTATACATCACCTGCCAGAGCCCAGCGCAGGGAGGCGGATGAGGACCTGGGGTCTGGCCCCTGCAGTGCCTCTCCTGAGTCCCATCCCCAGAAGCGTGGTGGGCAGACTTGGGCTTTTTGGTTTTTTGGGTGAAAATAAACACAACAAAACGTACAGCACTTCAACAATCTCTACATGTACAATTCAGTAACATTGGTTACATTCTGCAAGCTGTGCCAGCTTTTTCAATAGCCTTTTCCAAACCATTTCACCATCATTGACACACACTCACTGCCCCCTAAGCTTCTCATCTATCCTTTCGAGTTGCTGTTGTCAATTTGATCACACATAGATAATTCTTTAAAAAATCATAATGCTTCATGCAGACGTTCTTTTCTAATTAGGTGAGATCATTACTTGGTTAGGAGCCCTGCTGGCACAGCGGTTAAGCGCTTGGCTGTTAACCGAAAGGTCAGCAGTTCAAATCCACCAGCCGCTCCTTGGAAACCATATGGGGCAGTTCTCCTCTGTCTTATGAGTCGCGATGAGTCGGAATCGACTCGATGGCAATGGGTTTGGTTTTTGGTTTATGATTTGGTTAGGAGCCCTGGTGGTGCAGTGGTTAAGCACTTGGCTGCTAACCGAAAGGTCAGTAGTTCGAACCCATCAGACACTCCACAGAAGAAAGATGTGGCAGTCTGCTTCCTAGAAGATTACAGCCTTGGAAACTCCATGGGGGCAGTTTTATTGTGTCCTATAGGGTTGCTATGAGTCGGAATCGACTTGAAGGCAACGGGTTTTTATTATTTCGTTCGAAGATGACTTCAGGGGATAGTTTTGGTGCAAGGTTTAAAGATTTCCTCAGGGTGACAGTTCTGGGGGTCATCTGGCCTCCATGGATCCAGAACAGACCTGGGCTCTTTGGAGCGACTTGGCCCCATGGGGAGGTGGGGTAGTTTCAAAGCTAGTGCTGCAGGAGGGCTAGGGACAACCAGATGGGCTAGAGTCAGAGCTGGAAGACTCCCTGGACAACACCCAGGTGGGAAGCAGGCCCAGGAGGGGTGAGCGTGCTGAAGGCCACATCCCCCGATTTCCAGACAGGCTAGACCACGTGCCTAGGCGAAGCTCTGGGAAGAGTTCTAGAAGGTAATGGAGACGGAAACTGGGCCCATGAGAGCTGAGAGTGAGGCCTGGAGCACCCAGCTCAGCCTCCAAGGAGGAGGAGCAGCCCCAAGGGTGCTGGACCCTCCTGGAAGCCTCCCCAGCCCTAGAGGAGAATGGTGTGGGGCTTCCCTGGAGTGCCTGGTTGCCATGGAGACCAGTAGCTGGAGGCCCCAGGCAGATTTTCTGTGTCCAGGAGGCAGAGGCCTGGGCCCAAGGAGGGCACAGGGACACAGCGCCTGGGGTGGAGAGGCTGGGGGAGCTGGTGCAGACCCCAGCCTCCTCCTCCGAGGCTGAGACTCACCTTATAGCCCAGCACAAGCCCGTTTCGATCGGCTTCGGGGATCTCATTCCAGCGCACCAGCATGCTGCTGGAGGTGGTGGCCAGCGCTGACACGTTGGTGGGGCCAGAGGAAGGGACTGTGGGAGGAAGGGATTGGAGAGGAGGAACTCAGCACCCCACGTGGACCCTCCTGCGGAAGGGAGATGGAGCAGGACCCTGCCCACTCTCTGGAGGAAACACGGCACAAATGGTCCCCAAACAGCAAATGACCCTATTAGGGTTTCTTTTGGCTCCGGGATGCTGTAGACGCTGTTTCTGGTTTCAGATTTGCCCTCCCGATTATCCACTGCTCAGGCTAACATGACAATGAGTTTGCACACACCAAGAGCACAGGAGCCACTGGGGTGAAGAGGGACCAGGCTGTCATGTAAAAGGTGCTAGGAAAAAGTCACAGGGTGGTGAGCTGCACGGGAGGGCAGCTTAGGCTGGGGGCTTGTGTTTTGTGGATGACCCCTATGAGCAAAGGAATCATTTCTAGAATGTTCTGAGAGTAAGCCCTTCCCCGATGTCCCATCTTGGGCCTTCATACACCATGGGGTGTCCGGGTTGAAGCTGAGGGCTGAGAGGTGGGCAGTTTGGACAGTTGAGGCTGCCTAGCTATCCTGGAGAGGTGGGGGACCTCCCACTTGGGGAGCAGTGGGGGCTGGGCTGGGGACCAGCTGCAAGAAGGAGCAGGTGCGGGGGGACACGTTGACGTGGAGGAGCACTCTACTGTGATGCTGTGTGCAAACAGAAAAATGAGCTTGGGCTATTTTGGGGACAAGGTCCAGCCGTTTGTGCCCTTGGATGGCCCTGATGGCAGAGCCGGGGGAGTCACGGGGGCTGCCGCGTGGGGGCTGACCTGACTCCCGGGTCCTGCCCAGCACCATCTGGCTCCAGGGCCCGCTGCCGATGGCGTTGAAGGCCTGGACCTGCACACGGTACTCGGTCCACTCCTCCAGGTCCTCGATGGTATACTCCCGCTCCACGCGGTCGTGGACCACGTGGCTCAGCGTCTTGCCGTGGCCATCGGACTGGCTGTACTTGATCTTGTAGCCCACAGACTCGGGGTTCCCATTGTATTCCATTTCTGGGAGGGGCTGCGGCAAGACAGGGGCAGGAGGCTGCTGCCAGGCCAGGCCTGACCCTGATTGTGAGAACTGCCCTGGGCGAGCAGGCGCTGGTGCCTCCTCTTCCAGGGAGCCTTCAGGGTGAACACCACCCACTGTCCAACCCTCAGCACCCATGTGAGGGGCTCTCACCCCAGGTGTGGATCAGACTGTGTAACTGTGTTTCTATGCAGTCTGTCTGCCCGTCTCTTCCATCGGGCCCCCACAAGAGCACGTCATCTTGTTTTTTTTTGCATCTATTCTTTATTGTGGAGTCCCTGGGTGGCACAAATGCTTAAGCACTCAGCTACTAGCTGAAACGTTGGAAGTTCGAACCCACCCAGAGGCACCTCGGAAGGAAGGCCTGGCAATCTGCTTCTGAAAGTTCACAGCCTTGAAAACCGTAGAGAGCACTTCTACTCTGCACACATGGGGTCGCCATGAGCTGGAATCGACTCGACAGCAAGGAACAATAACAACAGTCTTTATCATGGCTGTGAAGAACTTACTACCCTGCCATCCACCAACCAGCCAGGAGACTCGTAAAGGTTGTCTGTCTAACAGCCATAAGCACAGCCACTGTTGGCCCCGGCTCCCTCTACCACTTCTGTCCCTTGGTCAGGTGGCCAACACACACTTATTTTAATTGCCTACAACACTCCTGGTCTCAGCTCACGCCTGCCCTTGGAGAAGCAAGCATGGGGAGAGGGCATCCTGAGCAGGGATGGGGCACCAGCCACTGTCAGGAAGTCCTTCCTCCCAGCAGAGCTGGGTCTCTCCTGCTGCACTTCCAGCCTCTTTCTTGTTTGCGTCTCAGCAAGGAGAAAACACAGATCCCTTTCCTGAGCCTGATGCCTAGGTTGGTGGGGCTGCGGCTACTGGTTCAAGGTCTTTTGGATGACCTTGGGCGGTGCTGATAAGCAGTCGAGGGGTGTGCACGTTGGAGGTAGTCTATGATGTGAGGTGAGTGTGAGCCGAGAGCCTGGCCTTCAGGTTCACCTCTGAAGGTGATGGAGCTGCGGCTGGGGTGCCTGCAGCCCTCACTGCATCCCCACGCCTCACCCTCCGATTCTGCCTTCCTGGGGACCCCAAGAGTCCATGGTGGACACGCTCCCCATGTCCTGACCCACTTTCTCCTGTTCCTCCCTTGTAGCCCCCACCTCCCCCGCCCACTCCCAGCCTCAGCTCCCACAGGGACTTGGTGAAACGGACCAGAGGCCATTAAGACAGCCATCGATGGCCTGGGAGATGCAGCTGGATCGAGCTGCACGCTCCTGTACCTGCTAAGGAAAGGTAACGGGCCGTGCACTGTCAGCTGGGCTGAGAGGTGTCTGGGACCCTAAGAAGCACAGCTATTGCCTTTTTGATGCCCCCTCCAGCCCCCCTGAATCTTAGACTCTTTAACCTTTCAGTATTTGGAATCCTTAAAGCAAGATGGAAGGAGGGGGAGCCAGCTTGAAGGTGGAGGAGAGCAGAGCTCGGAGTCAGCTAAGAGATGGGCAGGGAGGTGAGGGTGCTGGTCACAGGAGGTCGTGTGTGTGCTGGGTGGTCCTGGGGCCCTCGAGCCACAGGGTTGGGCCGAAAGACAGCTCTGCTCAGGGAGCCAGCCACTCCGGGAGGGAAGGCATAATTAACACCTGACGGTTATCCAGGGCTGACAGTGCCAAGTACTTCCCTAGCTGTTAAATCCTTTTATCAGAGTCCTGGTGGCGCAATGGTTACGCGCTCGGCTGCTAACCGAAAGGTCGGCAGTTCAAACCCACCAGCCACTCCGCAGGAGAAAAGATCTGGCAATCTGCTCCCGTAAAGATTGCTGATGTTAGCTGCCGTCAAATCTATTGTGACTCCTAGTAACCCCACGTGACAGAGGAGAACTGCCCCATGGGGTTCCCTCGGCTGTAATCTGTCACCTTCAGAGGTGGATCTGAAGGCCAGGCTCTCGGCTCACACCTGCCTCAGATAACAGACTGCCACCAACGGGCACACCTCCTCTGCTTATCAGCAGGGCCCAAGTTCATGGGCAACGGATTTGGTTTCATTTTGAGGAGTCTGGGTGGCGCAGATGGTTAAGTGCTTGACTACTACCTAAAAGACTGGCAGTTCGAACCTACTCAGAGGCACCTCGGAAGAAAGGCCTGGCGATCTGTTTCTGAAAGGTCACAGTCATTGAAAACCCTATGGAGTGCAGTTCTACTCTGCATACATGGGGTCACTATGAGTTGGAATCAAGTCAGCGGCAACTGGTATGGTTTGGGTTATTGCAAGATTACTGGGGGGCGGGGGTGGGAAGGGAGGTTAGTGAAATAAATGCAAAATGCCTGGCATACGGCAGTCTCAATAAATACTGCTTTCTACCTCCTTCCTCTCTGTGGGGCTTTTGGTCATTGGGCTAATAGATTATCAGACACCTGGCCAGGTGCAAGGAATAAAGAAAAGAAAAAGGAGTCATAGGTATCCTGAAGGCACCCCTTTGATGCCCCCAGGTGACGGCAATTTTGCAGGGTGACGAGGGTCAAGAAGATGTCCTCTGCCACCCGTTGCCTCTGCGGGAGCCTTACCATCCAGCGGAGCCACAGGCTGGTCTCACTGGCCGTGCGCAAGGTCACGTTGGCTGGCGCCATGTCAGGGGGTGCCTGGAGGGTCTGGATCTTTCGGGAAGGCTGGCTGGGTGGGCTGGTGCCCACGATGTTCACCTGGCGCATGCGGAAGCTGGGGTTGGGGGAAGGGGTGAGCAAGATGGTGAGGGCTGGAGCCCAGAGCCTTCCGGTCGGGGTGGCCCTCCTTGGCCCCGGGCAGGTGCTCCCCGCCCTTGTCCTGCCTGCATTACCTGTAGTAGGTGAAGGGGTTGAGGTCAGGCACTTCCATGGAGCGGGCGTCAGGCTCGTTGGAGAGCTGGTGGATCAGCTGCCACTCCTCTCCCTCCCCAACGATGCCCACCTGGAAAAGCCAGGGACCCTTAGACCCCTTGGCCGAGACGGGGGTGCCTGCCCTGGAAAGCTCTCGATTCAAATCCCAGGGCTCACCTGAATAGCACCCAGTGGGGCCATCACCTTCCCAGGCCCTTAAAGGGATCATTTCTTAGAGTGTCACCCCGAGACCTCCTGCATCAGCGCCTCATGGGGTGCTTGTCATGAACACATTCCTGGGCCCTACCCTGGACCTATCCAACCGGAATCTCGGAAGGGGGGCACCCAGGAATCTGTGTTTTTAACAAGCTGCTTGGGTGATTCTCCTAAACACCCTGCGGGGGGCGGGATGGGGGCCTTCTAAACTCCCAGGCCGCCCTCAGAGCAGTTAAATCAGAACCAGAACCTCGGGACAGGGGTGCTCAGGCAGTGGAACTTCTGCAATCTCCCCCGGTAATTCCAGGTGCAGCCGAGTCTGGGAGCGCCAGTTTAAAGGGCTGCAGGTGACAACTGGTAAGTTTTCCAGGCCAGCCAGCACTTGTCCCATCCTGGGAGGGGCTGTGTGTGTTCAGGTGAGGCAGAGGAGTGGGAGGTAGAGGGAGCGATGGAGAGTATTGGGAACTGTGGGCGTTTTGGCATAGCTGACCAGAGGCGGATGAAACAGTGGGCAAGGTACGCACGGGTTTACAGGAAGCAAGGTACGCACGGGCTTGCCTGCGCTTACTGACTAATCTGTAGTGCACAATTTCACATCAAAGATGTGGTAGAAAACAGGTGAAGCGGAGCACTACAGATTAGTCAGCAAGCAAAAGTAAGCCTGTGTGTACCTTGCTTATTGAGTAATGCATGAAAATTCACACCAGTGTAAATGCCCGGATAGCTTTGCACTCAAGAGCAGGCCACGCCCAGGGCTGAGGAGCTGGCTGCCCGGGCCGCCCGGGCTCCAGGGCCCCCTCCCGCGGCCTCACCTGGGCCTCCACCAGCCAGCGAGAGATGGAAGTTTTCCCATCGTAGCCGGGTCTGAACTGCAGGGTCACAGAGCGGGGGCCGATGTTGGAGATACCCAGGTTGGTGGGGGCCCCTGGGAGTTCTGGAAAACAGGCAGGAAGGGAGATGGGGTGAGAAGAACGTCCTCGCACATCAGCAGGGCTTGCTGAGCACGGAGGGGGCTGTGTGTCACACTCTTCCCCTCCAAGGCTCACTTCCTTCCGGAAATGCCCTAAGAGGAGCGTGGCCAAGTTTAATCCCAGCAATGCAGTCTTTGGTCCTGTGTCCTGTGGTGCACCGTTTATGCCAGGAGTCTGAGACAGATTTGGGGACCAGGGGATCCCCCAGGGCTGAGGGTGGGGGTGCTGGGACCACATGGGGCTTCCATTCCTGGTGGTTCTGGATGTTAGTGAGATGCCTCACAAGGGAGCTGGAGGCTGCACAAACTTGAGCTGGGCTCAGAAGGAAACCGAACGGAAGTGGTCCTCCCCTGCATCCCCGTCCTGCTGCCCAACAATGGCAGAGGGAAGCTGGAGGAGGGGCAGCGGCAAGAGGCAGCCCCCTCTTTTCCAACCAGGGAACCCTGGGGCTCTAGGGGCTGAGAATGAACAGAAAGGAGCATGGATTCCGGAGCTGGACTGTCTGAATTTGAGTCCCTTCCACTGTCTATAGGCTGTGTGTCAGTGGGGAAGTTACCTAACCTCTCTGCCTCGGCGTCCTCCTCTGCAAAATGGCGAGGATACCAATTAACACCGACCTCACGGTTGTTGTGAGGAATAAATGAGTTGACGTATAGAAAGCTCCGAGCTCTGTGCCTGGTGAGCACAACGTAAGTATTTGTCAGTATTACTGCTATTATCACTCGGGTGGATGGAAGCTCGGTACCTCGGCCATCACAGCAGGCAGGTCAAGGGATTCTGGCCAGGTCATATTAGCATAGCTTACTGATCTGGACGGGACCAACTCCCCAGGTTTACAGATGAGGAAGCTGAGGCACAGAGGGCCCACCTGCCTTGCTCAAGGTCTCAGAGCTTGGCAGAAGCAGAGCTGGGACCAGACCTCAGCGTGTTCTTTATGCCAGGCCTAAGGTTATTCTCAGCAGTCTGCCACCTCCCCAGCCAACAATTACACTGGCCGGAACTCCACTTGGACTTTCTGGGCAACAGTGAAAATTCTTCCCCTGAATCACCGAAATGTTCCCTGATGTAGCACCTGGCGTGGGGTGGGAGAGTAGAGGGAGGGGATGGTGGGGTGAACAAGACAAGAGCAAGGTCCTCAGGGGTCCATGCTTTTCAGAGAGCTGGGGAGGGGCGCAGCAGGGAGCCCATGGAGTCTCTGCCCAGAGGGCTGGAATCATCGGAATTACAGCCTGTTCTGGGGAGGACCCAAGACAACACAGATCACCAGGGCAGGAGAGAGCTCCATGGGAAGAAGGCCAGTGTTCCTGGCAGAGAAGGGGCCCCTTGAATGGGGCTGTGGTCAGGAGAGCAGCAAGGACCACGAGCCCTGCCCTGAGACTGGGCACTTACCTGGAGGCACCCCAGAGGAGATGGTTGAGGCGGACACCTGGCCCTGGCCCTTCGAGGTCATGGCAGCCACCTCGATGGTGTAGGTGGTAAGCGCGGTGAGGCCTGTGACCCGGTACTCCAGGGTGATGTTAGGCAGGTAGTGGGTCACGCGGGTATTGGTCCTGTTATACTCCTCCCAGGAGATCCGGTACCCTGGGGAAAAACAAAACCCAAACCAGTTGCAGTTGAGTCAGCTCCAACTCCTGGCAACCCCATGAGTGTCAGACTAGAATTATGCTTCATAGGGTTTTCAATGGATGATTTTCCAAAGTAGATTGCCAGGCCTTTCTTCCGAGGAGCCTCTGGGTGGATTCAAACTGCCAACATGAGAACTTCTCAGGTGTGGTATGAGCTTGGCTGTGGCCATCAGCTGGCCTTGACCTCTCTGGGCTTCTCCTTAAGCTCCTCATGTCTGTACTACGCTGGCAGTCAGGTGTGTGCAGGGAGAAGGGGCCGAGGGAGGTGGAAGCTACTGGCATCACGCCTGGGGCACCAGGTGCGGCCTCAGTGGATGCCACCATGGTGGTGACCACAGGAGATGGTAAATGTCACGGTGGCCACTGGAGGCTTGTGGTTGAGGGTCTGGGGTGTGCCGAGGTGCCGAGAGCCCTCTCTGAGTAGTTTCTAAGAAACAGGGAGGGTCTGGATGGAAACTAGCTCAATGGCAGGGGACTGGACGAGATGACCTTCACCCTGTCCCGCCCTCAGATTCAGTTAACCCCAGGATGTTACCTGTCAGGATGCCGTTTTTCTCCCCGGGCTCCTGCCAGCTGACCTTCAGCGAGGTGTCCAGGATTTCATTGAAGCTCAGGTGTCCCACAGGCCCAGGCACTGTACCCCAAGAGTCCCCCACCCCACCCAATGCCAGTTAGAGCCAGAGGGAGACCAGCATCTGCCAGACAGCCCGTAGGGTCCCAGGGGCATCATGCTATAGGGTGACAGAGGAGACCAGGCCCGCTCTCTGTCCAGGGCACCCAGCCTGGCCCTGGGTGGGTGGGTGGCTAGGTGGGAGAGCAGCGAGAGCCGGGGATGGGGTGGTGCCTACCATCCTCGTGGGTGCGCACCAACTGGGGGGTGCTGCGAGGCCCGTCTCCAGGGGTGGTGAAGCACAGCACCGAGGTGAAGTATTCAGTGAACTTCTTCAGGCCCGACACGAAGCCCACATGGATGCTGTCTTGAAAGTTGGGCCGGGCGGTCACCATGGTAACCTCCTCTTCCTGCTCTGGCTCCCAGGCGATAAGCTGGGGAGAGGCCAGCAATTCAGGCAGGGCAGCAAGAACGTTCCAGAAGTGGCCACGCCCTATTTCACCAGCTGGGTCAACGGGCAGAGAGTGTCCAGACACCCAGGGCCCTGGGGTCCGTCCCCTCAGGGAAGGGGTAGGCAGTAAAGATTACCCACAGGCCACTGGGGTGTTTGTCCTGGGAGGTCACGTGGGTGTGCTGCATGTTTACTGAGCGGCTTGCTCTGTGCAGGGCCAGTGTCGGGTGCTTTGCATGCATTCTCTGTCACCTGATTCTCACACTGGCCCCACATGGGAGGCATTTTCCTACGTAGTCTGCAGGGATCAGTGCAAAATGAAAATGAGGAACACTTGTTCAAAAATTATTAAGAATTTTGAGATGGTGAGAGCAGAGCATGAAACCAAGCTCAAGGCCCTTCTGAGCAGGGGTCCCGTGTAACTGTACAGGTTGCACCCCAGCAAGCTGGCTGTGTATTTTACAGATGAGGCTCAGAGAGGGTAAGTGACTTACACAATATCACACAGGTAGTGGGAAGCTGAGATTCTGAGCCAGATGTCGCTGAGTCCAACACCTGGCCTCTTACACTTTTCTCCGCATGGGCAGGGATAGCTTCCCCTTGGAGTTTCCAAGGGTCACCCCCTATGGAGTTGGGAATTTTAGTTTGTGGGTTGTTGTTAGCTGCTGTTGAGTTGGCCCCCGAATCATGACAACCCCATGCACAATGGAACGAAATGCTGCCTGGTCCTGCACCCTTCTCATGATCCATGTCTGGCTGTGGATCAGACTCTTATGATTCACAGGGTTTTCACAGGCTGATTTTTGGAAGTAGGTCACCAGGCGTTTCTTCCTAGCCTGTCTTAGTCTGGAAGCTCCACTGAAACCTGTTCAGCATCCTAGCAACGCGCAAACCTCCATGGACAGACAGGTGCTGGCTGTGCTTGAGGTGTGTTGGCTGGGAACTGAACCCAGGTCTCCCACATGGAAGGTGAGAATTCTACCCCTGAACCACCATTGCTCTCTATTGGAGGGTAACTCATTGTTTTTATAAGTTGTCCCAAGCTGGGATTTCAATCTTAAAATCCCCTGGGGGTGGGAGATCAGTAAGAAAACCCATGACAGAAATTCAATGCTTTTTCTTTCACATCCCCTCTGTTGCTGTTGGGTGCCATCGAGTCGGTTCCGACTCACAGCGACCCTGCGTACAACAGAACAGAACACTGCCCGGTCCTGTGCCATCCTCACAATGGTTGAGTCCACTATGGCAGCCACTGTGTCAATCCATCTCATTGAGGGTCTTCCTCTTTTTTGCTGGTCATCTACTTTACCAAGCATGATGTCCTTCTGCAGGGACTGGTCCCTCCTGATAACTTGTCCAAAGTACCTGAGACGAAGTCTCGCCATCCTTGCTATAACCCAAAAACCCAACCCGCTGCTGTCGAGTCGATTCTGACTCACAGCGATCCTATAGGACAGAGTAGAACTGCCCATAAAGTTTCCAAGGAGTGCCTGAGTGGATTCGAACAGCCAATCTTTTAGGTTAGCAGCCATAGCATTTCACCACTACGCCACCAGGGTTTCCATCCTTGCTACATAAAGTGCTAGCTGCCTAGGTCTCCTGCTTCCCCTCCCTGCTCTTCTTGCCTTCTACTCTCTCACCTTATTCTCCTGTTTTCCAGACTCTTCATCTGTCTCCACAATGACAGTTGGTTTCAGAGATTTCCTCATTTATCTGAAGTCGATTAAAGGGCAATTAATGGTGAAAAGCAACACTTGATGAGTTTTAATAAGCATGGGTATTTATAGATATAAAACAATACCACGCCAATGTCTCCTGATTACCTCGTGCCTCTAACAATGCTTCATCTTTGTCTGTTCATGGCTGCGTGTTTATAAGGGCTGTTTTGAAATTTAATCGGTATTGTGAAAAGATAGCCTATAGCAAGTTAATTAGACACTAATTAGACCCTAAAAATACTAATCAGAAATGCTAAGTGGCATTTAATAAGTATGTTAAATATCCTCATTTCAGTTATCTTGTTTCATAGCAATTAAACTGCTGAACTTCTTTGGAGTAGATTAAGAACCACATTGAATGTTTTAATTTAATTTAATTAATGTAAATTTGAATTAATTATGCTATTAGAATTAATTGTGTGGTGTGTTCCCCAGCAAGTGTAAAATCTGGGTAAATATTATTTTATTGGTTTTAGGTCAATTACAATCACTGTCATTTTTTTTTTAAATAAAGGAAAAAGAGTGTCTTTGCAGATGTCTTAAAACAATATCATAGGGTCTTATCCACAAAAATGACCCAGAAGACGTGTACAAGGTAAGGAAGTCGAGTAATAGTGCAGACTTCATTATTCTGCAGTTCCCTGTCCGAAGCCCAAGATGGCGGCAGGGCTGTGGCTTCCTGTGGCGGCTTCAAAGTACAGTATTTACTCTGGGTTGCGAGTCACTTGCCCGTCTGCAGCTGCACCTGAAGAGGAGGAGGCTTAGGGGTAAGAGGCCTCCCTTCAGGGCCAGGAAGAGAGTAGAATTGCCTTCTATACCTTCTGTTGTCCTAAAAGGGCTGGCTCTGGGCAGCTGTGGGGTGGGTCTCACCTCAGCAAAGCTACCGTTTGTTGAGCTCTTACTTTGTGCCCAGCACTCGGCTAAGCCCATCACTGATCAGTCCCATCTGACGACCACAATGAGGATTCGGTGGGAATCACTGGCCCATGCTGTTACAAAACAGGCAACTGAGGTTCGGAAATATTGAGGAACTTGCGCATGGACACATCGGTGGCCAGCTCCAGATTTGTGGACCCCAAGACCCTTGATCAAGACCCTGCCTCCCAGGCTCCACATAGCTGCTAGGTGTTTGTTAGCGTTTGCCTTGAACTTCTCTGTGGCTTCTCCTTGTCAGTCGGGGTCAGGTGTGGACTGACTCCATTGGATGTCTGGTCTGGGATTCCAAGCGACTGGGCTCCCCTGAGTGTGGCTGAGGTGTGTGGGTGAGTACGTGCTGGGGGAGGAGCATCCTGGGAGGGTCCTGGGACGGGCAGTTCCACCCTAGAGAGCAGAGGCCAGTGAGTCAAACCCTGTAATTGAAGGGTGCTGGCGGTGGTGGTAGTAGTAGGGGTGGTGGTGTGTGTGTTGTGTGTGGGCATGTGGAGGTCGGGGTGGGGGGTTTGGGGATGGGATGTACAGCCAACATGGTAAGGAAAAAGGACACTGTCTTGCAGTCAGCAAACCTGAATCTGAGCCTAGCTCTGTCACTTACTGTGTGATCCTAGGCAAGTCACTCAACCTCTCTGAGCCTTAGTCTATATAATACCAAAAAACCAAACCCACTGCCGTCGAGTAGATTTTGACTCATAGTGACCCTACAGGATAGAGCACAACTGCCTCATAGGGCTTCCAAGGAGAGGCTGGTGGATTTGAACTGCCGACCTTTTGGTTAGCAGCTGATCTCTTAACAACTGAGCCACCAGGGCTCCTCTCTAGATACATATATATATACGTATACTTGCATGGATTCACGTAGAACGCCCTTAAAGGGTATGTAAGAAACCAACAATCGTGGTTACCTGGAGCAGGGAAGTTTTGGGGTTGGGTAGAATAGAACCAGACAGATGGGGGACTAGGGAGGGATGGAGGATTTCTGCTGAGTACCTTTTTACATTTTTAGGTTTTTGAATCATGTAAATATATTTCTTGTTTAAAATATTAAGTTAAAAAAAATACAACGGGGGAAATTTGGCAAAACTAGCAAAATTATGTACACATTTGTCCTTTGAGTCAACAAACTCATTTCTAGGAACCTATTCCAAAGATGAAAATGTGAAACTATAAAAAGATGTGTGCACAAAACCATTCATTGCAGCAAGGTTTTTACTGTAAAAGACTGGAAACAGCCAACATATTCATCAATAGGGGACTGGCTGGCTAAACCACAGGAGACCCACATAATGGAGTACTAGATACAGATGAAAAAATGGAATGAGGAATATCTCTCTATATCCCTATGCAATGATCTCAAAGAGATATTGCAAATTAAAAAAAAAAACAAGATGGAGAAAGAAAACAAGATGGAGAAACAAGATTTAAGAAGGTGTCATGGATTAATTATGTCCCTCAGAAAGATATGTTGAAGTCCTAACTCCTGTACCTGTAAATATGACCCTGTTTGGAAATAGAGTTTTCTTTTGTTATGTTAATAAGGTCATACCAGAACAGGATGGGTCCTGAACCTAATCTCTTCTGAGTGATGTCTTATAAAAAGAGTAGAACAGACATAGACACACACAAGGTGAGACGTCATGTGGTGATGGAGGTGGCATCACCCATAAGGAGCAAAGGAACTCCAAGGATTGCTGGCAATCGCCAGAAACTAGGAGAGAGGCCCACAGAAGGAATTGACATGGAGGAGACTCTGATTTGGACTTCTAGTCTCTAGAATTGTGAGAAAATAAATTTCTGTTCTTTAAAGCCACCCACTTGTCAAGTTGGCATGATATAACTGTCATGGATTGAATCGTGTCCCCCAAAATCCATGTCAACTTGGCTAGGCCATGATTCCTAGCATTGTGTGGCTGTCCTCCATTTAGTGCTCTGATGTAATTATCCTAAGTGTTGTACATCCTAGCCTCTATGCCTGTGGTTATGATTCTGTTTGGGAGTGAGCTGTCTGTTATGCTACTGAGGTAGGACACAAGCTACAGGATTAGGTTGTATCTTGAGGAATCTCTTTTGAGTATAAAAGAGAGAAACGAGTAGAGAGGAGAGGGACCTCATTATCACCAAGCAAGAAGAGCCTGGAGTGAAGCGTATCTTTGGACTCAGGGTCCCAGCATTGAGAAGCTCCTAGACCAGGGAAAGATTGATGACAAGGTTCTTCCCCCAGAGATGACACAGAGAGAAAGCCTTCCTCTGGAGCCGGCGCCCTGAATTTAGATTTCTAGCCTCCTCAACTGTGAGAGAATAAATTTCTCTTCGTTAAAGCCACCCTCTTGTGGTATTTGTTATAGCAGCACTAGATAACTAAGACAACAAGTAAGACAAAAGGAGAGGATATGTTTGTGTATGGGATACATTTTTGTATATGTAGTATTTGCTTATATTAAAGACATGGAAGGAAAAAACAAACACCACCAACAGAAAGAAATCAAACCTATGGGGCAGCAGAAGAATTGAGAGTGAGGCTAATCTTCTCTGAATTTACTCTGCTTTGTAGATTTAATTTTGGAACCATGTAAATATTCTACATAATTATAGAACAAAATTAAATTAAAAAAAATCAATCCCTAAAAATGGAAAACAAAATGAAATAAACAAACCTAACAATGTATTGAATTAGTAGCATAATTACACAGAGAAACATCATTTCAAAAGACTTTAAAGCACAGTAATGTGACCATAAGGAGCCCTGGTGGCACAGTGGTTAAAGCATTTGACTGCTAACCTAAAGGTCTGTGGTTCAAAACCACCAGTGGCTCCGTGGGAGAAAGATGTGGCAATCTGCTTCCATAGAGATTTACAGCCTTGGAAATCCTATGGGGCTGCTATGAGTTGGAATTGATTTGACGGCAGTAGGTTGGTTTTGGTAATGTGACCATACGTTTCTGCTGGGATATCCCTAAGGGTTGAATTAATCTTAAGCTCTTTTTGGTAGCCATAGTGTTGATACCGCTGCTCTGAAATTGTTGTATTGGTGTTGTGGGATCAAGCAGATGAAGTAATGAAGTTGGCGTTGTAGGAACTAGATTTTCAGGATGGGAGAAAAAAGATACAAAGATCAATGAGATTATTATGAAGCTTGTAGTTCTGAGCTTAAATCAGAAGTAACAATGTGTGTTTTATCTTAAAAAAAAAAAAAAAGTATTTCCTAGCTGTCCATTGAGGTCCTGGGGTGGTGCAAGTGGTTTTTGAGCGGCTCGGCTGCTCACCTAAAGGTTGGCAGTTCAAACCCACCCAGTGGCACCAAGGAAGAAAGGCCTGGTGATCTGCTTCCATAAAGATTATAAGCAAGAAAACCCTATGAAACAGTTCTACTCTGTAACACATGGGACACCATGAGTTGGAATTGACTTGACAGCAACAGACTTGGTTTAGCTGTCCATTAACAAGGCCTAGAAACAACAACCAAGTCAGGAGCAAAGAACACCTCTAGTGTCCAGACTGTGATCTCTAAGTATCATTTCTTACTAAAAGGAACAAGGGTTCCTTGAAGAAATGGCCCATTCCAGGTAAGGAGCAGGTAATGAATATAGCTTGGAACATCTTGTCATTCCAGATAGCAAGGAAGCTATCGAGACTACTGGGGCAATGTCAGAAAGGACTCAGGAGCTGACTTGAAGAGGCCAATAATGGGTCAATTTGGCATCGGTAAGAATAATGATGGCAATGGATTTAAATATCAGACACGTTAAAAATCCTTGAGTTTCTAAATATTAGCCCAAGAGACAAAAGGGCCACATAAACCAGAGACTCCATCAGCCTGAGACCAGAAGAACTGGATGGTGCCTCGCTACCGACCAATGACCGCCCTGACAGGGAACACAACAGAAAGTCCCTGATGGAGCAGGAAAAAAGTGGAGTGCAGAACTCAAATTCTAGTAAAAAGACCAGACTTAATGGTCTGACGGAGACTGGAGGGATCCCGGAAGACGTGTCCCCTGGACTCTCTGTTAGTCCAAAACTAAAACCATTCCTGACGCCAACTCTTCAGACAAAGATTAGACTGGACTATGGGACATAAAATGATACTCGTGAAGAGTGTGCTTCTTAGCTCAAGTGGATACATGAGACTAAATGGGCAGCTCCTGTCTGGAGGGGAGATGAGAAGGCAGAGATGGTCAGGAGCTGGATGAATGGACACGGGAAATCAGGGGTGCAAAGGAGGAGTGCGCCATCACAGTCTAGGGAGAGCAACTGGGGTCACGTAACAATGTAGGTATAAATTTTTGTATGAGAAACTAACTTGAGTTGTAAACTTTCACTTAAAGCACAATTAAAAAAAAAAAAATCATTGAGTTCCTAAGAATATAAGAAGACTACCAAAAACAAAACCAAATAAAAAAGAACCCCTCTCCAAACCCAAACTCATCTATCGCCTTAGAAGACACCAGGGAACCAATTCATTATTCTGGAAATTGATAAGCAATGGAAAAGAAGTGAGCATTTATCCTGCTTTTTCTTTTCTTTTTGACTCCCTTAGGCAGAGGTGGAGCCCTGGTGGCATGATGGTTAAGCGTTCGGCTGACAGACATATCCATTTTGATGACCTACAAATCTTTTCTGTGTAGGATCAGATGGTAAATATTTTAGGTTCGACAGGCCACATATAGAGCTCTGGTGGCACAGTGGTTAAGAGCTCAGCTGCTAACCAGAATGTTGGCAGTTTGAATCCACCAGCCTCTCCTTGGAAATTCCTATGGGACAGTTCTACTCTGTCCTATAGGGTTGCTATGAGTCAGAACCGACTCAGTGGCAATGGGTTTAGTTTTAGGCAGAGGTGGTTGTCCCATTTTTTGGTGTTTATCAGATTACTTGTTGTTAGCTCCATGCGTTACAGGGTAGAATTGCTCCATAGGGTTTTCTTGATTGGAATCATTATGGAAGCAGTTCACTAGGTCCTTCTTCCACAGTGTGGGTTTGAACTGCCAGCCTGCTGACTGCAAACCGCTTGCATCACCCAGGGACTTTATCCTCCTTTTTCTAGATGAACTCTACCTTTGGGTAACCAAAAAGTTGATACAGGGAAAATCATTTATTAAAGTATTTCAGCTAATTTATGAAAAAAAATTCTAATATCTGAATTTCCCCACTTTTTCAGCCCCTGAAAGAAATAGCAGATCCGACAAGGATTATCCATGTCTGCCAACACCATGGTAACAGAGACAGGCAGCCAGTGTGTATCCTGATAGAAATACACACCACCATTGAAAAAAACCCAAGCCGGCTGCTGACAAGTTAATGCTGATTCATGGCAACCAGACAGTATGTGTCAGAGCAGAACTGTGCTCCATGGGGTTTTCAATTGCTGTGATCTTTTGGAAACAGATTGCCAGGCCTTTCTTCTGAGGGGCCTCTGGGTGGATACAAACTGCCAACATTTTGGTTAGTAGCTGAGTGTGTTAACTGTTTGTACTATCCAGGGGCTTCTACACACTACCATCTAGGAAGTAATATTTCAGAAAACATTTTTAAAAAGATCAACTCTGAATCCGATCAAGTCTAAGTTCCAATTCACTGCAAATACAGTGGTCACAGGAACATGCTAAATGACCCCATGGGGATGCAATCAGCAAAATCCAGACTGTGGAAAAGTCTATAGGACAAATGACCGAGTTTCTTCACCAAATAAATTATAAGAAAAAGAGAGAGAGAGAATCAAAACATTAACTAAGACCTAAAAAAACGCCAACCACTTGCAATTGTGTGGACCTTATGTGGATCCTGAAGCAAATACACCAGCTAGCAAAAGAAATTATGAGGCAATCAGGGAAATTTGAACACTGACCAGGGATCTGATGATATTAAAGGAACTGCTGATATTTTTAGGCATGAAAATGATAATGTGGTCACGGTGGTTATGTTTTAAGTAGAGCCCTTATCTACAATATTTCTCTAAAGAAATATTTATGGATGCAATGGATTTGCTTCAAAACAGCCCAGGTGAGGGGATGCAGGGTTGGGGAAAAGCTGAAACCCATTTGGTCTCGAGTTGGTACTTGTTGAAGCTGGGGATTAGTACACAGGTGTTCATTATGGTCCCCTCTCTAACTTTTGCAGACATTTGTGATTTTCCATAATTCAAAGGGGAAAAAAAAGCTCATTCTCACCGAACTGTATAGGCACACACGTGCTGGTGTGGGCTGCATGCATACATATATGTGTGTGTGTGTATACATGCATGCACACACACACACACATACATACACACACACGGAGCCCTGGTGGCACAGGGGTTAAGAGCTAGGCTGCTAACCAAAAGGTTGGCAGTTCGAATACACCAGCCGCTCCTTGGAAATTCCTATGGGACAGTTCTACTCTGTCCTGTAGGGTTGCTATGAGTCAGAGTCAACTTGACGGCAACTGGTTTGGTTTTTTTGGCTTATATATATATGTAGTGGGTAGTGGGATAATGAGGTATTACTAGCTTTTATCTATTTGTATTTTAAAAGATCAATATCATCGGTCAGAACAAGGGCAGGGGCCAACTGCGGAATAGACCATCAATTGCTCATATGCAAGTTCCAGTTGAAGTCGAAGAAAATTAGAACAAGTTCACGAGAGCCAAACTACAACCTTGAGTATATCTGACCTGACTTTGGAGACAATCTCAAGAATAGATCTGACGCGCTGAACACTAATGACTGAAGACCAGATGGGTTGTGGAATGACATCATACATGAAGAAAGCAAGAGGTCATTAAAAAGACAGGAAAGAAAGAAAAGACCAAAACGGATGTCAGAAGAAACTCTGAAACTTGCTCTTGAACGTCAGTTAAGTAGCTAAAGCAAAAGGAAGAAATGATGAAGCGAAAGAGCTGAACAGAAGATTTCAAAGGGTGGCTCGAGAAGACAGAGCAAAGTATTGTAATAACATGTGCAAAGACCTGGAGTTAGAAAACCAAAAGGGAAGAACACACTCAGCATTTCTCAAGCTGAAAGAATGGAAGAAAAAATTCAAGCCTGGAGTTGCAGTAGTGAAGGATTCTATGGGGAAAATATTAAACAACGCAGGAAGCATCAAAAGAAGATGGAAGGAATACACCAAGTCACTATAGCAAAAAAAATTAGTCGACATTCAACCATTTCAGGAGGTAGTATATGATCAGGAACCGATGGTACTGAAGGAAGAAGTCCAAGCTGCACTGAAGGCATAGGGGAAAAACAAGACTCCAGGAATTGAGATAATATCAGTTGAGATGTTTCAACAAACAGATGCAGCACTGGAAGTGCTCACTTGTCTATGCTAAGAAATTTGGAAGACAGCTACCTGGCCAATAGACTAGAAGAGATCCATATTTATGTCTATTCCAAAGAAAGGTGATCCAACTGAATGTGGAAATTGTCAAACAAAATCATTAATATCACATGCAAGTAAAATCTTGCTGAAGAAAATTCAAAAGCGGCTGCAGCAGTAGATCGACCGGGAACTGCCAGAAACTCAACCTGGATTCAGAAGAGGACGTGCAACCAGGGATATCATTGCTGATGTCAGATGGATCCCGGCCGAAAGCAGAGAATACCAGAAAGATGTTTACCTGTGTTTTATTGATTATGCAAAGGCATTCGACTGTGTGGATCATAACAAATTATGGATAACATTGCAAAGAATGAGAATTCCAGAACACTTAACTGGGCTCATTAGGAACCTGTACACAGATCAAGAGACAGTCATTTGAACAGAAAGTGGTTTAAATTCAGGAAAGGTGTGCATGGATACTGCATGGTTTAAAGTTAGGAAAGGTGTGCATCAGGGTTGTATCTTTTCACCATACTTATTCAATCTGTATGCTGAGCAAATGATCCGAGAAGCTGGACTATATGAAGAAGACTGGGGCATCAGGATTGGAGGAAGACTCATTAACAATGTATGTTATGCAGATGACACAGCCTTGCTTGCTGAAGGTGAAAAGGACTTGAAGCACTTACTGATGAAGATCAAAGACCACAGCGTTCAGTATAGATTACATCTCAACATAAAGAAAACAAAAACCTTCACAACTGGACCAATAAGCAACATCATGACAAACAGAGAAAAGATTGAAATTGTCAAGCATTTCATTTCACTTGGATCCACAATCAATGCCCATGGAAGCAGCAGTCAAGGAATCAAAGGATGCATTGCACTGGGCAAATCTGCTGCAAAAGACCTCTTTAAAGTGTTAAAAAGCAAAGATGTCACCTTGATGACTAAGGTGCGCCTGACCCAAGCCATGGTGTTTTCAATCACCTCATGTGCATGGGAAAGCTGGACAATGAATAAGGAAGACCAAAGAACTGACATCTTTGAATTGTGGTGTTGGTGATTAATATTGAGTACACCATGGACTGCCAAAAGAACTAACAAATTTGTCTCGGAAGATGTACAACCAGAATGCTCCTCAGAAGCAAGGATGGCGAGACTACGTCTCATATACTTTGGACATGTTACCAGGAGGGATCAGTCCCTGGAGAAGGACATCATGCTTGGTAAAGTAGAGGGTCAGTGAAAAAGAGGAAGACCTTCAATGAGATGGACTGACACAGTAGCTGTAACAATGGGCTCAGGCATAACAACGATTGTGAGGATGGTGCAGGACAGGGCAGTGTTCCTTCTGTTGTACACAGGGTTGCTATGAGTCGGAACTGACTCGATGGCACCTAAGAAGAACAATTTTAAAAACATAAGTTACAGTTATGATTTTACAATTAGAAAACATACACTACATTTTCTTCTTAACAGAAGACACAGTGTGGACTCTGGGGTTCGAACCTGAGCTTTGCAGGAACTCTGATGCTGAGCAAGTTACTTGTCTCTTGTTCCTCAGTGTTTTTCTCTGTAAAAGGGGGTGATGATAATGCTCACTTCTTAGGGCTCTCGGGCAGCTTGTGTGGGAGAAAGAATGTGAGGGGAGCCCTCAGCATCCTTTTTGGCATGGACAAAGTACCCCATAAGTGCGAGCTAATTTTACCCTTCTACCAGCGCCTGTCCTCAAATCACCTGCAGTTAAATCCTGCTGACCTTATTACTGAGCTGCTTCTGGGGGCAGCACTCTGACTAGCCCTGGGAATCAGGGGTGCCTCTGTGCCTCCTCTTGCTTTGGGTCATCATGGGCTCTTGTACTAACTGTCCCAGCACTAGGCTGGCTCTCATAGCCCTAGGGGGCCATCTGCTTTGAAGTTTGTAGCTCAGCCGTCCCAGATGTGGAATAAAAGTTTTATGCTTGGAATTGGCGGCAAGAAGCTGTTACTAGCTCACTCCTCTGCTCCTCAGTGGGATGTTGGCCTCCCTCTACCCTCCCCAGCCTCCCCCAGAGTCTCAATTAGGAGGTTCTTTCCTGCCAGCCAGCGCTGCGTGCGTTCAGCTGCAGCACCCACCCGCCGGAGCCAGGACTCGCTCTCTGGTCGGCCTGAGAGGGCCGAGGCCAGGGTGTATCCGGCTCTTGGCCGTCCCACCTTGGTTCACTTGCAACACCAGCAGAACATTCTCTGTGATTTAGTCTCAGTCCCTCCTGCCTGGCTGCCCCCAGCTTGCAGTGGTTAAGTCCAAGGAAGAGGCTTGGTTGTGGCACACGTGAAATGAGGTGCAGAGGGGGTGCCGGAACCTTCTGGACGTGTCAGCAATCCCAAAGCCTGCAGTTCTTTCTCCTACGCAGCTGGCTTCCCC
>NW_004443964.1:8886531-8888128 GCF_000243295.1 Trichechus manatus latirostris | reverse complement strand
CTACTCTGTCACATGAGGTTGCTATGAGTCAGAATCGACTTGGCAATACCCAGCAACAACTACTACTAAAATCATCGTCTGAGGCCTGTGTCTGTCAGTGTGCTGAACAAATCACAATGACCGCATTTAATCCTCATACAGCCCTAAGGAAGGGGTGTTATCATCGTCTCCATTCACGTGGGGGGACTGAGTTTTCTCTTTTTGTTTTGAGCTCGTTTCTGGTTCCTGGGAAGCTAGCACAGTGCACAGAGTCGGTGCTCAGTCAATATTGATTGAATGAACGAAGCTCTGACAGAGCAAGGAACGCATCCAGGGAGGCGGCAAGTGGCAGAGCCAGGATTTCCACCCAAGTCCGCCTGAGTCCCACGACATATTCTACTGGGTGCAGGACAGCCCCAGGAGACATGTCCCAGCACTAGATGCCCATTAGAACCACAGCTTGGCAGTGAGAAGCGGCTTCTCGATTTTTCTGATGGCACCACAGCTATGCCCAGGTGTTCCTGAGCTTGAAACAACCCGGATTTACTTAGAACCAGTCTCCCCGAGGATGGGCCCTGCACTGGGTCACAGACCAGGCAGTGCCCATACCCTGGCCTGTGCATGGCCTCGTGCCCTCGGCCTTTATTATGTGTCCTCTGCTTGACTTGAGCCAATGACTTCAGAACCAAAGGGAGGACTCTCGCCTGCTCCCTCCCTTGTCTTCCCCCTCCCCAGTTCCCCGTCATCCCTCAGAGAGTCTCGAGGCTTCCCCACGGGGCAAGCAGAGGCCTCGGTACCTTGTAGCCTTGGTTGATGCCGTTGATGAACTGGGGGCTGGGGGCGTTCCAGGTGAAGCGGATGGCCGTGGAATTGGTGGCTTCTGCATGCACGTTGCCCGGAGGGACGGTGGGCACTGGAGGTGATCAGAGAGATGGGCCGGGTTGGGGGCCATGTGAGTCTCTTTTGCACGGTCAAGTGGAGAAAGCACAGGGGTGGGAGTCTACAGCCCCGGGCTCTGCTCCGCCAGCCCCTCTCCTCCCTCCTGGGTAGACTTAAGACGCCCCCTTACTCTCTCTGGATCAGTTTGGGTTTAATAAAACTGGCCTGACCCACTTTAAGGGTAATGATAAATAAATGTGATGGGCACCATGTTCCAGGGTGGTTTTTAGGTATAATGCTAAACGTTTCATGATCCAGTTAATGTGAAACTTCCCAGAAGGTCCCCTGCATCCCTGAAGCCTCTGTCCTTTGCGATGTCCACCCCAACCTTCCCTTTGTCTTCCTCCCACCCTAGGGGGTAGTGGGCACAGGATGGCGATTCCAGCCCCAGAGTGCAATAGTGAGGGTCTGGTGAAAAACAGACGATGTGGGCTGAGGCTCTCAGGATCCAACAGGTACAGGACCCAACAGGTACAGGATCCACAGGTACAGGACCCAATAGGTACATGACCCAATAGTACAGGACCTACAGGTCGTATAAGACCCACAGTTACAGGATTCGACAGGTATGGGACCCAATAGGTACAGGATCAGACAGGTACAGGACTCACAGGTATGGGACCTGACAGGTATAGGACCCACAGGTACTGGGCCTGACAGGTACAGGACCCACAGATAC
>NW_004443964.1:8883771-8886067 GCF_000243295.1 Trichechus manatus latirostris | reverse complement strand
AGGTACAGGACCTGACAGGTATAGGACCCATAGGTACAGGACTCACAGGTACAGGACGCATAGGTACAAGACCCACAGGTAAGGACTTGACGGGTACAGGACCCACAGGTAAGGATCCGACAGGTACAGGACCCACAGGTAAGGACCCGGCAGGTACAGGACCTACAGGTACAGGACCCACAGGTACAGGACCCACAGGTAAGCACCCGACAGGTACAGGACCCACAGGTACATGACTTGACGGGTATAGGACTCACAGGTACAGAACCCACAGGTACAGGACCCAGCAGGTACAGGACCCACAGGTAAGCACCCGACAGGTACAGGACCCACAGGTACACGACCTGACAGGTATAGGACTCACAGGTACAGGACCCATAGGTACAGGACCCGACAGGTATAGGACCTATAGGTAAGGACTTGAAAGGTATAGGACCCAGGCAGAAGGGAACTGCCTTCTCCTCCAGGGCCACAAGCCTGCCCACCTCCCTGCAGCGTCCACTCGGTGACTTTGCTGCTGTAGACACCCAGCCCGGCGCTGTTGTAGGCGGCCACCTCGATCTCGTAGTTGGTCCAGATGATGAGGTCCTCTAGCAGCAGGTTGTTGACATCAGCATCTGTGATGTTTTTAAACTGGTACCCAACGGGCAGCCCGGCCAGGCAGTACCTGGGGGAGGCGGGGAGTGGGCAGCAGGTTCAGTCAGCTTGCTCAGCCTGGGCTCACTGCCCTCTTGCCCGGGACATCATCTAGAGCAGCGCTGTCCAGCAGAACTTTCTGTGATGATGGAGAGGCTCTGTAACTGTGCTGTCTAATACGTAGCTAGTAGCACATGTGGCTGCTGAGCCCTTGAAATATGGCTAGGGCAAGCGTAGAACTGAATCTGTACTTTGATTTATTGTTAATTAACTTAAACAGCCATATGTGATCAAAATGAAAAACCAAAGCAACTGGCGTCGAGTTTATTTTAACTCATGAAACCCCATGTGTTGCAGAGTAGAACTGTGCTTCATGGGGTTTTCAAGTCTGTGACCTTTTGGAAGCAGATTGCCAGGCCTATTCCACGACTCTGGGTGGATCTGACTGCCAACCTTTCGGTTACTAGTTGAGTGCTTAACCATTTGTGCCACCCAAAACCCAAAAAACCAAACCCATTGCCATTGAGTTGATTCCAACGCATGGCGACGCCATGTGTGACATGGTAGAACTGTACTTCATAGGGTTTTCCTGGCTGTAATCTTTAGGGAAGCAGCTCGCCAGGTCTTTCTTCTGCTATGCTTCTGGGTGGGTTCAAACTGCCAATCTATAGGTTGGCAGTCAAGGGCAAACAGTTTGCGTCCCTAGGGACTCCTCGTATGTGACCATCTTATTGGACAGCACAGGTCTTGGGGATGCCTCTGCACTGTTGATTTTGATGGGGGAGGAAGACATGGTGAGACAGCTAACCAGCGACGAGAGTCCTTTAGAATTAACCAGAAACCCTCAACAAAATTAACTGATAATGGAGCAGCCAAAGCACCAATAACTTCTTCCAAATTTGGGGAATTCCAGCGCTCTGAGGATGCACACATGCTGGGAAAGAGACCGCGAAGCTGCCTAGCATTCTGCACCCAGCCAGAATTCAGAATACTGATTAGAGTCTCAGGAACTTCAAACAACACGCTAAGTTGAATTTTTGAATACAAACTTTAGTAACCCTTGCTAACTCACTTTTAGATCACTAGTAAAGTAGCCCTCAGTCAAATGTAAAAATAAAAGTCGACATAACTGGACTTGATTTTCCAGTAAGGACCCAAGGAAGGACTTTCACTTTTTGATCAGTTCTGAGCCCATTACTTTGTTTACTCCTGGTCCATCTGGGGAGAACTCTGGCCTGGGATGGAATATTCTCGGTTTTTAAGTTGTTGGACCCTTCAATAATTTACCTCTTTCTTCCCCGTCTTCCTGTGGGTCTACTCCCACAGAAGCCTTGACATCTGGCTGACTTGCCCGTCCATATGGCCTTTTAGGAGATTATACGGTATCTCCTACGGTATGAACCGTTTCTGCTGGCATCCAAGGCTCTCGCTGCTGGAAGTTCTAGATGTCTAACCTAAATGCTTCCCGCCACCACGTAGGTATTTCTTGTTGCCCAGTGCTTGTCAGATGGAGGAGGACTGCCATGAATCTGCACTGTTTTCTAATCCATTCCTGACCCTCCCTAGCCCTTTCCCCGTGGGTTTGGGGTGCTCCCCTGGGGGTTTGGGGTGCCTACCTGATGATGTAGCCCCTGAGGAGGCCGTTCTGGTGGCTCTCAGG
>NW_004443964.1:8880769-8882267 GCF_000243295.1 Trichechus manatus latirostris | reverse complement strand
GCAGCTCCCCACTTGCCAAAGCCAGAGAGACTCAAGCTTATGGGAACTGCAGCAAACCCAAGAACGGTTGGCTTAGGCCAGGGGTCTGGGCAGAAGAGCCCTGGGGGCGACTTTTAAAGAGTAAAAGCATGCGTTTGGCGCACGTGCCTTGCGTTGCTGTGATTTCAACCACTGGACGTCTTCAATCTCACTGGAGGTGCCTGCTTGTTCTAAGGGGCTGAAGTGGCTAGAACTTGCCACTTACATAAGTGGGGGTATTACGATGTGACTTTTTAAAAGGGTTTATCTGCTTTTATTCAATTTCCATTGTTTTAAAAAAAGCTTTGTTGAGTAGTGCTTGGTGCCATACAAGGCATTGGCTATGGAGCCCTGTGAAGATCCTTTATCCCGCTGGGACCTCACGTCTATTTGACAAACAATGATGGTGGCCCGTGGGGGACACAGAGCACAGTGGGGTAAGTTTCTGAACTTGGCATAACTCCAGTTATAAACCAGTTGTCATGGAGTCGATTCCGACTCACAGCGACCCCATGTGTGTGTCCCAGCAGAACTGTGCTCCACATGGTTTTTAGAGGCTGATTTTTTATAAGGAGATCTCCAGGCCTTTCTTCCAAGGAGCCTCTGGGTGGACTCAAGCCACCAATCATTTGGTTAGCAGCCAAGTGCATTAATCATGTGCACCAATCAGGGACAGCTAGATTTAGTTAGTGCTTACCATGTGCCCTGGTGGTGTAGTGGTTAATAGTTCGGCTGCTAACCAAAAGGTCGGCAGTTCAAATCCACCAGGTGCTCCTTGGAAACCCTACAGAGGCAGTTCTACCCTGTCCTATAGGGTCACTATGAGTTGGGATTGACTCGGTGGCAAAGGGTTTGGTTTGGTTTTCACCATGTGCTAGGCACTGCTCTCATTGTTTTCCCTGTAGTATCTATCTCATAGTATGTCTGTGAGGTAAGTACGGTTATTTTTATCCCCATTTTACAGATGTGGAGACTGAGCCTGGAGGGGCCAGAGAGAAGCCACGCGGAGTGTGCTCGGCAGCCCAGCCCTTCTCTGCCACACTGGTTGGGCTGTAGCCAGCCCCTCTTGGCCCCTCCTTCAGCTGCAGCCACTGAGACCTGCCATGGAAGAGGGCTTGCCTCCTCACCTCTCTGTGTCCTTGCTGAACTGGCCTTTCCCCACGTCGTTGACAGCACAGAGTCGGAACTGGTAGGACCGCGCAGGAACCAAGCCCTTGACCATCACTGAGGTTGCCTCGGGGTCCACACTGGCCAGGAGCACAGTCCAGGGGGCGTCTGCGGGGATAGAAGGGTGGGCATCTGTGGGGGCACCCATCTTACCCCTGCCCCAGCAGGGGTCCAGCCTCATTGGGCTGGCAGAAGAGTGCCCATTCCTGCTGGGCGAAGTGGACGTCAACCATGTCATTTTTCGCCATTGCCTTAGCCCATGTGACTGGGGGTCAGAGGGTGCTGGGGCTGAAACAAGGGCTCACGGGAGCTG
>NW_004443964.1:8877451-8879187 GCF_000243295.1 Trichechus manatus latirostris | reverse complement strand
GAAGCAGAATCTTTGATGTGGTGAAAAAATGTGAAATTGTTCACTCCGGATGATCTGGTAAGCAAAGTAAGCACTGTGCTTACTTGGCCTATTGGATAATCCACCCCTGTGCATAGGGTTTTCATTGGCTGATTTTTGGAAGTAGACTGTAGGCCTTTCTGCTTAGTCTGGAAGCTCCGCTGAAACCTGTTCAGCATCCTAGCAACACACAAGCCTCCACTGATGGGTGGTGGCCGCCCATGAGGTGCCCTGGCTGGGAATGGAACCCAGGTCTCCCACATGGAAGGTGAGAATTCTACCACTGAACCACCGCTGCCCCCTCCAAAAGTGGGTAAACCCATTGCCGTTGAGTCGATTCCATTGCCATTGAGACAATTCCGACTCACAGCGATCCTATAGGACCGAGTAGAACTGCCGCATAGGGTTTCCAAGGCTGTAATCTTTATGGAAGCTGACTGCCACATCTTTCTCCCACAGAGCGGCTAGTGAGTTTAAACTGCCAACCTTTCGGTGTGCAGCCACGTGCTTAACCACTGGGTCACCAGGGCTCCTTCCTAAAGTGGGTGGGGGGGCAAGCTCCAGCCATGGGGAAGCTTCCAGCCTCTAGGCTACAGCAGTCCCCCTGGGGGCAAGTCTTGGGCTGGGCAGGGAACTGGGCTTGGGGAAGGGCATTGAGGAAGCCTAAGCAGCATACAACCAACCACTTGCCATTGAGTTGGTTCGGACTCATGGCGCCCCCATTTGTGTCAGAGTAGAACTGTACTCCATAGGGTTTTCAATGGCTGATATTTTGGAAGTAGATTGCCAGGCCTTTCTTCCAAGGTACCTCTGGGTGGACTCAAACCTCCAACCTTTCAGCTAGCAGCTGAGAGCGTTAACTGTTTGCACCACCATGCAGGTAGCTTGCAGGCTGCCAGAATCCCTCCATCCCTGTAGGGTAGGGTGCTATATCTAGGAGGGTTAACACATTAAGTCATTATCAGTCCTTTATACCTTCAGGTCTAGGTCAAAGCTTTGTTGCTTTTGGCTAGAGGTCATTGCAAAACAGCCAGCACAAAAGAGCCGGCCAGAGGTATTCTTCTGAAGAGGTTAAAATATTACAGCTGGGAAAAGAATTAAAGTTTCCGCACAGACTACATTTCGGAATTAGTTTTATGAAAGGAATCATTAGATCGATGCATCACTGTGACAAATTGACTTCAGTGTCCAAAAAAAATCACTTTAGCTTCGGTCAGTACAAAGGGGGCTTGAGAAATTACATACATGCCTGCGCCTAACAATAAGAAACATCTTTTCTGGAATCGTTCTGGAGGAAATACAACCCTTATCATTGTCATCAATGGGTGTGGAGCGCCAGCTCTGGGCAGGACGCCATGCCATCACCCCAGGGGAGGTCGGCCATGGTTCTCAGCACACAGCAGGGCAGGCGTGGGTGGTGACTAAGCTTGGCTGGCCTTGGGAATAACCTGAATAACTCACTTACTTGCCGGGCTCGGGGTGGGTGATAGGCCAGAGTCACAGGGTCATAGAACGATGTGGGTTTAACGGTAGGCTTGCTAGAAGGAGAAGTGGTGGTTCGCTGGTAGAATTCTCACCTTTCATGTGGGAGACCTGGGTTCAATTCCCGGCCAATGCACCTCATGCCCAGCCACCACCTGTCTGTCAGTGGAAGTTTGTGTGTTGCTAGGATGCTGAACAGGTTTCAGCGGAGCTTCCAGACTAAGACAGACTAGGAA
>NW_004443964.1:8867378-8876281 GCF_000243295.1 Trichechus manatus latirostris | reverse complement strand
TTCCGAATTGCCAAAAGTAATCACCTTCAATGGATCTCTTCATTTAGAAATGAATCATCCTTCCTGGTGTTGGTGTGGTGGGCAGATTTTTATTTAAAAACCATAAGAAATTAATTTATGACAGGCGGGCATTATTTGCCTCAGGATATGGCACTTGAGGACGTACAGAGCACCACCTGCGCAGTATTTGTGCCAAGACAATTGAAGTTGAATCTAATTAGTAGTTACTTGAATCTAATTAGAAATACAGGGAACAGAAGAACAAGTTAACAACACCATGAGAAAGCAGCTGGCCAAATCCAGAATGTCGGATATTCCACAGCAGGGGTCGACAAACTGTGGCCCTCTGCCTGTTTGTATAAATAAAGTATTATTGGAACACAGCCAGTTGTGACAAAGATCATGTGGCTTCCAAAGCCTGAAATATTTACTCTCTGGCCCTTTACGTAAAAAGTTTGCTGACCTCTGTCCTATAAAACCTGGTTTCTCCAACAAATTAACTGCATGAAAACAAAACAAAAACAAAGAAGAGGGGAACTATTGTAGAATAAAAGAGACTCACCAACCCAATGCAATGTGTGGACCTTGTTTAGATCCTGAATTCAACCAATCAACTATAAAAAAACACTTTGGAGGCAACTGAAGAAACTGAAATATGGGTTAGCATTAGGTGAAACGAAGGAATTGGTGTTTATTGCGTTAAGTGTGACGGTGTCACAGTTGTTATGTTTAAATAAAAAAGTCTTTTTCAGTAAGAAATGTACACAGACATGCTTAAGGTGAAATTACATGTCTCGGATTTGCTTTAAAACATTCAGCAAAAATAAAAAATAAAAAAGTGGAGGGAACAGATGAAACAAAACAGGCAAATGTTGATAATTGCTGAAGTGGAGGGATGGGTACATGAGGGTTAATGATACAACTCTCTTTACTTTTGTGTCTGTTTGAAAATTTCCATAGTAAGTTACAGAAAGAAAAGAAACAACCCAGGAGTTCATTCAACCCAGACAGGGTAAAAATTTTCCCAAATAATCTGCAATTATCTAACTGGCTATTATACAGTTTTGACGAGTGCTTCTCAGAGGTCCTCGCAGCTTTAAATCCTATCAGATAGTCCTCAGGAAATCAAGCATGTGCAAAAATATTTAGTTACAAGGGCATTCAAGACAGCATTTCTTCAGATTAGCAAAAATTTAGAAACAATCCAAATACCCAGCAACAGGGAACTGGCAACATAAATTATGTTACATCCTTACCACGGACCACGAAATAACTGAGTTTATACAAAAATATTTACTGACATGGGAAGAGGTTCACAGTAGATTCTGAAGGAAAAAAGCAGATTAAGAAACAGTGGGTTTCTAGGTTTGTCAAATGGCACCCAAATATTATTACTGATTATCTCTGACTGGGGGAACCACAGATAATTCTACTTTTCTTCTTCTCTCTTTCTCTGCTTGTTCTTCTGTATTTTGTTTGCCCCCCAAAACCAATATTGATGGTTGTTAGCTGCCATTGCCCTTGACTCACGGTGACCCCAAGCACAATGGAACGAAATGATGCCCAGTCCTGGGTCATCCCATGATGGGTTGTGGATGGGACTTTTGTGCTCCATAGGGTTTCACTGGCTGGTTTTTGGAAGTCGATCACCAGGCATTTCTTCCCAGTTTGTCTTAGTCTGGAAGCTCTGCTGAAACCTGTCCAGCATCATAGCAACACACAAGCCTCCAACGACGGACGGGTGGTGGCTGTGCATGAACTTCATTGGCCTGGAATTGAACCCACATGGAAGGCGAGAATTCTACCACTAAATCACTGTTGCCTCCATAAACAAATATCTAAGGAGCCCTAGTGGTGCAAAGGTGAAGTGCTCAGCTGCTAACTGAAAGGTTGGTGGTTCGAACCCACTCAGTGGCTCCTCTGGATAAAGACCTGGACTCTCGTAAAGATTACAGCCTAGAAAACCCTATGGGGCAGTTCTACTCTGTAACACATGGGGTCACTATGAGTCAGAACTGACTTCACGGCACCTAGCAACAACAGCACCAACTAATTGTATAAGAAGAAGAAAAAAGCAATGCAAATATTTATAAATGTTAATAATGGCTAACAGTGACTTGTTCAGGTTCTGTTCATTTGGCTCGGGTACCAGACAGGAGAGCTTTGTTTAGAAATTATTTTGGAGGCTGCTTATGCTAGGAACCAGCCCTTGTCCAGACCTTCACCTCCGGACCCTGGTGATATTCTGAGAACATATAAGGAAGGATTAGGTGGTATCATGGATTGAATTGTGTCCCCAGAAAATATGTCAACTTGGCTGGGTCATGATTCCCAGTACTGTAGGATTGTGTACCATTTTGTAATCTGATGTGACTCCCTTATGTGTTGTAAATTCAATAATTATGATGTAATAAGATGGATCAGCGGCAGTTATACTGATGAGGTCTACAAGATTAGATAGTGTCTTAAGCCAATCCCTTTTGAGATATAAAAGAGAGAAGTGAGCAGAGACACATGGGAACCTCACACCACCAAGAAAGCAGTGCCGGGAGCACAGCACATCCTTTGGACCTGAGGTTCCTGTGCAGAGAAGCTCCCAGACCAACGGAAGACCGATGCAACACAAGGACCTTCCTCCAGAGCCTTCTCCTGGAGCTGATGCCCTGAATTTGGACTTGTAGCCTACTGCACTGTGAGAGAATAAACTCTTTGTTAAAGCCATCCACTTGTGGTATTTCTGTTATAGCAGCACTAGATGACTAAGACAGGTGGCCACCACTTTAGATTGATTTGGTAGCTCAGATCTTTTCTCGTCTGCCTGCTTGTTTTATGGCTGGAGCCCAGCTGGAAACCTGCTACACATTAGAATCCCCTGGGGAGTGTTTAAAAAAGATGGATGCCTGGGACCCACCACGGAGATCCACCCGCAGCAGATGGGAGGAAGCAGGGAAGCCCTCGAAAGTTCAAGAAGAGGGTGGGAGATGTGGGGGTAGCCTTGGTCATAGACTTTACAAATTTTAGGGGTACCAGAAACCAAGCCTGCTCTCTCCCATCTAGAAAAGATAAGCGGTGCAGCTCATCTTATTGTCCTAGATGAGTAATTCTATCTTAAGGCAAGGACCTCCCACTCCTCTCCCCCGGTAAATTAGAATAGTGGGGGCTCCTGTAGGGTGGGCCTACAGATGTGTTAGAGGAGGTCCCTAAATCCCTTTGTTTATCAGGAATCATCTAGAGAATGAATACAATGTACAAGTATTTTCCAAGTATAAATAGATATTTTATAAATGAAGTGTCAACTGATTTAAAAGTTTCACTGAATTAGCGTAACCTTTTGTAATTACAGACGTTTTCAATGAGTGACTACCGAAAGTATAGTTACCACATACAAGGGTCTGGCTAGGATCCACAGCAGTACTCTATGGAGGGTGGGGTTCTCTGTGAGAATCTTTTTACACTTGGTATATTAACTTTTTTTTTTTTGCAAAACTAATAAACTCGGTAGTAAACACATGACGGATTACTTGTTGACAATATTATAAATCTATGCACGGGATGTCAACATTCACGTTTGCATTTATGCTGGCACCGTAACTTTTAATGAGATGTGTCTCAAATAGGGGCCTGTGATGTATACTCAGGTGTTCCAAGTTCTCTTCAAATCGGGTTGCTAAAAAGTCTAGTGCCCTTTATCCTTCCTTGGTTCCTAAAAACCAGTTGCCATCGAGTCAACTCTGACTCATGACGACCCCGCGTGTGTCAGAGTAGAACTGTGCTCCATAGGGTTTTCGATGGCTGATTTTTCTGAAGGGGATCGCCAAGCCTTTCTTCTGAGGCCCCTCTGAGTGGACCTGAACCTTCAACCTTGTGGTTAGCAGTCCAGTGTGCACCACTCAGGGACCCTCCTGGGGTCTCATCTGGCATGGCCGTATGGACTGTCATGTGCCTGTTAACCACCAGATGGAGCCCCAGGACACAACTGCCTCTTGCAGAGGAGGTGAGGGGAGGCCCCTTTCTCCAACTGGCCCCTGTGCCCTGGCCCCTTCCAGCCTTGATGCCAGTTCTTCAGCAGTGACATTGCCCATAAAACAGAAGCAACATGGAGGGAGTATTTATTTTTAAGGAAGCAGTTAAATTTTTTTACTCGGCATTTCTGAGCTCAAGAGAGAGACAGAAGGGGCCATTCCCTCCTGGTTTTTAGTTCTTGAAGCCTTCCCGGGGTTTGCCGGAGGTGTCCTTGTCCCGAGCTGGAGCAGGGCCCAGCTCTTCCACCTTTCGTGGCTGCTCTGTCCACGGCTGCTCCTCCCCGCCCTCTGCAGGGGCTTCCGAGGTGGGACCCGGTCCCCAAGGCCAAACCACCTGCCCCGGCCCTGGCCCCACCACGGCTGACGAGGAGGTGGCCTGGGTCTGGGCACTTTCCCACCTCACATGCCTCTCCGAGACAGTCACCCCCAGGATGAGGGCCATTTCCTGTCCCCAGCCCTAGCACTGCTCCCAAGTCTGTTCACTGGGACCCCTCTGCTGTCCCCCAGTGGGCAGAGGGTCTAAGACTTGGGGGCCTAGTGAGGGTGTCTCGAGGTCTCAGTGAGAACAACACAGCGCCCTCCACCCCTCACCGACCCTAACTGTCTCTTTCTTTTTCCTTCCCTCCTCCACTCCTCTTTTCTCATTTTCCTTCACCCCCTCCCTTCTTCCTCCCCCTCTGACATCACCTCAATTCAATTCAACGTGGCCCAGGTCCCCAGGTTTTTATTTAGCATCTGCTGAGGCTCAGTCCCAGGTTGGTGGGAACAGTTAACGTGCTCAGCTGCTAACTGAAAGGTGGGAAATTCGAGTCCACCACAGTGGTGCTGAGGAAGAAAGGCCTGGTGATCTACTTCCCAAAGGTTGGCCACTGAAAACTCTACGGAGTACAGGTCTACTCAGGCTCACGTGAGGTCGCAGTGAGTGGGACTCATGGTGATTCAGAGATGACTCGATGCCAACTGGTTTTTCGTTTTTTTTTGGTGGCTCAGCCCTGCACTCAGCTCTGTAGATGGTCCCCAGGGGCGTGGCTTGGCCCTAGGGACAGCACTTACGGCTTGGACTAAACACCCTCCACAAGCCACCCCTAAAGGCTTCCCCTCCCCACCTGCCTGCACGGTGAGCCTCGGGTCCGGGAGCCGCAGAGCGCATACCTGATGGTCACTCGGGGGTCATGGGTCACACCACACACCATGGAGGCCTGGGTGCCCTTGATGACACTCTGGTCCTGCGGGGGCTTGGTGATTCGGGTCCGGGCTGAAAGAGAGCGGCGGAGGCAGCATGCTGAGTAGGGTCCCAGAGTAAGGCGTGTGGTGCGGGTGGTGGGAGGGGCGATTTTAGGAGAATCGGGGCCGTGCGGCTGGGCTCTGGTGGGTGAAGGCAGACCCGCACGTGGACAGGTCCACGGTAGTGGAAGCCCCAGAATGGTTACAGAGAACAGGGTAATTTAATTCTCGGAAGCCACTTTCATAGTGGGGACTCATTTAATTTTGCTCTCACAAATCCACAGGAAGGACAGAGAAACAGAAATGATGATGATGACGAGGGCCTGTCAGCAGTCCAGACAGGGCGAAAATAGTGTTTCTGATTCCCAGTCCAGTGCGAGACCCACCAGACCACCCGGGCTCAGCCTGGACAGGTGGCCCCCAGGTGCGAGGAACTTGCGTGTGGATCCCACAAGGTACGATCCTAGAGTGGAAGGGGCTTAAGGAGTTCCCTTAAAGCTGGGGTCTGCAGACTACAACCTGGGGGCCAAATCCCTCAGATGGCCTGTTCCGGTTAATAAACCTTCACAGGAACCCAGCCACGCTCACTTGATTAGGTATGGTCCACGGCCGCTTTCTCGTTGAGGGGCTATGACAGACGTCTGGCCCATGAAGCCTACAATATTCACTGACTGTGGCTTTACAGGAAAAGTTTGTTGACATCTGCCTTCAAGCGGAGGAAGACAGCGGCGACGTCACCGTGAGCATTGTCTCCAGGGCCCTGACCTTCCCGGCCCCTTACATCTGGACTAACACGCTTGTCGATGGCCCTCCTATGAAGACCCTTGGCTGGACAGACACACAGATGTTGAGACGGGCGAGTGTGTGTTCTGCAGCACTCGTGTGTTCCAGCCCTGCAGGGTGCACACACAAGTGCACAGATGTGTAAAGTGATGGCACTGTGCACACTCACCCCACACGACCAGGTCTGCCGAGGCCTCGTCGACCCCCCGGGAGTTGGTGGCCAGGCAGGCGTAGGTGCCGGCATCGGAGATGTGTGTGGGGCTGATGAGCAGGCTGCCCGACTCCAGCAGCGTGAATCGGGGCAGCTGGACGGAGCCGCTGGCCAGGATGCGCTCCCCTGAGGACAGATGACAAGGGGGCGGGGGGCTCAGGCTGCAGGACCCCGGTAGCCTGCCCTGGCAGCCGCCCAATACCTCCCCCGAAAGCCCCTGACACCATGCCCTGGCAGCCCCTGATATCCCACCCAGGTGCTCCCCAACACCCTGCCCTGGCAGCCTACTGACACCTCCCCAGGCAGCTCCCCTGACCACCCAGGCAGCTCCCTGACACCCCACTCAGGCAGCTCCCCAAAACCCCACCCAGGCAGCTCCCCAAAACTCCTGCCCAAGCAGCCCCCCTGATACCCTGCCCCGGCAACACCTTGACATCCTACCTAGGCAATTCCATGACACCTCACTCAGGTGGCTCCCTGACACCCCTGCCCAGGCAGCCCCCCAACACCCCACCCTGGCAACCCCCTGACATCCTACCTAGGCAATTCCATGACACCTCACCCAGGTGGCTCCCCGACACCCCTGCCCAGGCAGCCCCCCGACACCCCACCCCAGCATCCCTCTGACATCCTACCTAGGCCATTCCATGACACACTGCCCTGGCAGCCCCCTAACACCCCACACTAGCCCTCCAACACCTTGAGTTTGCTATGTGCCCAGACCACATGTCCCACCCACTCCCCTGGCCCTCCTCGCCAGGGTGGTCTCAGGCAGGCTCCTGCTGTGAAATGCTAGAAGGGTCCCTGAAGGGAGCCGGGTGGGTTGAGGCCCAGAGAGGTTTCTGACTTGGTGACCGGCACAAGGTCACATGCTCACAGAGAAGACAGCCTGGAGCCCAGGTCTCTGGACGTTCCCTCCCCCATGCTGTCTGCCCTTCCCTGTCTCCTGAGCCTGGGGCGGCAGCTGGCACTGGAGCCGGGGGAGGGGAGAAGACAGCGCTGACAAGGTGGTGACGGGCAACCTGCAGCAGGAAATTTCTGGAGAGTCACCTTCAAGGAAGCAAGGAGGGCTACGGGTGGGGAGTGGGGGGTGCCGCAGAGAGGGACATGGGTAGGGCAGCCCTGGGCAGGCCGGGGCGGTCCCTCTGCAGCGGGGCCGGGGAGGCCTCGTGCCCACCAGAGGGGGTCCTGGCCGGAGAGCAAGAGCGAGGGCAAGAGCAAGGTGTGTTTGAGTGAGCCGAGAGCGTGGGCCTCTAGTTCATCCACTGTCTCTATGTAAACTAAAACCCTCCCTCTCTGTGGCTAGCAGGCGCAGATTGGCCAATAAGCAAGGTAAGCACAGTGCTTACTGTGCTTACCAGATCACCTGTAGTGAACAATCTCACATGGTTTCTTGAAACCCATGTGAGATTGTTCACTACAGATGAGTAAGTGAGCAAAAGTAAGCCCGTGCTTACCTTGCTTACTGGGTCATCGCCCTTGTCAGGGATTGTAAATTTGAAGAGGCTTTGATTCTGTAGGAAGGTGCTGTGAGGCTGGGAGAGAGACAGATGCCAGCCATACCTAGAAGCAGAATCTTTGATGTGGTGAAACAATGTGAGATTGTTCAGTCCAGGTGATTTGGTAAGCAAGGTAAGCACCATGCTTACCTTGCTTATTGGACAATCCGCCCCTGGTGGCTACAGCAGCATGTCCAGGTGTGAGTCTTCATGCGTTGATGTGCACACGTGTGCAGGCAGGTTGAGCTAGTGAGCGTGGCGGGGGTGTGTATTTCTGTGTCTGGGCACATGCCTGAATGAGCTACCTTCGTCGCACAAACGCTTACTGAGCACCTGCTATGTGGGAGGCTCTGTCCCAGGCCCTGGGGAGACAGTGACATGGCTGAAACCACTGGCTTCGTGGGGAGACAGGTGACAAGCAAAGGGAGTGAAGAGATGATCTGGTGGATTAGAAGGCGGGGAAGTGAAGCAGCATGGGGCGAGGGGAGGCCTGGGGCAGGGAGAGGTGGGGAGAGGCCTGTGGAGAAGGTGCATCTGAGCAGAGACTTGGAGGCGAGAGGGAGAGACTGCGTACAGGTGTGTGTACATGTGTACACACACGTGTATACACGTGTGTGTGTGTGTGTACACGGGGAGAGTTGTGAAAGTAAGCATGCAGAGGGGAAGGAGGAAGTGTGCCCGGGATGCAGCCCAGGGCGCAGGGGGACTTAGGGTGGACAGCTTGGGCTTTGCAGGTCCAGCTGCCTGGGGGAGGAGGAATGGCCTCCTGCCTGCGCTAACTGCCACCACCATAATAATATTCCACATCGAGTAGCTACCACTTCCTGGGCTTCACCCCTTCCCAGCCACTGGGCACTCTCTCATCTAGTCTTCATGGCTGCCCCGGGGTATCACTGTCCCCACTTCACAGATGGGGAACCTGAGGCTCGGAGTGAGTGAGTAACTCGCCCAAGGCCACATGTGGAGCCAGCAGGGCAGCCCGTGGTGCACACTCGGATGTGAGAGAAGATGCCCTCTTGGGTTGTGCAGTGCACGACTTTCACAACTGTCCAGGGCCTGGAACTCAACCTGGAGGGCTCGTCCAGGGCCTGGAACTCAACCTGGAGGGCTCGTCCAGGGCCTGGAACTCAACCTGGAGGGCTCGTCCAGGGCCTGGAACTCAAC
>NW_004443964.1:8866130-8867273 GCF_000243295.1 Trichechus manatus latirostris | reverse complement strand
TGGAGGGCTCGTCCAGGGCCTGGAACTCAACCTGGAGGGCTCGTCCAGGGCCTGGAACTCAACCTGGAGGGCTCGTCCAGGGCCTGGAACTCAACTTGGAGGGCTCCAGAATCCAGCTCTGAGGACTACTCTAGACTGTCACATGGTCACCCCAACCCCCTAAAGCAGGTCCGTCCCACTTACCTTTCTGCCACGTGATGGCCGGCCGGGGAGCCCCTGAGGTCTCACAGGCCAGCACCACCGACATGCCGTCAATCACTGTGCTGTCCAGGGGGCCCCTGGTGATGTTGGGGGCGATGCCTGTAAGCAGAGACAGTAAGTCTCTTAGCCACACCCTGGGAGGAGCCCCCACAGACACAGGCCCTCTCCTGCTGTTCAGCTGGTGTGGGGCTCACACCAGGGAAGGAAGCAGGCGCCCTGAGGGGGCCCCACCCTGGGACAAAGCCCAGAGATCCCATGCAGGCTCCTGCGCCACCTGCCCTATGGAAGGACCCAGGGTGACCCCTGCCCCTACCCTGCCTTGATTCTCAGGCCTCCATTCAAGGGAAAACCCGAGAAACGCAGCGAGCTCATACCACCCCCTTCCCCAAGGCTAAGTAAAGAGGACTCATCCTTCATCCAGCTAGGAATCGAGTCTCTGGTTTGTTAAAAGAAAAACAACCGTGGCCACTTGGAGAACATTTCCCACTTTCTAAGGACCCTGTCCTGCGGCGCTCCTTTCAGCCGGGTGGGGTCGTGACTCTTGGGGTGGTACAACCTCCTTGTTCTGCGTTCCCCCCCACCAACTCCAACCCTCACTAAACCACCTTGTCTGACATGCATGGAGCAGGGCTGAAATGTGGACTCAATTAACCTGCGTCAGAAGCGCGAGCCAGCTCCCCTGCTCGCGGCTGCCCCCTATCTGCTGACCTCAGCGGGCCAGGGTGACGAGCCCCGCGGGGCTCAAGGAAGCCCCTTCACATCCTTTGATGCTGATAATAAGGAGACCACTAGCGCTTACACCTGCACAGGGTTTTGCAGTTTTCAAAGTGTGGCCACAAACGGTTTCTTATTTCATTGCTGAAACAGTTCCATTAAGCAGGCCAGGCAGGCAAGGTGCTATTCCTATTGCGGTCCAGGTGATGCTGACTCATAGTGACCCTA
>NW_004443964.1:8860051-8862585 GCF_000243295.1 Trichechus manatus latirostris | reverse complement strand
ATGCATCCAGGCCGCCATGTTACCTTTGGCCCGACAGGGAATGTCCACCACTTTCTCCATCTCTGCTGTGATGTGTCTCTCTGGCTCCTTGACAAACTGAGGTGGCTCTGCAGGAGGAAGGACCAAGGAAGGGGATCACAGCCATGCTCCTCGTGATCTAGACACCGAGGGGATCACTGTCAAGGGAGCCCCAGCTGCCCCACCCTGTCTCCTGAACGCTCACCTAACACAGACAGGTAGGCCCCCCGGGTGACAGCGGGGATGCTGCTGCTGCGCAGGACAGCCTCGCACTCGTAGTAGCCGGCGTCACTGCCCGTGGGGTTGGGGATGGTGAGCCGGCGGCTGTAGTCGCTGACGCCCCCCGACACCACCACCCCGTCCTTCTTCCAAATGATGTGCAGCTTGATCAGGGGCCTGGAGGGGCGAGGGAGGCAGGCGCTCAGCTGCAGGGACTTCACAGGCCGAGAGGCAGGGCAAGGGTGCAGGCTCGCCAGCCAGGCTGCCTGGGTTCACGCCCAGCTCTGCCACTTTCTAGCTGCGTGTGGAACTTGGGCAAGTTCCTTCAGTGCTCTGGGTCTCAGTTTCCTCGTCTGGTAAGTGGGGTAGCTGTGCGTACACATGGGATTGTTAGGAGGATGATGCATTAATGCAAATCAAGCCCTTGGGTGGGGCCTGGCAGCAGAGCAGCACTCCAGGCACTTAGCGCTCACGTGCTGGGGTTGCCTACAACAGGAAGGCGCCTGAGCCATGCAAGCGAACACAAGGCAGTGGAGAGGGAGAAGGTGAGGGTGAGGGGAAGCGCAAGAGGGCACGTGAGAAAGATACGCAGAGTTTGGAGATGGAGAAAGAAAGGCAGACAGACAGACAGGCAATCCCCAGGCCGACCTACGGAGAGGAGTGACGACTTGAATTCGGCCCCCTCTCCTGTGGTCACTGCCCCTCCCTCCCATGCCCCCTTGGATCTGGCTTGCCTGGGCACTCCTGTTTAGCCCCTGGTGGATTCCTGAGGACGGAATTTTCCAAAGTGGGGTCTGTGCTGGTTGCATGGGGTATTCAGAAAATTCCATGGAAAAGGGGTTTCATGGTCAAATGAGTGTGGGCAACACTGGCTTGAATGATGTTAGTTTCTTTACTGCGGGACTCCTCAGGGTCCTTAATAAGCTCCACTGTATCCTGAAGGCTTTTCCTATAATTGCCAGGGACACTCTCAGGAGCCTACCTTGGAAACGCTGCTACAAGGACAAGCTCTCCGGGAATCTTCTGCTGGAGGTGACCTCGGGGTCATGACTCTAACTCTGCACCCAGGACATCAGTTTGTCTTTACTGAGCTCTTACGAGGTGTCAGGTAGGGGCTGAGGTTTAGTACTTTGCATGCCTTACAGGGGAGGCAGGCGCTCAGTCATTCCCATTCCACAGATGAGGAGACTGAGGCCCACAGCATGGACCTAGAGGAAGTCAGTTACATTTCTGCTCTGCTACAGATCAGCTGGGTGGCTTTGGGCAGGTTGTTTGGCTCTCTGGGCTTAGGGAAGGGGTAATAACACCTGTGCCATATGGCTGCTGTTGGGATAAAGGAGATCATTCTGGAGGCAGTTAGCATGGTGCCCGCATACAATGGCGCTCAGTAATTACTTGTTTCTGGTGTGAGAGAAGTGAGGTCACACATGGCCAGGGAGGGCTGGGACTGCACCTGACCCGAGGTCCGTCCTACTGTGGAGTCCACTCCCACACGCGTGTTCCTCTCGTACACGCCTGCAAGCAGTGAGAGGCCGCCTGCTCCTCTGGGAGACAGCTCTGCTTCCGTGTGCTCAGGGCCTGGTTCTCTCCTCCTGGGCCACAGAGAATGAGGACCCTCTGACAATAGCTACCATGATCCACCTGCTGTCTCTCCTCCAGGCTAAACACCCTCATTTCCTTCCATGCATCCTCATAGGATACGGCTTCCAGAATTTTCTGAACCCTGGCTGCTCTGCTTGGAGTCCACAGTTCAGAGTAGCACCTGGAGTTAAATGTGATGGGAGGCGAGGGGGCAGCATTACCCACCTGGCATTGGCCACACACTCCAGGGTCACCTCCGAGGTACCAACCACTACACTGGTGTTCTTGGGAGGGATGATGATGCTGGGGGCGATGGGGTCCGCGGGTCCCGCTATATCTGGGGAGAGGTCAGATGTTAGTGGGAGCCGATGTCCGAAACCCTATCCCTCCCTGGCCCCAATAGACGCTGATGCCACTGGAGGCCTCTGTCCTCATGGATGGAACAGTGGCCACAGGGGCGGCCACAGGGGCGGCCACCGAAGCAGCCCAGAGCCTGGCTCTCCAGATGCTGACCTGAAACCCTCCCCCTCTGCTCATGTGTCACTACATGGGTGTCCAGGGACAGCCCACTGGAGACATGGATGACCTCCAAGGCCTTCCCCAACTCCTCATGTAAGGAAATCACACTCACACTCCTCATCACCTCGCCCTGCTTTATTGCCTTCAGATCCTTCTCTCTGCCTGGATTTAGCTTGTCTGTTTACTTCTGCACTGTC
>NW_004443964.1:8858484-8859665 GCF_000243295.1 Trichechus manatus latirostris | reverse complement strand
TCAACCTTTTGGTTAGCAGCTGAGCACTTAACCACTGTGCCACCAGGGCTCCTTTGTGCCACCTAGAGATCTCAAAACTCATGTCCAATCATTTGGAAAGAGGGGCTTAGCAGATGTCATAAAGTTAAGATGAGGTCCTACTGGATTAGGGTGGGCCTAACCCAGTGACTGGTGTCTTTATAGAACAGGGAAATCTGGGCACAGACTCACAGGGGAGAAGGCCATGTGAAGACAGAGGTGGAGACTGGAGTGATGCAGCCACAAGCCAAGGAACGCCAAGGGTTGCCGGCTGCCACCAGAAGCTGGAAGAGGCAAGGAAGATCTTCCCCCAGGGCCTTCAGAGGGAGGACGGTCCAACCGACACCCTGACTTGTAGCCTCCAGAACTGTGGGGGATACACTTCTGTTCTTGGAAGCCACCCCGTTTGTGGCCATTTGTTACGGCAGCCACAGGACACTCCCTGGTTGCAGGAACCTCCTGGGTGTTGCTCACACCACTTCTCCAGCACAAAGAATGGTGTCTGGCACACAGTAGGTGCTCACACGCATTTGTTAAGTGAACGAATGAACAGAGCTGGAGCTCTCAGTACACAGCCTCCAGGGGCCATGATGGGAATTAAAGAGAAATTCTTATGAGCGGGCCCTATTACAACAGAAGCAGAAATAACCCCAAACTCTTCGAATGGACATGGTCAAGTCTTTTGCTTTGAGTTCTTTAAGACGAGGCCGGGTTCGTCTCTGCGTGGGTCAGCGTAAGTCTGATACTGGCCGAAAATCCAATATTCTCCGCACACCTGCTCTACGGTACCTAAAAATACAGCCTCCGAGGACTTTTTCTCTCGTGACAAATCTATCCAGTTGGCCCCTTTCCATAAGGTTCCGGAGGTAACAGGCCACATTGATTTACATGGCCCTGGGGTGACAGCAACAGAGTGTCCTTTATGGAGTTGGGGAGGGCATGTGGTGGCTGAGGCCTTGGCCCCACACTACTCTGGGGCACCCCAGGCAGCCCTTGGCCGTTTTTTTACCTGGACTCCAGGCCTTGCTGGAGAAGGCGCAGGAAGAATGCGAATAAAATGTACAAAATAAAGTAAAATGAAGGGGGAAAGAAAGGTAGCATATAAAGCAAAATAATTGCAACAATATAACAGCTTCATGTAGGTGCCATAAAACACGATCGGA
>NW_004443964.1:8856185-8858050 GCF_000243295.1 Trichechus manatus latirostris | reverse complement strand
TGGGATAAAAATCACTCTGTCACCTGGCCCAGCACTTCTTTCCAGGTGTGTAGACCCTGTTTTGTGCCAGGCTGGGTTTCTGCATCGAGGGTTTTACTCCGCAGCGGGCAAGGGTCTGTCCTTAAGGAGTGTGCAGTCTGGAGCAAGGTCAGGTGGAGATTTACAAGATTAATGGATTAAATATGCGTGTGATGGGTCTGGGAGGGTGGGCACAGGTAGGGGTGATCTGGGGCGAGCGAAGAGTCTGTGGCACGTAGTAGGTGCTTAATTAATGACAGGCCCCCCATGCCTAGGGCTTTGCCTGCCTGTGCTGAGGGGTGTGGTCTCCTCCATGCTGGACCCAGGGACTGACTCAGGCTACCAAGGAGTGAAAGTCACAGACCCTTGGGGGGCTCCAGGCTGAGGGAGAGGGGACAAGCGTGCTGAGAGTCACAGGAGATCAGGCAAAGCATCCAGTGCTCTCTGGGGACTGGGTGGGATGACCTCATGGGTGATGGGGGGCTGGAGTGGGAATCAGAAAAGGGAGAAGGAGGAAGAACATTCCAGAACGGGAGCACTGGTGAGTGAAGGTGTGACCCTCAGAGTCGGATTGAGGGAGGATGTCCACAGAGCAGAGACAACACATGCTGTCCCCTCAGCCAGCCCACCTCCCCTTGCCTCCAGGAAAAATGGCTAGTTAGTTACAGTGCTTTTTCCGGCTCAGCCAAGATGTATCCTCAGAATCCTTCTTAACACAGTGACACCAATGGATCAGAGCTGGCATGTGAGAAGAAACCCGTTTCCCATCCCTGCTAGGGTGTAAAGGCAGACTTAATGGGGCGAGGTTAGGTAGAAGTCAGATGCCTGAGAATTTACCAGACGGGCTGTGGGCTAGAAGTTGGCCCTAGGTGGGCATGGCGGCAATGGAGGAGGGGAGGGATAGACAGGAACAGAATCACCAGGACGTGGTAGTGGTCTGGTGGTGGGGGAGGCAGAAGAGTTGACGATGGTTTGGAGACTGAGTGCCTAGAGGTGGGGCCCCTTTTACAGAGAAACAGGGAAGCCAGGGGAGACGGGTTTTTGAAGAAGGGCGCCGAGTCTGGAATTTGCTGTGCTGAGGTTGAATGGTGGTGGGATGTGCGAATGGAGAGGGTCAGAGATATTCAGAGATACGAGACTGGGTCCAGCTGGTGATGGGGACTGGGCGGCATTTCTGTGAGATCCGGGGAGCCGGAAACTGGGGCAAGAGTGGGAAGAGCAGAGGCGGAGAGCCAGATGCTGGGCTTGTGCACACTGAGCAGGAGGAAGAAGTGGAGGAGACAGGGGAGAACCCGGAGGGACCCACGTCAGGAAGCTGGGTGACAGGAGTATCGGGAGGAGAGGTCAGCAGAGGTGAGTGTCCGGAGTGGTCAGGGAGATGGAGACTGGGAAGGGCCAGTGGATGTGCAGATACAAGGTCATCAGTGATCGGGAGAGAAACAGAAACGGGGGCCAAGGCGGGGAGGGGGCCGGTGGAAGCCAGAACGTGGGGTGCCTTTCAGTGCGTCAGCATCCAGAAGGGGGGCCTGTGTCCCCTCAGAGCCTGAGGGGGGCCTGAGCCACCAGGCGATAGGAGCAGTGGTCAGCCATGCAGGTTTTGTAGCCAGAGAGTCCCTGGGTGGTGCAGCTAACTAAAAGGCTGGAGGTCTGAGTCCACCCAGAGACACCTCGGAAGAAAGGCCTGGAAAATCAGCCACTGAAAACCCTATGGAGCATAGCTCTAATCTGACACACATGGGTTGCCAGGAATCAGAGTCGACTCCATGGCAACTGGTTTTTGTGTTTTTTTTTTGGCAGACAGAGAAGCCCGGGCTCCTGGCTTTGCCAGCTGAGTGTCAAGTAAATGA
>NW_004443964.1:8854849-8855942 GCF_000243295.1 Trichechus manatus latirostris | reverse complement strand
GATGGGGAGGCAGAGGGAAGCAGCCGAAGATGCCAGAGATGGCGTGGGGACACACGGACACTGTCCGTAGGACAGGCCTTCTGCCAGGTGCCAGTCATCACCCTCTCTCATGGGGGATGGGGGCAGCCTGGCCAGGCTCAGGGACTGAACTAGGACATCCGCCTCTTTAACTCACACTCGGGACAGAGGCTTAGGCACGGACCTCCTGAAGCCAGAACTGACAAAAGTCCCATTGGCTGTGTCCACAGTCTGGGGACCCTCTTTAACACCAACTCATGGGGTCCCACTGGAGCCCCGGTGGTGCAGTGGTTAAGAGCTCAGCTGCTAACCAAAAGGTCGGCAGTTTGAAGCCAGCAGCTGCTCCTTGGAAACCCTATGGGGCAGTTCTACTCTGTCCAATAGGGTCGCTATGAGTTGTAATAGACTCGACGGCAATAGGTTTTTTTTTTTTTTTTTCCATGGGGTCCCACTAGAACTCCCAGGGTGGTCCCTGACAGCTCCTGCTGTGGGTGAGCCAGTAGCTGAGGGCTGGGGCCTGAGAGGAAACCCCTCAGTGTGAGGTGGCTCATGAACCCCTGTGGTGGCACAGACGGCAAGGTCAGGACGGCGCCATCTTGGAACAGATTTGCTCTAAATTAGGGTTGGCCCCAGCCTGAGTGGGAGTGAAACCACCCATGAGGCCAGAGTCAGAAGGAGGGGCCCCTTGGACATCAGCTCCTGACCTGAATGGGGCCCCAGGCTGGAGTGTAGGCAGGAGGAAGCATAGGGGGCCCCCCACAAGGGACAAAGGTAGATCCAGCTGGCCAGGGATGATTTTGAGAACAGCCCCAACAAGTGCCATCCACCGTGTGCCATTCTCCCCAAGCCACCTCACTGATCCTCTCAACTACCCTTTGTTGTGGGCATTACTGTACAGAGGAGGAAACTGAGGCTCAGGGATAGTGACTCTTCTCAGGCCCCAGGGCAAGTGAGTGGTGGGACAGGGGTCTGACCCCTCCCCCGTCTTGGGCAAGCGTCCAGGACACCTGCTCTCCAGCTGCCCTCAGGCACAGGGCATCCAGGACTTGTAGTCTTGCACTGCCCAAAACGTCCA
>NW_004443964.1:8850290-8854034 GCF_000243295.1 Trichechus manatus latirostris | reverse complement strand
CCCATCCCCTACCCCAGGGGCTGCTAGGCAGCTGACCTGTCCTTTGAGGAGGGCAGACGGAGGAGAGGGGTGACGAAGGGAGGGCCACGGAGGGTGAGGAGGTAAGCGGAGGAACGGAGGTGGCGGCGGTGGGAGAAGTAGCAATTGCTCCTCGTAAATTGGCTGCCAGGCAGGCAGGCAGCTGGGGGATTTGTGTCAGTGACAGGAACAGGGTTTTGAAGTGCAGTCACTCGTAGGAGGAGAAATTAGCTAAAAATCAGCTGATACTGCTCCCAATCCTGTACAAATCACTGCGGGAGGCAGGAGGCAGGGGCGGTGGGCTGGAGAGACAGAACGTGGGTGAGGCTCACGCGGACGGAGGGCTCAGTGGGGCGTCTCCCTGGGGCCAGCTGAGGGGCCGGGTGGGGGGCTGAGATGGAGCAGAAAGCGAGTGACCCCCACGGTCAGCCGGGAGAGTAGGTGGGCTCAACGTCTGTGGGGAGGTACAGAGAACACATGGAAGGATCTTCAACCTCGTGTCTGCCCAGGTAAACCGGGTCACCTGGAAGCTGCCTGGATTTGACTTGTTAAGTGGCGAGCACTGTGAAGCACTCCGTGTCTCTGACGTCCCCTCTTGCCAATGCCCTTGGTGGGGGTGCTGGTGGTTGGTTGCTGTCGAGTCACCTCCGACTCACGGTGGCCTTGTGTGCAACAGAAGGAAACGTCGCTATCTGTGCCATTTCTGTGATCGTTGTTGTGTTTGAGCCCATTGTTGCAGCCATTGTGTCAATCCATCTCACTGAGAGTTTTCCTTGTTTTTGCTTTAGACTCATCATTGGGAAACTATGGGGAAAAGCATCTCTCTCTGATGATTCAATCCCCTTTTCCTATAGAAACAGCAGCCCCAGATCACGGGCTGGGACCCAGGCTGCCGGCACAAGACTAAGACCCTGGCCTAGGTATGCACTGAGCTTGATGGGGCAGTAAGCAGCATGGGGCTCCCCCTAGGCAGACTGGAACTTGGGGTGAGGGAAGGAGGTCAACTCTGGGGCAAATGAAGAGGGGCCTGCAGAGCTCAGGAGGCCAAGGGGTGGGGATGGCAGGGGTTGGGGAATGTTCTGGGCTCTCGGGGCTCTGGCAGACAGAGGCTGGGATCTGAGGATGGACACGGGAAGATCCCGCGCTGGTCTGCACCCTCATCTTGCTGTCGGTGGGTGCACAAGTCTGCGCACCCACAGGTGAAAAATGAGACTTGCTTTGGGGCAGGAGCTGTACAGATTTTGCAGGGATGTGAACATCTGGCTACCCCAGCTTGTGGGTGCTCTGCTGCTGTGGGAGGCTGTTGCCTCTGCCGTCTGATTCTCTCCTGACCCTGCTGCCTGGCAGGGGACGGGGGCGCCACACCCACCTCTGCTGTCCCAGAGATGAGGCAGGGGAGAGCCAGCATCTCCATCACAACGGCTCAGAAACCTGGTGGACCCAGTCTTGCTGGGCCGATACTGCTTTGCCAAAGATGCTCAAGGAGCGGCCCTTTGCCCTTTAATTCCCTAAACTCTGCTCTCTGCCAAGCTGACCTGAGCCCTCCTGGGGAGAGCTATGCCCCTCTCATCCAGGGAGCTGGGAGGGGTGTCTCTGAGGATGGGCAGAGGGGTGCTTTTGGCCTAGGCCTGGGCTGTGTCCCCATCAGTGAGGACAGAACTGGCTCCCAGGAAGAAACATTTTGTGCCAGTTATGAGACTCTGGGTGGCTCAAACGGTTAAGTGTTCGACTGCTAACTGATAGGCTGGCGCCCAGAGGCACCAAGGATGAAAGGCCTGGCAATCTGCTTCTGAAAGGTCACAGCCTTGAGAACCCTATGGAGCAGTTCTACTCTGCACACATGGGGCCACCATGAGTCAGAACTGACTTGGCAGCAACTGTTTTTGTTTTTTTTTTGGCCCAGCTGAGTCGGTGCAGCTAGTATATTTCCTGAAACATGAGCTTCCTGCCTCCTGGGGTGCTCTCTCTGTTACCACCTGAGCCCCTGTAATCACACATGCACACACTTGTGTGATATCCCTCACCCATCAGGTCCCCAGTGGCCCTGCTCACAGCCAAGCTAAGTGGCCCCTGTCCAGATCCAAGGTCCCGACTTGGCATGGGACTTGGTGTCCGGAAGTCAGCTCCCTCCTGCCCCTGCCCGCCCATCGCCCAGCTGCTTCTCCTCCTCTCTCCAGACCTCCTCCTCCTTGGGTGGCTCCTCCCTGCCGCCCCGGCCCCACCTACCATTCCATCTTCCCAACGATTCCCTGGAGCACAGTTCCAGGATTTAATGACCTGCTGGCTGGTAGTCTGGGCCTGGGTTTACTTACTCTCCACAGCGAGAGTGACAGGCTGGCTGGTCTTGTTATCCCCGTTCTTGTCATTAACAGCCTGGACGTAATAGCGACCTGCGTCGGGAGCCACCGTGGACAGGATGACAAGGGTGTTCTCCAGTGTGATGGCTCTGGGAAGAGAGAAAAAGGGTTCCTCTGACAGGGCCCAAGGGGCTCTGAAGAACGAAGGGCAGGGAATGAAGCAGGGGGCCTGGACCAACTTCCCCCTCCCTGCTGGAGAGACAGGGGGCTGCATCCCAGACCCTTCCCCCAGCCCAACCTCCCCCTCCCTGCTGGAGAGACAGGGGGCTGCATCCCAGACCCCTCCCCCAGCCCACCTCTGCAAGCCATTTCCTGCTTACACCTGTGGCTCATAACTCCGGCCACATTCAGCTTGCAGAGAAGGCCGACATGTTGCCAGCATTGGGGATCAGGCCCAAACACACCAATTCATGTCCCCAGGTCTGAGACTGGGAGTGTCCACGTGAAGCTTCCCTGGCCCTCACCTCCCAAGACTGGGCTCGGGGTCTTTCCTACAAGCACCACGGAATCCCGCCCTTTCCCGTGTTACAATGTCCATCAATCTGTACGCTGTTATCTCTGCATCATGTGTGCAGACGCCGAAGAAATGTCTGTGGAACGAATGAATGAATGACTGGGTGATGATACTGAATTTGGAAATGAGCAGGGCCATTCCAGAATCAGTGCCTTAACCCTAATGCTAAATTTCTTTATGAGGCAGTCATGGTTGAGTGGTAGAATTCTCGCCTTCCATGCAGGAGACCTGGGTTCAATTCCTGGCCAATGCACTTCATGCATGCCACCACCTGTCTGGCAGGGGAGGCTTGCGTGTTGCTAGGATACTGAACAGGTTTCGGTGGTGCTTCCAGACTGAGACAGACTAGGAAGAAAGGCCTGGTGATCTCCTTCTGAAAATCAGCCACTGAAAACCCTGTGGATCACAACGGTCCGATCCGCAGCAGAACATGGATCACAGGAACGGCACAGGACCGGGCAGTGTTTCATTCTGTAGCGTGTGGGGTTGCCATGGGTCAGCGGCTGACTTCATGGCAGTTAACAGCAACGATAAGCTTTGTTTAGGTTGATTCAAAGGCCGCAGGTCACCTATAACATAGAGTTCTTGGGCTCACGTCTCCCTCCAGCCCCTTCTTTGGGTATCAGTTTCCACCTCTCTGGAGCCAGCCAATGACAGTGGGACCAGCCGGGCTGATCAGGAGGGAAAAGGGAGGCTGGCCGTTTGCCACAAATCCCGTTCCCTTTGCTGGAATCCCATCACACAGACCCTCAGCAGTCCAGGTCCCCAGGGAGCCTGCAGAGCTTGTCCAAGGCCGAAGCGGGTTCCCCACTAACTGTGGGTAGCACAGTCCAGAAGCGCTGCCCATGCCCGCTC
>NW_004443964.1:8847952-8849092 GCF_000243295.1 Trichechus manatus latirostris | reverse complement strand
CAGGGCTGAGAGAAATCAGCGTGAGTGCCACCAACAGTCCTGATGGGCAGTGGCACTCGAGGAGGACACGGGGTACGCGTTCCCAGCCATTCCTGTTGCCATGGCTACTGCAGGAGCGTGTCTAGCAAAGTCTGCAATGGGCCCACCTGGGCACAACCTGACCCCCTCAGGGCCACCTGCCTGCCTGCAAGCTGATGAGCTCGTCTCCCACCCTAACCTCTCTCCTTGCCCAGAAGGCCTCCGTACCTCTGTTTTGTCTCCATTTCGACCGACTCTCTAGGTCAGTGGTTCTCAACTAGGGCTGACTTCCTCCCAGGTGACATTTGATAATTCCTAGAGACTTTTTTGGTTGCAACCATGGGGAGGTGCTACTAGCATCTAGTGGGTAGAGGCTGGGGTGCTGCTCAACACCCTACAGTGCACAGGACAGTCCCCACCACAGACTATGATCCCAGAACATGTCAGTGGTGCTGTGGGTGAGAAACCCTGTTCCAGATGGAATAGCCAGCTGTCCTTCTATAGAGTGTTGTCATTGCTGGGCTGTGCCCACCCAGCCAGTGACCTGCTGCCCAGCCCACTCACATCCAGGGCGGCGGGGGAGGGGACAGAGTGACAGAGCAAGTGGAGCATGGGGGCAGTGAGGTGCACCGCCTCTGGGCTGGGACCACGTAACCCCCTGCATGACCCTCCGTGTTCTCTCTCTCCCTGCCTGTCAGAGCAGGGCACCTTGGAAGCCCCATGTTGATGATGGTGGAGCTCCCATCGGCCAGGGTCCCTGAATGACTGTGTGGAGGAGAGTGCTTCGCTCTGGTAGGACTTCTAAATGAGCAGGAAATAGACTCTGGTGGCGTCCAGGCACTGAGATTTGGGAGTTTATCTGCTACTGAGCAATGGTTAAGCACTTAGCTGATTATCAAAAGGTTGGCAGTTCGAACTCACCCAGTGGCTCTGTGGGAGAAAGACCTGGCAATCTGCCTTCTGTAAAGATTACAGCCTAGGAAACCCTACGGGGCAGTTCTACTCTGTCACATGGGGTTGCTGTGAGTTGAAAATTGACTCGACGGCACCGAACAACAACAACAACGGCATCTGTTAGCGCTGTGGCGGTAGCAGTTCAGGGTAGTATTCTCACCTCCCATT
>NW_004443964.1:8837827-8846606 GCF_000243295.1 Trichechus manatus latirostris | reverse complement strand
GTGTGGGTGTGACCATGGAAGTATTTGTGTGCACCAGGATTGCTACTGCTCTGTCTTGGTACCAAAGGATGTTGGGAATGAAAAAGGGGAAGGGGAAGAGGCCAGGAATGAGAAGGGAATGGGGAGAAGTATTAGGAAAGGGATGATGGGAGTGAAGGTTGGGGAATCGGTTTCACCCACCAGTAAATGTAGGAGATGAGAGCCAAATGCCCCCTCCTGCTGCCATGGCAGACATTACTAATCGATCATATGCTCTTTCTCATTGAATCAGGATGAGGCCTCAGAATCCTTCTCAACACAGCATTCCAGGCAGCCGCCTCCAATTGATTGGTTTGCAGGATCTCATCCTTGGTGCCACCCAAGGCATGTGAGATAGCCTCAGAAAGGGGAGTTAGGATGGGGCTGGGCTCATTTGCCTGTCTCAGAACCTGAGCGGCAGAGCACTGCCCTTCTACAACACAACCTCCATATCCATGTGAGCAGTTACCCACACTCTTCTGGCTTCACTGAACCTTAATCAGGGCTATGGGGCATGCTCTGACCCACAGGCCATGACTCCACCTATTAGCTGGGGTTCTACCCCAATTTTTCACCCTACACTGTAGCCATACCCTTTGCTGTGTGACTTTGCAGTTCCTGTCACTCAGAGGCATAGTCTATTTCTCTGACTCTTGAGGCTAAGTTCTGCCATGGGACTTGGTTTGGCCAATGGGATGTTAGCAGAGGCTTGAAAAATGTATCTTTCTGGTTTCTCTCTTAAATTACCAGGAGGACATGCTGGAGCTGTACTGCTGGAGGATGAGGCATGTGGAGTAAAGCTGTCAGCCTAGTCATTCCAGATCAGCCAATAGCCAGCCAACCCCCGAAAGTAAGACAGCCCAGCCAAGACCAGAAGAACCGCCCAGCCAAACCCAGCCAAAGTTACCAACCTGTAGACTCATGAGAAAAATAAATGCTATTGTTTCCAGGCATTGGGATAGTTTGTGATGCAGCATTATTGTGGCTGTCAGTAACGGATACATACTAGGACAGGCGTTCTCAACCCTGGCTGCACTTTAGAACCACCCAGGGAGCATTTAAAAATTCTCATGTCCAGATCAAACCCTATTTCAATGAAATCAGGATGTCTGGGGGGTATGTCCCAAAGAATAGTACATTTTAAAGTTCCCTGAATGATTTCAATAGGTAACCAGGTTTAGAATCCCTGTATCGGGACTAAAAAAACCCCTAAAAACAACAATAACGAAAAAACAAAACTAGTTGTCATCAAGTCGATTCCGACTCATGGCAACCCCATGTGCGTCCGAGTAGAATTGCGCTCCATAGGGTTTTCAGTGGCTGTTATCTTTCAGAAGCAGATCACCCCCAGGCCTTTCTTCCGAGATGCCTCTGCAAGGACTAGAACCTCCAACCTTTCAGTTAGCAGCCTAGCATGTTAACCGTTTGCACCACCCAGGGACTCCATACCAGGACTAGTTCTCCATAAATGCAATCACTTTATCCCGTCTTTGTGTCTGTTAACAACTTTGTGCTTATCATCCCATATTTTTCACATAAGATAGAATTAAGGATCCTGACTCTGAGCGGACAAGCTTGGAATCGGCCCCACCATTTACCAGCTATATGCAATTTAGCAAAGTGGTTAAACTTCGGGGAGCTTGACTTTGCCATCTGTAAAATGGGCTCAAGACAAGTCACCTCCTAGGGTTGTTGTGAGGATCATTCACTTGACAAGTATTTTTTGAGCATGTGCTCCAGGGATAGAAAAGAGAATGAGCTGAGAGGGCATCCTCCCTGGAGGACAGTACTGACCCCGGAGGAGTGTCCAGGGCAGTTCCAGGAACACAGCAGACACTCAGTGACAGCCACGATTACCGCTATGGTGTTATTATTATGTTGGTATTAATATGCATCTCTCAATAGACTTAATGTTCCCTGAAGGCCAGGACTGTCCATCTAGTCCTCTGCTTCCCACAGAGACCAAGTACCACCTCTCCTATCCATAGGGCTCTTTGGTCTACGGGGTCTAAGTAGATTAGCAGAAAGGTGGTCTTTCTTATTTTCTGGGAGTAGGTGAGAATTAGTCCTGAGTGATATAAACAGTTAACAAACTGAGCTGCTAAAGGAAAGGTTTGAGTTCACCCAGAGGCACCTTGGAAGAAAGGCCTGGTGATCTACTTCTGAAAAATCAGCCATGAAAACTCTATGTGGCACAGTTCTACTCTGACACCCATGGGGTCGCCATGAGCCAGAGTCAACTTCATGGCAACTGGTTGGTGAGAGATGGAGCTAAGAAGAGAAAAGCGGGGGCCGGCTCCAGACCCTAAGGGGCGTCAGGTGGGCCGGGAGGGCCGGGAGTATCCTGGAAGGAAATGCTTTGCTCTGAGCCCTCTGTGGAGGTGTTGGGTGTTGGCTCCATCATCCTGCCCACAAACTAAGCTGTCACAACTGCCACCAGGGGTGCACACAGAGGGTCCTTGTTAGTCCTGAAAGGGCTGTGTGTTTCCCTCACCCCAGGCTCTCCTGGCCACACACCTCCCTTTCAGCCAAAACATACACCAGGGGACACCCAGCCACACCCACGCAACGGAAACCCCCCCACCCCGGGCTCAGCCGCCCTCCCCGTCACGGGGAGATGCCAGCGCTCTCCAACACCCTCTGGCTCAGCTGGCCTGAGTTCTGGGTCTGTAACCACGGCGACGGCACCTTTGTGTGTGGCTGTGTGGTTTTTGAAAGAGCTCTGGGAGGCAGAAGTGTTCTCCTCTCAGCCTGCAGACAAGGCCCTGGCGTCCTCAGGAAAGGGACTGACATTTCTAGAAAGCCCCTCTCTCCCCTATAAATCCAACTTCCTGTCCCCCTGTGAGGTCCCCTATCTGGCGACAGCCCAGAAAAGCTGAAAGGGCCCTCCTCAGCTCTTGGGGGTCTCTCCCTGGCCCCGATCTCCTCCCCAGGTGCGACAGCCCTGCTCTCCCCGTGGGGACTCACATGCGACTGCTGGGTGGAATCTTGCGGCCATCTCGGAACCAGGTCACCTGCGGCTGGGGGAAGCTGGCGATGCGTGGTGCGCGGATGACGGCAGCTTCTCCGTGGGAGACGCTCTGGCGCTTCTCGCCCTCCTCAAAATTCCCCATGTCTGCAGGAGGGAGAGCGAGCAGGGATCAGCCTCCTGCTTGGCAGCGGTGGCAGTAGCGGGAAAATGAGGGGCAGACAGGATGCTGTGGGGAAGGGGAGCATCTGGAGCTGGGCTCACCATGCTCAGAGCACCACATCACTCCATCACTCACCCTCTAACCCATCACCAGGATGTCCCCGGCTTTGTGCTTTTGGCTTTTTAAAAATTATTTTATTTATTTTTTGTTGTTGAAAACGTATTAGCAGAACATACACCAATTCAACAATTTCTACATGTATAACTCAGTGACATGGATTACATCCTTCCAATTGTGCAACCATCCTCATCCTCTTTTTCCAGATTGTTCCTTCCGCATTAACATAAACTCACCGTCCCCTAAGCTTCCTGGGCTTTTCTATCCATTGTCTCAGTTGATTCATGGAAAAACCATGAAAGGTTGGTCATTATTTCACAACCCAAAAAACTGCTCACATGAGCTCAGAGAGGCTAATTAGCTTGTCCAAGGTCACACAGCTAGGAGGGGGCTGAGGCAGGATTTGAACTCAGACCGCGGACTCTGGAGTCGGGGGGAGTTGCTCCTCCTTCCCAGAGTACCGCAGTTTTTGGGCCAGATTTCCATGTCCTTGGGAGGAGGGAAGGATGTGCACACAGAAGGGGGTGCGCTCTCAGGACCCAAGGTTCAGTGAGGTTCATAAATGGGTGTGGAGACAGGAGATGATTTCCCCTATGCCTCGGGCGGGGAGTGTGTGAGGTTATGCATATGCGTGAACATAAACACCATATTGCTCTTTTTAAAACATGCCTACCCACTTGGCAGATAAAGAGGGGAAACATTTATTTAGGCGCTGACGTTCTGTCAGCCAGGAGGGAAGCAGAGAGCAGAGGACGCACAGGTGGGAAACTTCTGGAGCCCGCCTGCCTGCTCAGGTCAGGAAATGCCTGATTACAACAGCAGGGGCTTGAGATGGGGTGTAGGAAGGGGGTGTTTATGCTGACCACCACAGCTCTTAAAATGAACACACATCTTTGTTACTCAAGAGACCCTGGGTGGTGCAAATGGTTAACACACTCAGCTACTAACCAAAAGGTTGGAGGTTCGGGTCTACCTAGAGAGGCACCTCGGAAGAAAAGCCTGGTGATCCACTTATGAAAAATGAAAAATCAGCCATAGAAAACCCTGTGAAAGTACAGTTCTCTGTGACACACATGGGGTTGCCATGAATCAGAACCGACTCAATGGCAACTGATTCTTGCTACTCAAAGTGTGGTCCGTGCACTGTAGCACGGGCACCTAACAGGTGCCGGACAGAATTGCAGAATCTCAGGCCGCATCCTAGATCTGCTGAACCAGAACCTGCATTTTAACAAGACCCCCTGGGAAGTATGTCCATACGCAACTGTGAGAAGCACTGTTTGTTCTCAAATCTGGCTGCATATCAGAACCACCCACAGAATGAAAAATGCTGATGCTGAGGCCCCACCCCCAAAGCCTCTGACTTCATTGGCCTGGGTGGGGGCTGGCCATCACAGTTCCTACAGCGGTAACGTTTCAGACCCCTGACTCACAGGCCTTAACTTCCTCCCGCTCCCTCCCTGTTATGGACTGAATTGTGTCCTAATCCCTGGTCCCCATGAACATGACCTTGTTTGGAAGCAGGGTCTTTGAAGATGTTATCAGTTAAGATGAGGTCATACTGGGGCAGGATGAGTCCTAATCGCATCTGAGTGCTGTCCTTATAAAAGAGGAGAAAAGACACGCAGAGAGACAGAGGAAGGACAACCACGCATCCACGCGCCAAGAGAGGCTAGGCGTGGGGCTACCAGAAGCCGGGAGAGACTAGGGAAGCTCTTCCCCTAGAGCTGACAGAAAGAGTGGGGTCCTCCACCCATACTCTCTGGGGGTGGGTGGGACCCAGACATCCGGTTTTTAAAGCTGCTCAAGTAGTTCCCGGAGTCCCTCGGTGGCAGAAACGGTTAAGCGCTCGACTACTAGCCGAAAGGTTGGTGGTTCCAATCCACCCAGAGGCACCTTGGAAGATAAGCCTAGCGATCTGCTTCTGAAAGATATAGCCTTGAAAACCCTATGGGGCAGCTCTACCCTGCACACACGGGGTCTCCAGGAGTCGGAACTGACTCCATGGCAACTAACCATAACAAGAGGCGGTTTCAAAGGAAGTCAAGGTTGAGGACTGCGGTCTTGGTTTAAGCCAGCGGTTCTTAAACTTTGGGGACGTGGTAAACACACAAAGGGGCTCCCACCTTTCTTTGTCCCCAGGAAAAGACCTGCTCTGAGGTCTTGATTGACTCTCCAGAGGAGTCGGCTACACACCGAAGTCTGCGGACCACTGACCCACGCTCTTATTTCCCAAGTCCTGGACTTGATTTTCTTTTGGGCCACACTGCGCCTTGGGTGGCGTCACCTAACCTGGAAATTCTGACCATGATCTCTCTGGGAATGACTCTCACATCTCCTCCTCTGGCTCCTCCGGAGCTCCAGGACCCCGTTTCCAACAGTCGGCTGAGCACTTCTGCCAGGAGGGCTCTTACTCACCTCCTCGCCAAGCCCTCCTTCTTGCTTTCTTCTTTCTGTTAACAGATCTCCCCGCTCCCACCTTGTCCCAACCACCTAGGCTCAAACCCTGGAGTCTTAGAGTCTATGGCTGTGTGGTACTGTCCTTCCCTGTCCATCACAAAGTCCTTCAGCTCTTCCTCTGGAATATCACTCTCATTTCCCAAGGCCCCTCTGTTCCCAGAGGACCAACAAGTCAGCCCCATTGCCCAGGCCACACTGCCTCCCTTTGTGGTCACCTACATCTGGATCCGTCTTGCATGCTGATCCTGCTTCATTTTTCTGATCACATCTCTATCTTGCTCAGACTTTTTGGTATCTCCTCACTGCCTCAGGAAAGCCTAAACTCCCTTGCTTGGATTCAAGGTCCTCCCTAACCTGATTCAAATCTACTTTTCTGCCTTTATGCCCATGCCACGTCATGTTCCACCTCCTACCACCTTGGATTACTTTACATCTCACTTTCTACCTCCCTGCCTGGAACGCACCCAGAACAAGCCATGATTCACCAACGTGCCATGATTCTACAGCACCCTGGAGGGATCTAGTCAGTTAAGTGCCTCCAAAAAGAAAATCTGCTGTTGGCATCCTTGCTGTAAATTTGGTAGGTAGTAGTGTAATGGTTAGTAGCTTTCAAATCTCAGTTCTCTTATTTACTAGCTATGAGGGGGCACAACTCTTTTTGGTATTTGTTTATTGTAGTTTAAGTGAAAGTTTACGTTTCAACTTAGTCTCTTACACAAAGATTTATACATACATTGTTATGTGACCCTAATTGCTCCCCCTATACTGTGACAGCACACTCCTCCTTTTCACCCCTGATTTCTTATGCCCATTCAACCAGCTCTTAACCCTCTCTGCCTTCACATCTCACCTCCAGACAGAAGCTGCCTGTTTAGTCTCATGTATTTACTTGAGCTAAGAGGCACACTCTTCACGAGCATCATTTTATATCCCACAGTCCAGGCCAATCTTTGTCTGAAGAGTTGGCCTCAGAAATTGTTCTAGTTCTGGGCTGATAGAGAACCAGGGGCCATGCTTTCCAGGGGTCCTCCGGTCTCAGTCAGACCATTAAGTCTGGTCTTCTTACTGGAATTTGAGTTCTGCACCCCACCTCTCTCCTGCTCCATCAGGGACTCTCTGTTGTGCTCCCTGTCAGGGCAGTCATTGGTGGTAGCTGGGCACCATCTAGTTCTTCTGGTCTCAAGCTGATGAAGTCTCTGGTTTATGTGGCCCTTTCTGACTCTTGGGCTAATACCTTCCTTGTGTCTTTGGTGTTCTTCATTTTCCTTTACTGCCAGTGGTTGGGACCAACTGATGCATCTTAGATGGCCGCTTGCAAGCTTTTAAGACCTCAGACGCCACTTATCAAAGTAGGACGCAGAACATTTTCTTAATAAACTTTGTTATGCCAATTGACCTAGATGTCCCCTGAAAGCATGGTTCCCAGACCCCCACCCCTACTACTCTGTCCCTCAAAGTGTTTCATTGTATTCAGGAAATTTCTTAGCTTTGGTTTAGTCCAGTTGAGGGGCACAGCTCTTGACCTTGCTGAGCCTTCATTTCCTCTTCTGTAAGACGGATTTAAGAATAGAACCTTCCTCATAAGGTTTTAATGAGGATTACATAAGATCATGCGTGTGTGTGGCAGGTGGTATATTTCCAAAGATGGTGGCATCAATATTTATTTCCCATCCCATATGTTCTTCTTACAATGTGATATACACTCCTCCCACTGAGAGGTGGGGTCTATATCCCTTCCTCTTGAATCTGGGGGACATGTGACTAATCCACCAATAGAATATGCTGGAAGTGGTGTTATGTGACTTTCGAGGCCGTATCATCCAAAAGATACAGCTTCCATCTGCCTCTCTCTCTCATGACACTTGCCCTTGGAATCCAGCCACCATGTTGTGAGGAAGCCCAATCTAGCCCATGCACACATGGAAAAAGGCAATGTGGAGAGGAACTGAGGTCCCTGCCAACAGCTAGCATCAACACTAAACATGTGAATCAACATGTGAGCCCACAATCTTCAAGTCTTCCAGCTGAGGTCTCATTATCATAGAGTAGAGACAAGCTGTCGTCACTGTGCCCTGTCTGCATTACTAACTCACAGAATCTGTGAGCACAATAAATGATTGTATCACATCATTAAGTTTTGGGGTAATTTGTTATGCAGCCATAGAAACTGGAAGAGTGTATAAAAGTGCTACAAAAATTGTAGCTAATATTTGCAGTATTACTAGATTGGAATTCTAAACATTTTTCACAGTTTAGTTTAAACATCACTCCCTCAACAAAGATTACCCCAAGCCATACAAACAGAATTAAAGAACAAAGACTGTGAAACACTTACCCTATGCTAGGTTTCTTTCTAGGTACACACCACACACATTATCTCATTTAATCCTCACAATAACATGACAAGCTCAATTTTAATAAGTAAATATTTATTAGTTATTTATTAGTTTCTATTACTTGGCTTTGTCTATAAAAACCACATCAGTAAATCACACTGATTTCAGTTCTTAAAATAATTTTATCTTTTTAAAAAAACCTTTCACAGCACTCAGAAGACATATTTGAACAATTTCAAGCAATTTCGTGGTGTTTCTTTTTCCTCTCTCTTGTATTATTAGCTCCATTTCCTCAGTGAGGAAATTAGGGCTCATAGAGATAAAGTGGTTTATTCAATGGTAAGCAGTTAGGCTGGGCAGGGCCAGCCTTCAAACCTGGCCTGCCCTTTGCATTTCTTCTTCGCCTCTTTCATGATGAATCTCTCTCTACCCTGCATTAAGATTCTTTTTTTAAAAAAATTTTTAATTTTTGTTTATTGTTGTAGTTTAAATGAAGTTTACATTTCAAGTTAGTCTCCCATACACAATTTTATACATACATTGTTATGTGACCCTAACTGCTCTCCCCATATTGTGACAGCACACTGCTTCTTTCCACCCGATTCCCCATGTCCATTCAACCACCTCCTAGCCCTCTCTGCCTTCCCATCTCACCTCCGGACAGAAGCTGCCTGTTTAGTCTCTTGTATCTACTTGAGCTAAGAGGCACACTCCTCA
>NW_004443964.1:8807910-8836746 GCF_000243295.1 Trichechus manatus latirostris | reverse complement strand
TTTTTAAGGAAGCGCCAAATCGATTTCCAAAGTGGTGGGGGGAACCCACGTTAGATTGGGAGGTGGGATGAAGCTTCTTTTAAGCTGAGAAGTAAATAATGAGTAGGTGTTAGATAGCTGTGTGTGTAGGGTGGAGGGTTTTCTGGTCCAGAAGGAAGAGAGTGTGTAAAGGCCAGGATGTGGGAGAGAGGGACTGGTTAGAGGAAATAAAGCAAAACTGGTAGGTAGGGTCATGGGTTTGTTCAGTGGCTGGATGCATGGACGGATTGAGGGATAGATGGTTTGATGAGTGGAGTGATGGATGGATTTCTGGATGGTTGAATAGATGGATGTTTGGATGGATGGCTGTATGACATGAAAGGATGGCTGGGTGGATGTAGGGATGGACTGATGGAGGGGTGGAGGGATAGATGGTTGGATGAGTGTATGTATGTAGGGATAAAGGGATGGTGGGATGGAGGATGGATGGATAGATGGATTGATAGAGGTATGTATGTATACATGTATATATATGTATATGGATGTTTGGATACTTTGGACATGTTATCAGGAGTGATCAGTCCCTGCAGAAGTACATCATGCTTGGTAAAGTAGAGGGCCAGCAAAAAAGAGGAAGACCCTCAGCAAGATGGATTGACACAGTGGCTGCAACAATCGGCTCAAGCATAACAATGATTGTGAGGATGGCGCAGGACCTGGTAGTGTTTCATTCTGTTGTACATAGGGTCGCTATGAGTTGGCATAAACTTGAACCTCACAACATGTATGTATATGTGTGTGGGTGGGTGGGTGTATGGATGGTTGGATGGATGGATGAATGAAGGGCACAGCTGGCCTTGGTCCAAGTTTTGCAGTTGGTACTCCTCCACCTTTCCATCCTACAACCTCTCTGTCTGCCTGTGGCTCTCAAGCCCCCAGGACCCTCCCATTCTCTCCACTCCACTTTGTCAAAAGGGTTTTCTGGTTTTGCTCAGAGGTCACCTTGTCCCTGCTCTCTGGGGTCCAGGGCACAGCTACGTGGGTATTGAACTGCAGCAGCAAGAGGGAGCTTATTCAGCCAGACCAGTGGAAAGGAGGGCCAAGGGAGGACAGTGGCTGGGATCCAGAATCCCTAGGAAAACTCACTCATACTAAGGAAGAAACAGCAGGCTTACTGCACTTAGTCCTGGAGGTATATGCTTGTTAACACGTCACGGTATGCCCTGTAGCGCTGATCAAACTTGCCCAACAAATTCCCCCAAGAGCAAAGAAGTGTTGGCCTGGGGGCACAGCTGGATGTGGCCTGAAAATTACTCCTGGTGTCTTTGTTATATCTTAAAATGTCTTCTAAAGTATGCATTCCACTTCAGACTATGTTCCTTGGTTTTATTTATTTTTAAAACATTTTTATCATGAAATATGTCACCCAGACAAAAGAGTGAATATAATTATATGTATAGTATAAAAAAGATGAATAAGACAAACACTCCTGTACCTACAACCCAGCTTAAGGAATAGAACACTGACAACATAACGTCCCCCTCTTCCTGGTGCCCCTCTGCAATCACATGCCCTCCCTCTGAGAGGTAACTGCTATCCCCAGTGCTGTGACAATCATGTCATTGCTTTTCTTTCCAGTTTTATCGCATATAGATGTATCCTTAAACAATTGATGACTTATTTAGTCTGTTTTGAACCCCGTGTGCCTGGGATTATGAGGGCTATGGTGGTTCAGTGGTAGAATTCTCATTTTCCATGAAAGAGACCGGGTTCGATTCTCAGCCAATGCTCTTCATGCACAGCCACCACTCATCTGTCAGTAGAGACTTGCACGTTGCTATCATGCTAAACAGGTTTCAGCAGAGCTTCCAGACTAAGAATGACTAGGAACAAAGGCCTGCTGATCTACTTCCGAAAATCAGTCACTGAAAACCTCGTGGATCACAGTGGTCCACTCCATCACGGCAATGATGCAGACTGGGCAGGGTTTTGTTCTTTTGTGAATGGAATTGTCATGAGTCAGGGGCCAACTCAACAGCAGTTTACAACAGCAGCATGTAGTATGTATTATGTGTCCTGTATCTATGTTACATTAAATATTAAATAATACATTCACTATTTTTCTTCATGGGTCTTATATATTACGTATCACATGGAAACCATGGGTCATATTATATATCGTATATTATGCATTATCGATTATATAAAACGTATTACCATCTAGTTGATTTCAACTCATAGTGACCCTCCAGGACAGAGCCGAACTGCCCCATAGGGTTGCCAAGGAGCAGCTGGTGGATTCGAACCGCTGACCTTTTGGTTAGCAGCCTGAGCTCTTAACCACTATGCCACCAGGGCTCCGTATATGTTATATGTTACATATTATAGTCACTTTATAACTTGTGTTTCCCCCACCACTCTCCTTGAGGACTGTTGGTGTCTTTGTTTTGTCCCCTGTACTGTCTTCACTTCCCGGCCTATAGTGGATATACTGTGATAATTATTAAATGAGTGAATTAAATCTTTAGGTCAAACCGATGCTCCAGAGAGACAAGATAATGTTATCCTGCACCATCACACAGTCCCTAAATAGTCCACATTCAATGCTTACACCTCAGATTGAGGACTGAGGAAAACGGGCCTACTGGTGGCATTTTGGGCCTCAGCCCTGCCACATGACAACAGCTTGCTCCCCTCTAGTCCCGTGTTGTGTGGGGGCTGCCGAGCTGCCCAGTGGAAGTGAAAGCAGGACAGACTCCCAGACTGGGGCGTGTGTTATGTGGGTGGATTTGCGGCTGGGGTTGAGGGTTCCACGTCTGAGCCAGCTGGGTGAGGGCAGGGGTGGGAGGGGGCATCGGCCCAGGTGAGGAGAATACAGAGGTGCCCACAGGATCTAGAGGTGGCCACATCTTGACCTGAGGGAAGCCTTAGACTCTGTAGGAACTCCCAGCTCTCCCGGCCATTCATCCCACCTGCCTCATGTCAGAAATTTACAGCGACTTAAAAAAAAAAACAAAAAACAAAGAAGAGATTCTGGGGCTGGGAGGGGGGACAGGAAGGGTGCTGGGGAGCGGGGAGATGTTTTACTGACTTCCTCTTAATTGCTGTAATTAAAAACTTGTAAAGAATCTTTTTTTAACGACTTTGCCATTATCATTAGCTGTTAGCACAGCTGCCTTATTAATTTCTCATTAGAACCCGATTCACAGTGTCTGTCTGGGAAGGGGGTCTGGGAGTCACGAGCCAGGGGTGGGGCTTGCCTGGCCTCGTCTCGGAAAAGGGCTCCAAAGGGCAGCGGCCATCCAGGCAACCAGGTGCATGGAGCCCCACCACCAAACCTCCCTCTCTGGGGGGCAGCCACAGCCAAGGAGGGAGAGAGAGGAAATTGGGAGAAGTGGACTGACCATCCTCAGAACCGTGTGTGCGTATGTGTGTGCGCGTGTGCACGTGTGCATGTGTGCGTGTGTGTAAGAGAGACAGGCAAGCAGACACAGGTTTGTAGGGCGTAAGCCTGAGAGAGCTGCATGGTGGGAACCTCCAGGGTGAGAGGCGTGAGGGTCAAGAGTACAAACTTTAAGGGGGTCACACTCACTCTCAGAGTTGTGCAAGCACAAGGCCAGCACCTGAGAGAGCGTCACCTCCTTCAGTTGTGCACCTCGGTGGGCCCCTGCCCTGGAGGGCAGAGGGGGCACCCGTTCAGGTGGACGAATGAGGAAAGCTGGGAATGTCCACTCTAGGATGCCTTCCCTGGCCAACCTCCCGAGAAGAAAGCCTATGACGCCCAGCGTCCCTGCAGGCTGGGTGAGGTTTGGGCACACTGATTCACCTTCCTCCCGACAGTCTGACAAAGTAGGTCCTAATATCTGCATTCCTCTTTACACTCGGGGCACAGAGAAGTTAGGGAACTTGTCCAAGGGCACACTGCCAGCAAGAGGTGATTGGAGCTGAGGTTCATGGCTGGGTTCATGGCTATAACCTATTCAAGTCATGGCAGTGAGGCCAAAGAAAGAAGAAGGTAGAAATGCTGGCTGCGGAACCTTGGGGATGTCTTCTAGCCTCTCTGAGCCTCGATTTCCCCACCTGGAGGTGCGGCTCGCAGGACCTGGGGGATGTCCTCTAACCTCTCTGAGCCTCGGTTTCCCCACCTGGAGGTGTGGCTCGCAGGACCCAGGGGATGTCCTCTAGCCTCTCTGAGCCTCAGTTTCCCCACCTGGTGGTGCAGCTCGCAGGACCTCTCAGAGTCCTTCCTTCAGAGCTGTGCTGGGAATCCACTGAGGGTCACTGACACAATTGCAACGAGGACGGATTGTTCCGGAGGCTGTTTTTTGTCTACTTAGCACCTGCGGATGGGATGCTGGGCTTGGACCTGCTCCTGTCGAGATGCAATTGTTCCATATTGTTTGGGGTGTGTGTTCAGCCTTTCAAGGAAGATGGGGGCGCTATTCTTCCTTCGTCTGCCTCCCTCCGCTCCCCAGGTGCCCAGCTGGGGCTCGTATCGGGCATGGGGTTGGCTCTGGGCTTCTTTGGGAGATGGGCTTCTCTCCTCCTGCCTCTGAAAGCTTCTTTAACCTTACTAAATACACATCAGCACTGAAGTGGATTTCAGAGACCACCCTCAGTTACAGATGAGGAAACTGAGGCCGAGAGAGGGGAAGAGGCCTGCCTGGAGTCCTCAGCTAGTCAGTGTCTTGGTTTGGGCTAAAATCCATGTTTTCTGACCCCTCCCAGCCCTATGGCATAGGGGCTTTCTAAGGCACCAGGTCATGACCCACTGTCATGGATTGATCTGTGTCCCCCAAAAATATCTGTCAGCTTGGCTGGGTCATGATTCCCAGTACTGTATGGTTGTGTACAATTTTCCGATCTGATGTGATTTCCTTATGTGTTGTAAACTCTATCACTATGATGTAACAAGATGGATTAGCGGCAGTTATACTGATGAGGTCTACAAGATTCGATAGTGTCTTAAGCCAATCTCTTTTGAGATATAGAAGAGAGAAGCGAGCAGAGACACATGGGAACCTCACACCACCAAGACAGCAGTGCCAGGAGCAGAGCGTGTCCTTTGGACCTGAGGTACCTGCACAGAGAAGCTCCCAGACCAAGGGAAGACTGATGACATGGACCTTCCTCCAGAGGCGACAGAGAAAGCCTTCCCTTGGAAGTGACGCCCTGAATTTGGACTGGTAGCCTACTGGACTGTGAGAGAATAAGCTACCCTTTGTTAAAGCCATCCGCTTGTGGTATTTCTGTTATAGCAGCACTAGGTGACTGAGACACTCGCACACAAAGGAACCTGGAGCTCTCTGCAGGCATTTTCCTCTGCTCGCCTGCTGACAGCAGAGAAGAGGGGATGGCCATCTCCATGCGTGTCGGTGAGTGATGACATTCATCCTAGTGGGGACGAGCACCTATCTGCAAGGCCATCTGGAAGTGGAATATTTCAGTCCCAGGTATCCCTCTGATCGATTTGAACCGTGACCCCAGCAGGTAATCACTACCCTCCTCGCCCCACCACCCCATTTTCATTTTTCTCTTCTTGCCCTCAAGTGGCAATGTGGTAAGGGGCCCGATTTGGAATCCCCAAGTCATGAGTTCAAATCCTGCCGGATAACCCCCTCACCGTGTGACTTCGGCACGCTACATAAACTTGCTGAGCCTCAATGTCCTCATCTGTCACAGCGGCATGGGGAGTCCTGCTCCGGAGGCTGCGATGAGGCCAAGAGGCCATGGGCGTGCGCTGTCTGGCACCACGACATGCAGGGATAGGTGCTGCCCTGGTTGACAATGGTTTTGCCAAGTCTCACCTCCACCTGCACCCAGAATCCCTGGAAGGTTAGGTTGGGAGTGGGTTGGACAGTGGATTCTTCAGCTTCCACAGTGAGAGAGAGGGGATGGGGATGAGACGAGTTTGCTGAGCAAGGAAGGAGACCAGGGCTTCCAGGCCAGGGAGGAGTGTTCCCTCCTTCAGCCCCGCTTGTCAGGATGAGCTTGTTTCTCAATGGCCAGGTGGGAGTTTTTAGGGCCTCCCTAACTCCCTGGCCGTAGGACCTAAAAGGCTTCAAACAGTGGTTTCTGCTTTATAACGTCAGGGGAGGAGGAGCTTCAAAACTTGCAAAGCCACACAGAGCGGCATCAGAGGCCGGTTCTCTGTGCGGGCCAGGGGAGCAGCAGCTGGTGGTCAGGAAGGGCTTCACCTGGGTGTCCCCAACTCCATTCATCCTTCAGCTCCCTCAAGGCACCCCTTGTCCATTTCCAGGACCTGGAACCGCACTTGCACAGCTTAGCAACAGCATCATGTGTAACACAGTGGGGACGTGGTAACAAAGGTGGTTATGACCGCGTCCAGGGGGCTTCTGGAGCCCAGGGTGTCACATGCGGGCCTCTGGCGGTTCCACTTTGAGAGGCAGGGGAGCGGGGTGGGGATCCCACTCTAAGTGGTGGCTCAGGGGTGGGTGGGGGTGCAGGGTGGCACAGGGGGTGAGGGGAGGGTGCCCGGCTCGCTGCTCTGCATTCGGCCAGGACAGCAGTTGCCCGAGGCCATTCCATTCTGTGGTCTGTCCCAGGCAGAATGGAAGAAAAACTCAAATTCTTAAAAAAGGCCAGACTAACTAAACAGTTGAGACCAGAGGACCCCCTGAGACTACTGACCTGAGATGTTCTTAAACCTTGAACTGAAACTATCCCCTGAGATCACCCTTTAGCAAGATAGCAGAGTGCCACAGAAGATAAAGGGTATTACCCAGAAGAACAGGGCTCTACTAAAAAGCCATCTGCATGAGACCAAAACGTCAACATTTACTCTGAAGCAAAGATGAGAAGATAAGGGGGTAGGGAAACTAGAGTAACAGAAACGGAACAACCAGAACACAATTAAAGAGAATGCTGACACATTGTGATAAATGTAACTAATGTCACTGAACAACTTGTGTGGAAATTGTCAAATGGGAACCGAACTTGCTGTTTAAACTTTCACGAAAAACTCAATAAAATATTATTAAAAAACATACATATATAATTTTTCATCACAGCAATGACTCCCATGGATTAGGGGTGTACCACGTGCTGGCATTGGCTATGCGTTGGCACCTCTTATCTCACTGGATGCTCCTGGCAAGCCGAGGAGGTAGGTTGATTTAGACACATTGTACTGATGGGAATCTGACCTGAGCGGGCCCCCTACTACCCTCCCCCGGCCCTGCTGGACTCCACACTGGCTAAATGCAGCTCCACAGGGTCCTGTCCGCACCGACAGCCACCTGACATCCATCATTTTAATTCATGGCTTTTCCGCTCTTTGGAGTACGGCGAGCTGCCTTTGGTGCTGATTTATGAGGACAATCCGTCCTCCACTTTTGATTATGGTTGTTTTCCGTAATTATTATAAACACTCTCTGCCTCACTTGAGATTTTCTTTTAGATCTTTCTCCCCCACTTCTCTCCGAGTAGCCAGCTCCCTCGTGTGCTAAACCAGAGGCGAGATGAGGGCTCTGGAACAGAAGGGTCCTTTGTTTTTAAATTTCAGGGCTCCCTAAGGCTTTCCACACTCTCATGCCCCACAATACAATCCTAGACCCCCCAGAAAGGATCCCAGAATGGGACTGCTCATAATTAGACCCAATTTCTGGTACATTTTAGGATAAGGGGCAGGAAGGGGGTATTTGAATCCTGGGGGGGGTTGTTGATTGGCATCTGGGGCCCAGTCCCTGAGACGCCCTTGGAGTCTCTGAAACTGTCCACCCCTTCCTCCATCTGAGGAACCCTGCTGGGGGTTGGGGAGAAGCCTGTTAACCCCAGTGACTCAGTAAGAGCTCACCACTTTACCTCTACCCAACCCTGCCCCTCTGGGGACCCCGACTTGTCACCGTCCCTCTCCCTTTTAGAGTTATGGTGCACACTCAGGTGTCTCCCAATACCCCCTGAAGACCACAGGCCCCCAGGCTGTTAGTGATCCAGGGCTGAGTCAGTTGGAGGATGGGAAAAGTTGAGGACATGGGGGCCCCAGGAAGTCTCCAAGCACAGTGTTGTAGCAAGAGAGATTCAGGCTGGCCATTAGGAAGACCCTAAGTGTAGGGAGGACCCCATGGGAGGTCATCAAAACAGCTGGACCTCTTTTAAGAAATGAAATGGCTTGTCCCATTTAAAGAACTCTGCTCCCAGAGCCAGGAGATGTGCACGTCACTTATCAGCAGTGTGACCTTGGAGAGCTCCTGCCTCCTCGGGGCCTTGGTTTTATCAACTATGAAATGAGGGTACTCATCTGGACAAGCGGGAAGGACCACCCTTAGCACTGAGTGAGCAGGGCAGGCCACGGCTGGGGTTTGGTGCAGCCCAGAGTGGGGCTGGTGGATGACAGCCTGCAGACCTGTGCCCTGCCCGCCCGCCCGCTCCGAGGTGTCACGGTACTCACAGGCCACCTGGACCTCGGTTTGCCGCTGCAGCAGAGCGCCCATCCGGTTCCGAACGATGCAGCGGTAGAAACCAGCATGGGTGCGGTCCAGGCTGGTGATCATGTACCTGGGGGCAGAGGAGACAGCCAGTGAGCACGCCAGCAGCTGCAGGGATACAGGAGGTTGGACTGAGGTCAGAGGGTGCCCTGTCACCTTGTTCCAGAATGAAGAGCACCAGGGGGCTCTGGACTCTCTGGCCATGCCGTGGGGCCACAGGAAGCCCTTTTCAATAAAGGATCCCTCCCAAAAGCAACGGGGCCTTTGCTCAGCTGTCCAGGGAGTAGCCTGCACTTCCCAGAGGGGGGAGGTGCTGTGTCTGACCCCTTGACCTTCCCAGGGACTTGGCCTCCCCAGGCTGTGTCAGGTTGGCTGCAGGCTGCTGTCCTCCCTGCCTGTGACTCACACCACCGAGAACGGTGGGGGACATGTTCTCTTTTTTTCTGACCAGGCATAGGAATGTGTTGTAAATATTAATTGAAATTGATGGAGGTGACAGAAGCAGGGACATTGACATGTTTCCCAAAATGCTCTGCATCAGTCCCTCCTTAAAATTACAAACAGCTCCCCCGCGGCCCTGTGACAGGAACAGGCTGGGCCTTCTGAGCAAGAGGTGCAGGCTTCCTGTGGGTGTGGCTCTTGGGCCAGGATGCAGGACTCGGCGGCCCCCTGGAAGCTCGCTCCGGAACATGTGCCTGCTGCCACAAAGAGCAACAGAGCAAGTGGGGCTGGGGGGCAGGCAGCTGGAAAGCAGGCATGTGCGGGGGTGGGGGTTCACCTGGCTGGAGGCCGGGAGGCTGTGGGGTCAGTGGGAGGAGCCTCTGGCAGCGAGACCAGGTGAGTGGTGGGTGCTCTTTGCTGTTGGTGGTGCTGTGGAGTCTCTTCTGACTCACAGCAATCCCATGTGATGGAGTAGAACTGCCCCATTGGGTTTTCTAGGCTGTAATCTTTACGGAAGTAGATCGCCAGGTCTTTCTCTCCAAGACGGGCCGGTTGGTTTGAACATCCAACCTTTTGGTTAGCAGCTGAGTGCTTAACTGTTTTCACCACCTGGGCTCATTTGAAAGGTGCTGCGGATGGGGCTAATCCCCCTGGCACCCATATGTGGTCACCCTTCCTGTCCCTGGGCAATGGTCCAGCAGGGCTCTTAGAGGCACAAGGGGCTGTGCCTAGCATGTCCCTCCCAGGGCCCTGGGTATCCTGGGTTTGCTGACTTAGGGGACGAGCTCACCGCCACCTGCCCCGAGGTATGGCAACCCTGGCACAGAGCAACCTAATTCCCAGGAGCTGCCAGTTATGTTTTATAGGAGTTTTGAGAGGGGGCTGCAATTACATCATCATCATCATCATCGTCCCGATGACAACAATAACAGCTATCCCTTCCAGGGTACCATCTATGCATCAGCAACTGTGTTAAGTATTTTTCATATGTCTCTTCATTTCACACAGCAGTTTCCAGACTACTGGAGATCACGGGCCAGTAAAACTTAAAAAAAAAAACGAGGATTGACATAAGACTGCCAAATTTTTATTTTGCCAAGTAAGGTCATTAAAACCAACCAACCAAAAAGGAAAAACAAAAAAAAAAGTGCCAAGGAGAGAAAAATAAATAGCAATGGTCAGCACTTCATTTAAAAAGGACATTTCTGAGATCACCAAAAGGAAACATTCCTTCAGCATCCAGGCAATCGGAACACATTTTAAACTCAGATTTAGGAGCAGTCCACTACACTGTCCTCATTGTTCTCATTTTATGTGGACAGGCGAGAATGTTGTCATGGGTCAACGTTCCAGAGTCCCTGATTTCATCTGCACCCTAATTCTATGGAGGTCCCTGGGTAGCACAGTTTGCACTCAGCTATTAATTGAAAGGTTGGCGGTTCAAATGCACCCAACGGCTCCTTAGAAGAAAGGCCTGGTGATCCGCTTCTATGAAGATTACAGCCAAGAAAACTCTGCGGAGCAGTTCGACTCTGTAACACATGGGGTCGCCATGAGTCAGTGTCTACTCAATGGCAATAGGTTTGGTTTTAACATTTGAATCCCTACTTTGGAGGTGAGGAAACTGAGGTTCAGAAATATCTTGTCACATGCCCTGAGGTCTCACACGTAGAAAGAGGCACAGCCAGGGACCCCACACAGCCTTTCTGACCCTAAGCCCAGCTGTTAAGTGGTTCAGCCCTGAGATCAGACCCCAGAGGGCCTCACTGCCCCTCTGGGATTGCGCTCTCCCCAGACTCTCCATGGGTGTGCACGGAGTTTGCACAGCCTTCTCCAGAATATCCTCTGGCTGCCTGAGCCCCTTATCTCTGCCACCCGCTGCAATTCTTATCTGTCCAGTGTGACTGTGTGGAGAGTAGAGATGGGCAGACAGCAGGCAACCAAGCTCTGGAAATTTCCCTCCTCTCATCCCATCCTCAACCCTGTCACCAGCGGCCTCTCGCCTGCCCCTCTCCCCATCTCTCCTGATGAAGGTCAACTTTGGGGAAACGGTTTCGGTCTCAAAAGCGGTGTGGTGACCAGGGAGGAGAGACGGGCAGAAAACTCTGTACTCTCGGAAATGGAATCCGATATTAAAAAGCATCGGGGAGAGAAAATAAATAGAAATGGCCAATAAACTCATGAAAAGACGCTCACCCTCTGTCACAATGAAAGAAATTCTGATCAAAACAATGCCAAGGTATAATATTCACATATCAGACTGCCAGAGATTTACAGCTGTGATCGGACCCAGGGCCGGCAAGAGTGGGGGGAAGGGAAGGCGTGCGCTGGGCTCTGTTGGTAGAGGTATAAATTGGCCCAGCCGTGGGGGCAGAATCTATCAAGATTAAAATATGCATGCCCTTTGACCCAGAGGTGGCACTCCTGGGAGCTGGCCTTTTGGATATGCTTGCAAAAATGTTAACAAAAAATATGTACAAGGATGTTCACTGTAGCATTGCTTGTACTAGCAGAAATCAACCGAGAGACACTGGAAGCAACTTAAATATCCATCTAAACGGAATTGGATCAATAAATGATGCTGCAGCCACGGAAGGCGGGAGGAACACCTGTAAGGGCTGAAATGGAAGACCTCTGAGATACACAAAGAAAGTCAAAGCTGGGGCGGGCGTTATGTGAATAAAAACAGGAGGAAGCAAAAGGCTCAACAACATCACAGCCGACTGTTAGGGACAAGGAGGGTAATGCATTTTTGTAGTAGAATTGCCCCATAAGGGTTTCCAAAGAGTGGTTGGTAGATTCGAACTGCTGATCTTTTTGCTGGCAGCCTGAGCTCGTAACCACTGCACCACCAGGGCTCCAGTGTTGCTAGCGGCCATAGAGTTGGCCCCCGACTCATGGGAACCCCATGCACAACCAAAGTAAGTGCTGTCTGGTCCTGCTCCATCTCCATGATTGGTTGTGGATTGGACAGTTGTGATCCATAGGGTTTTCACTGGCTGAATTTCAGAAGTAGATCGCCAAGCCTTTCTTCCTAGTCTATCTCAGTCTGGAAGCTCTGCTGAAACCTGTTCAGCATCATAGCAACATGCAGTTGCTTTTTACTGATACAGGCTACGAACTCTTAGTTTAATGTTTAGGACCATGCCAACTGACCCAATAAAGATAATTTGAGTTGGTTGTAAAAAAAAAAAAAAAAAAGGTCAAGGAGTAGTGTAAATGATATGATACCATTTGGGTAAATTGAAATGGAAAATAATACACACACACACATAGTGGTATATGCATAAAAGTTTTTTGAGATGGATACTCAAGAACATGTTAACTCCCTTTTGGGAGAAGTATCGGGGATGGGGAGGGAGGGAAATTTTTACTTTTCAATTTTACGTCTTTCTATGCCATTAGAATTTCCTTTATCGTATGCATATATTGCTTTTATTTTAAAAATAAAATAAAAGATGCACTTTGTGCATAGAATTTAAGTATACATTATAAAAAAGGCACCTGGGACTTGTTGGACCTGGATTTGTTTGCTGATGTCAGGTGAAATTTAAGGTTTTAATAAATGTAGATTTCTGCAGAAGACTCCATCTGCCTCAGCCAGGAAACCCCAGGCCCACCTGGGGCTACGGCCTGTCCGCTCCCCTGGATACCCATGAAGGAAAGGTGGTTCCAGGCCTCCCGTGGCCTGCTCAGTGACTGCGGTTGGGATGCAGCCCCTCTCTTGCTCCTCCTGCCTCCCTCTCCCTCGGTGTCTTTCTCTGATGCTCCCCTCCCGGGAGACCTATTTCTAGCTTGCAGGCAACATTATTTAAAGTAACAGGTCCGCCCACTGCCTTTCCTACTAGGGAAACCCGCCTCACTCCACCCAAATTACAGCCTTCCTCGCTGGCCTCCCAGGCAGTTGGCCAGCATCTCCTTTGCAAATCCAGCGCTGTAAGCTTCCTTGATGACAGTAACTGCTCTCATTATCCAGCACAGCTCAAGCCTGGGCCAGCAGGACACGTTCAGCTGCCCCACCCACCTGTGGCTGCCAGCCCTACTGGGAAGTGCATGGGCTGGCCCAGTCCAGGCTCTCCACCAGAGGCAGAGGCATGGATGAAATGGGTTCTGGAGGACAGCCCTCACACCTGCTCCGCCCTAGAGGGAGTGTGGTGTTGGAGAAAGCATGGGGCTTCCCAGTCAGGGAGACCTAGGCTTGGCTTTCGCTTCTCTTATTTCTTAGGCGTGTGGCCTGGGCAAGTTATGCAGCCTTCCTAAGCCTCAGTTTTCCTATCTGTAAAATGGGGACAGTACTGCCCATCCTTGATGTGACAGTTACAAGAGGCTCTGGCCCCACATGCCTGGCCCAGGGCAGGTACAGGTGCTGCACAAGGAGGGAGAAGGTGTACGCGCCATTGGTGGGAGTGCAAGGTATTGTAGTGAACAGGGAGGTGCCGCGTAAAGGAGGTGTTCAGAGAGGAGGACCTGGCAGGAGAAAGTAGGAATCCTAAGTGCACATCCATCCAGGGAGCACAGATTTCCTTGCCTGGTAAGTTCCTAGGCTTGTCCACCGATGAGAACCCCAACTGGCCCCAACACCAACGAAGGAACTACCACACCCTCTTGGTCACCTGGTGCTTCTCACCTATGTGGGGCTGGACCTCAATCCCTCAGCTGCCAGCACAGTGTCCTCTTGTCGTGCCTCCTCAGGGACACAGGAGACAGCAAGCAAATGACAAGTTCTCTTCCAAAGGCCACTCCTCTGAGCCTCTTGACACCCGGTGACCCTCTCCTAGCCAACCTGGTTTCCCAACCTTCTGTTCACCTCCACTTGCATCCTCAGTGGAGAGGCCTGAGCCTACAGGGAGGGTGGGTCAGCATCAGCCTCTTCCTGGTTGACTTGCGACCTCATTCTCCATCCAATAGAGAAGACTCACAAAAGTGTGACCTCCAGGGGCTGGTGGACAACTGGATTCACCCACATTCATCCATCTATCCATCTGTCTATCTAAGTTTCCATCCATCCATCCATCCACCAACCCTTCTAATCTAATCATCTAACTAGCTATCATCTATCTCTATCTAGCAATCATATCTATCTAGCTGTCAATCATAACTATCTACCTACCTACCTATCATCTATATATCTATCTATCCATAACGGGAAATATAGTCACATGATTCTTAAATCAATGAATAAAAAAAAGGTATGCAGTGACACTGGATTTGTACTCAATAGCTTGGGTCTCTCATTCTCCTGGGGTTTGTGCTGAGAAATGGCAGTTTGGATTGTCTAACCTCTTCTCCTTAGACATAGAGAGACTGCTGGTGATGGAAGGAAATACAGATATTTCTGAGCTAGGCCTAAGAATTTCATCTGGGCACATTAAAGAACTGTTGCCAAGCGCTGGCCAGTCTGGAAGAGCAGAGACCCGAGAAGGCGTTCTATTGCTTAGGGAAATCCTTTCATGGGTCTTTTGGCTGTGGAAGGGAAGGCTCGGGTGCAGGAGGGGTCAAGACAAATAGAGCAGAACTGTTCTGTAAGGTAAAGTCGTTGGGATGTTGAGGTTTTGCTCCGGGCGGGGGTGGGAGGGGAGAAGGGAGGAGGGGATTGACAGAGAGAAGCTCTCTGCACAGGAAGTAGACGGAGCCTGTGGAACTCGGGAAAGGCTGCCTGGGAGGCTGATGTCAGGAGGGTACACCCTGTGGTGACGACCCACACTGCAATTCCGAAGCCGTGATTTCTGTCCTATTTTAGGCTGTTTCCGTCCGCTGTGCTGTAATTCCCCTCCCACGTCTTAGTTAGAGTCTGTGACATGCACATGTGGTTTCTGCTAATGGTGCTTTGGGCAAGGAGGGAGGAGATGCTGCGCCTTCCCTGGGGAGGGGGTGCGGTGCGGGCAGGGAGCAGGCTCAGGAGGGGAGGGGCTGAAAGAGGATGGAGGATCAGTTCTGATTCCAGAGTAGGAGAGTGGCAGGTGATCCCAGGAGAGGTGAGCACTGTCCTCGGAATCCTTGGAAAGCTGGGGAGGGCCCTGGGCTCGTCCCTGAACAGAAGGTGGACATGTGGATAGTAAAGGACATGGTGGCCCCCAGAGGCAAGAGGACTGGGGTGCAGCAGGTCCCCACCACCTGGAGGAGTGCCGGCTGGAGGGGTGGTAACCACAGGGGACAGAGGGGGAGGGACGCATGACTCTAACTATGGAGTATGGCAGAAAAGTGATACCAGGTCAAGAACGGCAGGTGCATCCATTCATCCATTCATGCCTTCAAGTCATGCTTTCGAGCACATACAGAATTGCGTGGAGCTTTCAGAGTGTCGGGTCCACCCCCTCACTGTACAGGTGAGGGACAGGTGCGGGAGCAGCCAGGACTTGCAGGTGTGTGGAGCACCTGCCGCATGCAGGAACGACTGGGTATCAGGGGTCTGGGTCTGTGAAGCCTCCGCCTCCAGGGTGTGAAAGCACCCCAGGGATCCTCCTTCCCTTCACCCTCCAGCTCCACCCAATTTCTGGCAGTTTCCGACGAAACAGAGCTGCCCCTTACCTCTCCCCACAGCCCGCAGGTTCCCTCTCTGCTCTTTGCTAAGGTGTCTCCCCCAGGGCTCTCTCACTGATGAAGGTTTACTTTAATGTCCTATTTATTTGCATGCCTGGTGCGTTCTCCCACCCTCACCCCCATGCACACACACCATGCCCAGAACATGGTAGGTGCTCAGTCAACGTTTTCTGGATGAGTGAATGAAACGGCCAGCGTGGAAGCCAAACAGTGGTCCCCAAAGGTATCCATGTCCTAATCCCTGGGGCCTGTGAATCTGTTACTTTACAGGTTAAAAGGGGTTTTGTAGACATGAGGAAGTGAAGGATCTAGAGATGGAGAGATTACCCTGAATTATTCCAGTGGGCCCGATGTAGTTACAAGGGTCCTTATAAAAGAGGCAAGAGGGTCAGAGACGGAGAAGGAGATATGAGGACGGAAGCAGAGTCACGTGTGACCACGAGCCAAGGCATGCAGGTGGCCTCTGGAAGCTGGGAAAGGCAAGGAACAGATTCTCCCCTAGAGTCTCCAGAAGGCACACAGCCCTGAAGACACCTTGATATTAGACTTCTGACATCCAAAACTGGAATAAGAATAAATAATGATGATGACGATGATGTTATTATTATTATTATAAGTAGTAATAATATTATTATAAATAATAATAAAAAGAATAAATCTGTGCTGTTTTAAGCCAGTTAGTTTGTGGTAATTTGTTACAGCAGCAATAGGAAATGAATACAGCCAGGTTTACTCTAGGTTAGGAGCCCTGGTGGCGCAGTGGGTAAGCACTCGGCTGCTAACCGAAAGCTCAGCAGTTTGAATCTACCAGTCACTCTGCGGGAGAAAGATGTGGCGGTCTGCTTCTGTAAAGATTTATAGCTTTGGAAACCCTATGGGGTAGTTCTACTCTGTCCTATAGAGTTGCTGAGTCAGAATCGACTCAACGGCAATGGTAATGGAACTCCAGGTTGGGGATGGGGCCAGGGCCGGACACTCTCTCTGACAAGGTGGAAGGGGTGAGTGGGGTGGGGTGAGGGAGGATGGCGCCCACCCTTTGCAGACCCTGAAGAACCAGGTGGCTGTAAGGCTGAGCTAGGCTGGATGCGGACCTGCCTGAAGGCCCTGCTCAAAGAAACAACACCTGTGGGCTTCTGGGCCCACCTTCTCACGGGTGATCCGCTTTGGTCCCCACCCTAGCCTCCCTCCCCGTGACCCGAGTGTGGCCCTGAGTCCCGCTGGGCCAGGGGAGACTGATACTCCACTGACCCTGGCCCCACGGTCAGGGAGCGCTGCAGTGGTGGTGTCACTGGGCGGGGGGTCGCTAGCACTGGGACGGCCCCCGGCTCGGCGTCAGCCAAGGTAGGGCGTCTGTCAGCCCTGTGACTTTCAGGGCCAATTAACCAGTGTCACTCACTGAGCAAGGACAAGGACGTCATGAAGCCTTTATACGTCAGCCTGCAGATTCCCACAGTGATCTGGCTGGGCTGGAAACAGGTGGTGGAGGAAGGAGGCCTGGGAGGGAGCTAACTGGGCGAGGGAGATGAGGGTCGGTGGGGACTGGGAGGCGAGGCAGCCACCCAGCACAGTGGGACTGTCCCTGTCTGGGAAAGCAGCAATACCCCTCCCCCTGGTAACAACTGCACGGGCATCTGGTTCTGAGCGAGACGCCTGGCGCGCGCTGTCTGGTTTCAGCCTCTCATTTTGCACAGGGTGGGGGGCAGTCCCATTCCATTTTGTAGGTCCTGGGTGCAGCATGGTTGAGCACCTTGCCCAAGGTCACCCAGCTTGGAGGCAGCGAAGCGAGACCGGATTCCAGAACAACCTTCCTCCAAATGTGTCCCTACCTTGTCCTGACCTGTCAGGGGCCTCTGCTGTCCTCTCCTCTCACCCTAGAGAGAAATTCCTCAGGGGCCTTCCCAGACCTGCCCTGACCCAGGAACTGTGTCTCCGTCCCCAAGGGACTCGCCACTGCCTCGTCGCATACGCGCTGGGCTCACTTTGCAAAGTGAAAGTGACATCGATGGAACATATTATTACTGGAAGCAGAAAAGAATGAAGAGACAGAGGAGGTACAACTAAGCCCGGGGTGCAAGGAGTTAAAACTTGAAGAGGTTTCAGTTTGGATTAAAAAAAGATGCCCAGGAAAGAAGAAGCAATCCGAGGTTTGCGGGGGCGGCATGGTTATTGTTTTAAAAAAAGAAAGAAGAGAAAGGGAAGACGGAAGTGTTTCTCCTCTCGCTCAGCTGACAAGAAAGCCTTGGAATTTTCTCCCATTGCTTGCTCCCAGCTTCCTCCCATCCAGCTCTGGGGCTTGGGAGCCCTCCTCAACTTCTTTGTCCCAGCTCTTGGCACCCAGCTGAAATTCGTTCTGATCCTTTTTATGCTGAGCTGGATCAGAAAAGAAATCATATTAAAGCAAACTGATAAAACCTCTCTTTGCAGCTTGCACATGGTAGGCCGGGCTGAGCAGCCAAATTGATTGGCTTTCTCTGGACTCTTCCGGGCCTCTCTGATGTCCAGGGGGACAGGGTGGCCCAGGGATGGAGAAAAACCAAAACCAAAACCAAATCAGTTGCCATCGAGTCAATTCTGACTCATGGTGACCCCATGTGCGTAGAGTAGAAGTAGATCACCAGGCATTTCTTCCGAGGTGCCTCTGGGTAGACTTGAACCACCAACCTTTCCCTTAGTAGCTGCATGCTTAACCATTTGTGCCACCCAGGGACTCCTTGCGGGGTGGAGAAGCAACCTCCTAATTAGACCTGCGGAGAGTCGCATGTCTCAAACTAGGAGTGGAGAGAGGGTGGCCCAGGAGTTTCTTCTTCCCACTGCGCAGCCTGCAGGATCCCCGGTGCGGGAGGGCCCAGCTTCTGGGGGAAGGGGGCTCTGGCGCACTGGGGGATCCTTAAGGGTGTGCTTCGAGCAGATGCGGATAGCAGGAAGGGGGCCTGGGGTGATGAGAGACCTGGGGCAGGGGTGGGTCCTGAGGGTGGGCAGGAGGCCCGAGGTAGGCACAGGTGCTGGGGGAGGCGGGGAGCCTGAGGTCATGAAAGGCTCTAGGCGGAGGTTCTGTCCAAGGTAGGGAAGGTGGAGGGTGGACAGGGGTCTGAGAAAGAGCCTCCCAGGCATGATGAGTGGGTGTCAGAGTCCTCGAATATGGCCCAGACGAGGACCACAGGGTGCAGCTGGTCAGGGAGGCAGGTTCGGCCAGCAGGGAGCTGAAGGATGGTGGGCGGCGGAGGGCTCAAGACCCTGAAGGCTTTCTACACCCTTGCTGCCCAGCGTGTGGACCAGCGGTGTTGGTGCCATCTGGAGACTGGTTAGAAATGCAGAGTCTTGGGTCCTACCCCAGAGTCACTGACTCAGAATCTGCATTTTAAGAAGTTCCCAGGGTGATTCGTAAGCACAGTAGGGTTTGAGAAATAAGGGTCTACCACGAGGAGGAGGAACAAGTGGTGTGGAAGAGGAAGAGGAAGGCTAGGAGGCTGTGGCCAGAGAGTGGAGGGCTGAACTTAAAATTTCAGAAGCAAGGTCATTCCAAGTTACGACGAGGGTCAGGGTAGCCTCATTAGTCCTCAGTGACCCCATCTGGGAGATGAATGACAGGTCTTTAAGAACCCCAGCTTTGGCCTCCAACAACCCTTCACTCCAGTCCTAGCTCCACCACTCAGTAAGCAGGGACTGAAAACCTCTTCAAAACTCGGGCACCTCATCTGTAGAACGGCTAAAACAGGGGGCTACCTTGTAGACACACGAACAATCAGGAAGATGGCACAGGACCAGGCAGAGTTTCGTTCTGTTATACTTGGGGTTGGGTTGCCATGAGTCGGAGCCGACTTGACGGTACCTGACAACCACCGTGTAGAAAATACAAATACAGGCAGTTCTGCTATAGTGCTTGTTTGAAAACACAAATTTGTTCCGGTGTCATCAATATATGAAGAGACAATGTGAGCATACCGTGAATTTTGCATTTGCTTATGAACGACTTTGTCCACAAATGACACTAGATAAAGGCAGAAAACCCCACCCAGTTGAACTCAGCCATGTTAGGAACACACAGAACACACACACCTCAAATATCTGCCAGCGACCTCAGTTTACCACCCGTGTTATGAACCACACCCATCCTCATCCCGTTTCAACTTCCCGTCCGATTTCAGACAACCCACCTTCCACCACTTCACAATAACTCACAACCTGCCACCCTTCCAACGTCCACTTCCACAAGCAAACGGCAGCTACCGTATTTATTGTACGATTTATGCATTTCTGAACTGTTTAACATGTGTAAGACTGTGCAACTGTCGTTCTTAGGTTCCTGTCTTCGTTTCAAATGGGACATTAATGAAGTTTTTGAGTGTTGCTCCCCTCCTATAAGCCCTGCAGTTTGTATTGTGTGATTTTACATAGCACGGTGATTTTTATGAATGTATATAACACTTTCTAGCAGAGCTGACTGCAAAGGGCTAAGCACAGTGCCTGGCATTCAGTAAGCTCTCAAGAAACATGTTCTTACGTAGTTTATTATCATTATTAACTATTCAGCCCATATTGGAGTGCCTACAATGTGTCAGGTACTGTATTAGGCTCTGGGTATTCGCAATAATAGCAATAATATCAGTAACAATAGCAATACTGTTGTCTCCAGGGTACGGTGGTGCTATCAGCTCCTTATGTTTAGCTGAAGATGTTACTGCTGCTGCCACACCCTGCCAGAAACACACTGGTGCCCATCTCCCCTTCCAGCTCATTCATTTCCTCTTGCTACCAGGACAACAGGGATGACTTCCTGGAGGCATCGGGGAAAGAGTTAAACATAGGGCCCCTCAGCATCTCCAAATCCCAGGGAACATAAGAGAATGAGGACTCGGTCATCTTTGGGCCTGAACGGCTTTGCCATAGCCCCTTTAATTACTACAAACACAAATGGCTAAGTCATACTAAGGTGTTGGTGGGGTGGGGGAGACAAATGGGCATTGGAAGGCTTGACTTGAAGAAGGGAGTACCAGGGGTACTTAGCCAGCCGGGATGGTATGAACCCTGCCTAGCTCTGCCCAGCCCCGCCCGAGTTGCCTGCCAGGCTGGGTCCTGCCCTTGTTCTTTACCAGGCTCTTGATTTCCCCACGCCCGATGTTAGCGGGATTAATGGATGTTGATAAGGCTAGAGGCGCCACCACAGGCACCTGGCCCCAGGCTCCCCTGCACTTGCCCGTCAAGGGAAGCTGGGCAGAGGCCTCCCTGGCCATCCCGCAGTGCCTGCTGGTGCAGCCCTGGTAGGGCAGGATGGGGCAGAGCAAGCTGTCCATCCCCTGTCTTGCCAGATCTGGCTCAAAGTCAGCTCTGACACTGCTTACCTGGGGCGAGGCTCCAGGTAACAGTGGGCTGCTTGTGCATGCTGGCAGGGACAGCTCTGCTCCCTGGCCCCCGGGCTCCCAGGCTCTGGGTTATAGCTCCCTTTGGAAAAGCTTGGACACCCTCCCACTGAGGTCAGCAAACATGTACCCAACAACTGCCAGCTCTGTGCCAAGGGCTTTGAGGACAAATGTTACGGTGTCCTTATTCCCACCTCGAGAAGCACACGGCTGATACAATGCAGACTTAGTGATTTCACAGACCAGTAAAATTTGCCCAAAAAATTACATATACATATATACATGTATATACATACACACACGTATATATGCTATTGTGTGCCATCAAGTTGATTGCGACTCATAGCAACCCTATATGACAGAGTAGAACTGCCTCATAGGGTTTCCTAGGCTATCATCTTTATGGGTGCAGATCACCACGTCTTTTCTTCCGTGGAGCTGGTGGTGGGTTCGAACCGCTGACTTTTCAGTTAGTAGCAGAGCGCTTAACCATTGTGCTACCAGGGCCCCTTATATGTATATATAAACACACACACACCCCCACATATACATGCCAGTTTCTGCCAAGTCATTTCCAATTCATGAGGACCTCCTGGGCGTCAGAGTAGAGCTGTGCTCTTTACAGTTTTCAGTGGCTGATTTTTTGGAAGTAGATCACCAGGCCTTTCTTCCAAGGTGCCTCTGGGTAGATTGGAACCACCAACCATTCGGTGAGCAGCCGAATACGTTAACCATTTGCATGACCAGGGACTCCACATAGATACATAATAGACAGACAGACAGATAGATAGATAATAGACAGACAGACAGGTAGGGTGGCTAACTTTAATTTGGCCATCAAGGATGTGAAACAACACACAGTAAAACAAAAAACATCTGCCGTGCAGACTGTGCTTTATTTTTAAAAGGACATTTTTAACACCAGAAGAGTAAAAAGGATGGAGGGTTTTCCGTATTGAATAAAGTTAGCTTTATGATCTTGTTGCCCTTGTTTTTATCAAGTCTCAGCCAACATGTAACAGCTCCACCTGGGCCTTCCTCTGCCACCAAACACCAGTGTCTGAGAGCCACAAGTGACCTGTTCCATCTGTTGCTTGCACCCTTCTCTCCTGTGCTGATTCTTAACTCTTTTGGTGGTCTGTCTTGTCCTCCCTAGCGAGGCTACAAGCTCCAGAATCTGGAGCCGGGTCCTGGTTTTCTCCTGAGTCGTCCCTCGGTGGCTGACACTGTGCCTTACACACAGTAGGTGTTTAACAAGCCTTGGTGGGCCGACTCCTTGTATATCTCCAAAGCACCCCACGAAAGCACAGGGTGAAGGGGTCTCAAGTCATGTCACTCCCCTCCATTCTGCCTAAGAAGCTCTGCTCTAAGGGTTGGTCGGCGTAAGTGGAGAAGGAGGGTTTTTGATTGTCTGTGTCTTTTACTAGCTGTGTGAACTTGGGCAAGTTGCTTAATCTCTCTGGGCTACCATTTCCTCATCTATAAAATAGGGATAATAATAAATATTTATATAGGTCATGCACTGTTGTAGTTGTGTGCCGTTGAGTCGATTCAGCTCATAGTGACCTCATGTCACGGAGCAGCACCGCCCCACAGGGTTTTCTAGGCTATAATCTTTATGGAAGCAGATCACCAAGTCTTTCTCCCACAGAGCTGCCAGGTGATTCTGAACCGCCAGTCTTCCAGTTAGCAGTCAAGTGCTTAACCATTGTGCCACGAGAGCTCCTCATTAACTACCCTATGAAGTCAGAATTATTTTTATCCAAATTTGGCATATGAAAAAGATGAGGAAACCAAGGCCCAAAGAGGTTAAGTAATTTGCCCAAGATCACACAGCCAGTAGGTGGCAGGACTCAAGGCACAAGCGGCTGCCTCTGGGTTTTGAGCTCTTAGCCGCCATGAAAATCCGCATCTGTAGGTACCCTTCAAGGAGTAAATGAGATTATTAATACATGGCATGTGGCACTTAGTAAGCACTCCCTAAGAATTAGCTGTCATTGTTATTATTGATGCTCACTCATCCATCGTGGCAGAAGGGAGCATTGCTCTCAGTCTCTGCTGGGGCTGCCACAAACACTAGGTGTTGGGAGCTGTGACGGTGGCTGCTGTGAGTCCCAGGGCCGCAGAATGGACTCCTCTCTCCACCCTTTCCAACATCTGCTCCTGGAAGCACCTCCCACTGGCCCTGACCTTTCTGGTCTTGGTCCAGCAGACTCACCTCCAACCCTGCCCATTCTCTCTGGGTCTTCCAAAGTCACCGTTGCAGGTGACTTCGGAGATACCTCTTGGGGGTACCAGACCAGAACCACATTAATAAGGCCCTGGGGACCAGCCTGTGAGCCACCAGACAGACAAAGTGATCTGGGCAGGCGCCAACAGACGGGTCAGTGCTGAAAACATGGCCCTGATGTCTTGCAGCTCCTTTAACTGGATGTGAGTCTATTTCCATACCCCTAATTGGGGCCGGCCTTGTGAACGGCTTTCCCCAATAGAATGTGGTGGAACCTTCCCAAGCCCTGGCCTCAACCGCCTTGCCACTTCCACCTGGCCCTCGTGGAGCCCTGCCTGAGCCCACCATGCCGCAAAGATGCCTAGATGATAAACCAGAGAATTAGACAGAGGCCAACCTCCAGGCTCTCAGCTGAGCCCCACCCAGCTGACCACCAGCAGAATGCAACTTCCTGAGGGGGCCCAGGGGCAACGGGCAGAACTGCCCAGCGACCCACACCCTTGTGAGAGAAGGTAAGGCCCAGTCGTGCGAGCCAGTAAGTTTTGGGATGGTTTTTTGTGCAGCCATGGACAACTGACACAAGGCTGGATGGGGCCAGGGTGGGCATGTCCTGAGGGCAGGACCCCCAACCTTTTATGTTCTCCAGGGGAGAGGGGGAAGGGAGCCCCCACAGTGGCTGCAGCCTCTGGACACGCTGCACTGTGGGTTGACCGCCAGGGATTTCCCCTCATCCTCTTTCTTTGTCACTATCCCCCATTCCACAGAAAGAGTGGCTTTCTCTTACCCAAGACCTCCGTGAGCCCCACCAGTCACCAGGGCCCCCACCTGCGCTCCCCGCTCATGCCAACCTCGAGAACTCTCTGGCATCTCCCAGCCCACTGACAGTTGGAGAAAAAGCCTCTGCTTCCAACCCCATCCCACTCCCAGAAGTCTCTGATGCTTTAGAGGACCTGTGCAGCCAGCCAGCAGGAGTTCAGAGTCACAGAAACCCCCGCTTCCAGCTGTTGTTGGGTGCCATCCCATAGCAACCCTACAGGACAGAGTACAGCTGCCCCACGGGGTTTCCTAGGCTGTCACCTTTGCAGGAGCAGATTGCCAGCTCTTTTTTCCGGCAGTTAGAGAGCAGAAGAGTAGGCCACATCAGAGACTCCTTTTGCAGAGGACAAAGACACTGGGAGAGACTATCAAACCTTCCCATGAATGGGTCTGAGACAGGGCCCTGAGGGTATGATGGGGACGGGGGACAGGTGGGAAGACAGCCCCCAGGTACCAGGGGTCATTACCGGCTCCCCAGACACCTGTCTAGGCCAGTGGACAACTGAACCAGGCTCTAATTAGCTTCTGTGACCTGGCTGTGTCCCCAAGGGGGTCCAAGGAAGACCTGGGGTGGGGAGTGTGGAGGGAGGGAGGTTCTGGGACAAGTTGGGGTCTCCAGCACAGAATGAACACATCTCATTTCCATACACTGAATGAACCCAGATAGAAAACGTATGTCTCCATAGAAGCGCCCCCCTCCCCGCCTCCCCAGAGGGGCTCCCGGACCAGACCACGCACGCATACGCCCATCTGCACGCGCTGGTTTCCAGGGGGATTCAGACCAAACTCAAATATGTCAATTCCCGGTGATGAATGATCAAACCCTTCCTAATTTGCATGTTAAATTTCCTCGTGGTGGAAATAAATAGCCTCAGTTCATCAGAGAAGAGCTTTCCTCAGGAGCCTTTCATTAAAGGCGGCAGCGAGAGCCTTCATCTGCAAGCTCCAGCCGCACACCCTGGGGAGTCTGCGCGGCGAGGTCCCCAGGGCTGCGGGGATTGGCCGGGAAAGCGCGTCAGCCCCTGTGAGCGAAGGTCAGCGGAGGAGAGGGCGCGGCTGGTGCCTCTGTGCGTGCCCACCACGCTGTGCAAAGGGCCGCGTTTTCGCTCCACCCCTAACCTGCTGTGTGTCCCTGGGCATTCGCTTTACCTCTGTGGGCCTCAGTTTCTGTATCTATAAAATGGGAAGCAGTTATTCCTGCTTGGTGGACTTGCCAGGCCTCCCTGTGAGAACTAAATGCGGTAACAATGAGGAGGCATACTGTGAGTTCACACGTGGACCGCGGATGGACGCGCAGCTGTGCCTACTGAGTATGTAAATACAAGGACACACACACACACACACACACACACACACACACACTCTCACACACACACACACACACACACACACACACAGCCTTTGATAGCGCGGCATCTTTGTCTTCCCCACGCCCCCAGCTTCAGAGAGCATCCTCGGCTTCATGGGCACCCCTGCCCTGCCTCACCCCAAGGGTTCTCAGGGCTGAGACGCTTCCTCTGAACCCACCGGGAGGGGTCCGCAAGGAAACTCAGCAGACACCCAAGGGAGAGGGGTGGGGCAGAACCTGCGATCCAGGGTACCACCCTGAGTCTGCTGGGCCCCGCAGTGCCTCTCCCCAACACAGTGTGGCCGAGGTGGCCAGCCTGGCGAGGGAAATGTCACCAAACCTTCGAGTCTTTGCCTTCTGTCACGCCAGGAGGCCTCACAATTAGGTAGCCCTGTGAGGTCTGAGTAGCGATGGATCGGGGGTCAGGTTTGAATTCTAATTCTACCATTAGCTCATGCTCGCCTCCCGATGAAAAATGGAGGGCTTGGCCTGGATGCCAGCTGAGGCATTCTGTGTAGCCATCTCAAGGCCCTTGGTGGCCCCCCTGCCCTTTGCTCGGGTCTAGGCAGGTGACACCCACCATCCACCTCCTGCTTCTTCAGGGCTGGGGGCCCACTTCCTCCCCATGCCGGGTTCCTTAGCCTGAGTGTGAGGAAACAGGTTGCTATGGAAACCGAGCTAGTCGATGTTTTAGAGACTTTTGCTTCTTTTTCCCCCTTTCCCCTTACATTTTGAACTTATTAGTCTTAATTGACATAATTATTGCAACATCTACGTGAGGCACAGGGAGCCAGCTATGCCTCTCACCGCCCACGGCCTGCCCTGACCCTCCTCACATACCTCCCTGTTGCCTCTCTCCCTCCCAGGAGCCTCTCCCCTGGCTTTCCCTGTGGCTCGCCAGCAGACCCCGCGGCTGCCACTGCGCCTCATGTCCTAGAACAGCCTGTCCTAGAGTAGGAGGAGGGCTCGTGTTCTGGAGTGGGTATGATGGGCTGGGGTTTGGGGCCTTGGGCCCTGTGAGGAATAGTTCCTGGGCTTCCGTGGGGACGAGGTCAGGGCTGCCACAGGTAACAGAGACCCATGGCCGTGTACCCATGCTCACTCCCACAGGTGGAGAAGCCAGTGCTTTTACCAAGACGGCCCAGAGAAGGCCAGAGCAGGCCGTTTACATTTCAGGAAGCTGGGGAGCCGGGGCTGGAATCTTCCGCTTACTAGGTAGGTGAGCCTTTGTCTTCTGTCTGTAAAATGCAGTTGTTTTGCTCGCCCCATGCTGAGGAGCAAATGAAGCGCCGGTAAAAACCAGTTTGTGACCAGAAAGTCCCATCTACTAGGATTGCTATGAAAAGAAGAGGGAGGAGGAGAGACCCCCACCCCCACGCCAAGAGGGGGTTGGAGATTGTCCAGCCAGCTCTGACCTCCCTTCCTCCCATGCCAGCCTGGGTCTGCCCATGTCAAGCTAGGCCTGTCACACCAGGTTGGCAGGACACCTACATACCAAGGGGCAGCTCTGGCTCCGGCTGGGAGAGGCTAGGGGTGGGGAGGGGGCACTGGAGAAGGACGCTGAGTGGGAGGGCCCTGCTAGGCCCCCACCAGTATGATGACCTCCACTCCAGGCCAGTGTTCTCAACTGGAGGTGGTGCTGCCCCCAGGGGACATCTGGCAATGTCGGAGCAAGGGGGGAGCACAATGCTACTAGTCAGATATGCTGCTGAGCATCCCACAATGCACAGGATGCCCCCTGCCCCCGCCACAACAAAGAATGTGCCGGCTCCCAATGTCAATAGTGTGGAGGTTGAGAAACCTTACTCTAATTGTTGCCTTCCCTACAGGCAGCACAAGGGTGCTGGACTCAGTAAATAACATCGGCGGGTTCCTCAGACTCGGCTTCCACTCCCATTGATGGTGGCCTGTGCCGCGCGCGCGTCAATGGGCCAGCGGCAGGTCAGTCCACGGGCCTGCTGGGCGCCCTTCCGCTCCCTGCCCTCCCCGGCTCCCCAGGAGAGGGAGGTGCACTAGCAGGTCAAGGGAAGGGCAGCCTGCTTGGCCCGGGGGCTCTTCCTCCTCCCGGCCCACCTCCCCCAGCCCTTCCTGAGGATTATGACATTTCTAAACTCATTAACTTTTAATTACTACCTTCCCTTTGCCTGAGTACACTGGCTCCGTGCCACGGACGTCTCTATTAAAATTCAATTTATGCCCATCATAACTAATTCCTGTACTTCAGCCTTCTCACTACCAGCCTTCAATTGGCAGACAAGATGTCCAAACTCTCAACCGAATCGGAGTCAGTCTCCAAAGAGGCTGGTAGCGGGCAGATGGGATCTGGCTGCGCTAAGGAAGAGGAGGCTGGACTTCCAGGCAGGGTGGGAATGAGGCGGTGGCAGGGAAAGATGAGGAGGGGAGAGCTGGCCCTCTGGGAGGAGGAAGGAAGGCTGGGTCCTTGTTTATTTAATGGCTCTCAGATCACCCTTTCCATTCACAGGGCCTTCTATGTCTTGCCACCCTTCTGCACCCTTGATGTGACATTTGCAACCATCCTTGTTGTTGTTGCTGGGTGTCGTCGAGGCGATTTTCCACTTATAATGACCCCCTGTGACAGAGTCGAACTGCCCCCCTAGGGTTTTCTAGGCTGTAATCTTTACGGGAGCAGATCGCCAGGTCTTTCTCCCGCAGAGTTGCTGAGTGGGTTCAAACAGCCGACCTTTCAGTTAGCAGCCCAGCTCTTAACCACTGCATCCCCAAGGCTCCTGACAACAACCCTGGGAGGTAGCTATTAGTATTATTTCCATTTGACAGACAAGGCAACTGAGGCAGGGATTAAGTAATTTGCCCAAAAGCATAAAGCGAGTAAGGGGCCGGGCTGAGATCCATATTGGGAGGATGCTGGAGCTGAATCTTGGAAGACAAGCTGAGGCTCGCCAGGTAGAAAAGGTATGTGAGGGCAGGACAGGTGGAAGAGACAGGTGAGCAAAGGCATGGGGGTGTGGAACAGCAGAGGCCTCTGGTCAATGGGAGTCCCTGGGCGGCGCAAATGTTTAACATGCTGTCTGCTAACAAAAGGTTTATGGTTCGAGTCCACCCAGAGACACCTTGGAAGAAAAGCCTGGCAATCTACTCCCAAAGAAATCAGCAACTGAAAACCCTACAGGGCACAGTTCTACTCTGACATATATGGGTCACCATGAGTCGGAGTCAACTTGAAGGCAACCGGTTTGGTTTGGTTTTGGTCAGTGATACATTCAGCCCATTAGTGAAGGGGGCTGGTGAGAGAAGAGGCTGGCAAGAGGGGCAGGACCAAGCTTGGGGTCAAGGTCTTGGCTGTCTGTGCAGGCTATGTGACCCTGGGCAAGTGGCAGAACCTCTCTGAGCCACAACTCCTAGCTATGAAGTAGAGACAGTAATAGCATCAACCTCGAAGCACCGGAGCATGGGAGTGATACTTGTAGGAGCTTGGCTTGGTCCCTGGTACCCACACCCCGCAGCATGTGCCCCAGAGCCCTCTGGGAAGATGCCTGCCTCTGCCTCCCCAACCCTTCCTGCCTGCTCTCTCTTCTGAGGGGAGGGCCAGAGAGGAGGGCCAGGGGATGAGGGAGAGACAAAGCAGCTGGCCCGGAGTTTCTCTTCATCCTCTCCTCTGAGGAGTTTCAAAGCCTGCAGTGGCTCGGTGTGCGTCTCCGC
>NW_004443964.1:8802573-8806913 GCF_000243295.1 Trichechus manatus latirostris | reverse complement strand
AGGGAGGTGGCTCTGATGGAAGAGGCTCCAGCGGCAACACAAGAGGCCAGACCTCTAGTGAGTTATTCCCACACAGTCAGAAAGTCACAGAAACACACTGACATGCTTCACAGAGACACACGCTCATACCGTTAAGCATGTATACAAGCTGTGACAGAATCACATACACACACACACACATTCCAACAAACACGAGACCTTATACATCCCGACAGGCATTGTGCCCAACTCTCCCACTCCTTCCTGCTCCCCGACGCACACCAATGGCCATTTGGTGAGGCTAGACACTTATTCCAGTGGTGAGGGTTGGGGGCAGGGGTCAACGCCCTAAACTTTTGGAAACGGTCTTCCCAGGCAGGGTCCCGCCCACATGAGAAAAGTGATCTCATTTTCTAAATCATATTTTGCTTTCTACCAAGTGGTACATCCCAACTGTCACAGACATTTTATTTCAAACTGGGAATTCAAGGCTGGTTTCAAATGGGAAGATTTGTCACTGACAAGGGGATCTCATAACACTTGCCAAAAAAGCACTGTGAAAAGGGTCCTGGGCAGCATCGCTGGAATAGGGGTGTGACAGGTTAAAGTGTGTCCCCCAGAAAGATATGCTGAAGTCCTAAGATCTGGTACCTGTGAGCGTGACCTTGTTTGGAAATAGGGTCTTTGAAGATGTTATCAGTTAACACGAGGACATACTAGGGCCGGGTGGATCCTAATCAGGGACGGATTACCCAAAAAGCAAGGTATGCATAGGCTTCCTTGTGCTTACTTACTAATCTGTAGTGTACAATTTCACCATATCTTTGAACGTGAGCTTTGAACCAGTTTGGAATCGTTCAGTAATGGCTGACGTAAACGAGGGCAGTGTATGCGTTGCATAGCAACCAAATCTGTTGCCCATCAGATTTTGACCTGATGAGGAAACAGAGGTGCCCCACTCAAAAATGGCAGCCAACTGCACCACTTTAAATGTGTCACTCTCCACAGTCGTGCCAATAATCCAGTCCCCTGCATGGATCCTGAAAGTTTCAGGAGCCTAACGCGGGAGATTGGATTACTGGTGGAATTGTGGAGAGCGACACATTCAATGCAGTGCAGTTGGCCGCCATCTTTGAGTGGGGCACCACTGTTTGTTTCCTGTTGTTGTTGTTCTGAGGTGCCGCTGAGTCAGTTCTGACTCCTGGTGACCCCGTGTACAATGGAACAAAACACTGCCCAGTCCTGTGCCATCCTCATGATCGTTGTTATGCTTGAGCCCACTGTTGTAGCCACTGTGTCAATCCATCTCATGGAGGGTCTTCCTCTTTTTCGCTGAGCCTCACTTTGCCAAGCATGATGTCCTTCTCCAGGGACTGGTCCCTCCTGATAATATGTCCAAAGTATGTTTCAGGTCAAAATCCCACAGGCAACAGATCTGGTTGCCACACATCGTGTATGCTGCCCTTGTTTACGTCAGCAATTACTGAAGCGTTCCAAACCGGTTTGAAGCCCTGGGTGAAACCTATGTGAAATTGTGCACTACAGATCAGTAAGTAAACACAATTAAGCCCATGTGTACCTTGCTTACTGTAAACTCCTGCATACCTTGCTTAGTAGTCAATCTGCCCCTGGTCCTAATCCAATATGAGTGGTATCCTTATAAAAGGAGAGAGAGAGATACAGAGACAAACAGACACAGAGGGAAGACAGCCATGTCAAGACAGAGGCAGAGATGGAGTTATACTGCAGCTGCAAGCCCAGGAATTCCTGGGTCTACCAGAAGCTTGGAGAAACAAGAAAGGATCCTCCCCTAGAGCCTTCAGAGCGAGCATGGCTCTGCTGACACCCTGAATTCAGACTCCCAGCCTCCAGAACTGTGAGGTAATGAAATTCTGTTGTACATCACCTACTTTGTGGTACTTTGTTAGCATGGTCCCAGGAAACTAGTCCAGGTGTGCAGACTTCCAGGTGACCGCTTGGGAGGAGACACACTCATTTGATGTGTGATTTCTGGTGCGTTTGTTACTTAGTGCCATTATTCTATCAAGACGCACACTTGTATAATAATAACCAATCAGTTGCCATCAAGTTAACCCCTAATCATGGTGACCCTATGTGTGTCAGAGTAGAACTGTGCTCCATAGGGTTTTCAATGGCTGATTTTTTGGAAGTAGATTGCCAGGCCTTTCTTCCTAACCCACTGCTGTCCAGTTGACCCCAACTTATGGCAACTCCATATGTGTCAGAGTAGAACTGTGCTCACAGGGTCTTCAATGGCTAATTTTTCAGAAGTAGAATGCCAGGTCTTTCTTCCAAGGTGCCTCTGGGTGGACTTGAACCACCAACCTTTCAGTTAGCAGCCAAGTGTGTTAAACGTCTGCACCACCCAGGGACTCCACGATAATAACCAAACCTGTTGCCATGGAGTCGATTCTGATTCATAGCGACCCTACAGGATAGGTATCATTTATTTCATGTCTACTGTGCCAGGGACTGGGCTTGACACTTTAACCTGTTTAACCCTTACAATAACCCTCTAAGGTAGGTATTACCGTGCCTGATTCCAAGATAAGAAAATAAACTCATGGTGGTCAACTAATTTCGCCAAGGCCAGAGAGGCAGTAAGTGGTAGTGGCGGGATTGTACTCAGGTGGGTCAACCTCCAAAGCCCATGCTCCTTTCACTCTGCTGTCCACCGATGGATATGGATCCACACATTCACCACGGTCACCTGTACTCAGAAGGATGCACAGGTTTGCCTTCGTATAGGTATCTCTCTGTCTCTCACACGCACACCCCAGGCCCATTCTGTCACAGATCCCACTGAGAATAAAGGCCCTAGGAGGCTGGACATGAATGCAAACTTCCTCCTTTGGAGATGGAGTAGGAAACATAGTTAAATTTGTGGCAACGCTTCTAATCTTATTTTCTCTCAACTTGCGGAGTAAATTGAACTATTTTTCTGCCTGAAAATTGGATATCATCACCTTACTCCAAGCCTGGAGACTACGGAGCCATCAGCAGCAAGCAGTGGTGAGAGGGCCATGGAATTAGAGGCTGGTCAACCTCCTACATAATGCAATTTTCAGTATGCATTCATTTAAAAGGTGAACCTGGAACATGCTGTTGAGCTAAAACATCAGGAAGTGCTCAAAATCTGATGGGGGATGTGTCAAAAGGATCCAGGATCTAGCTTGAAGGGGCCCCACCAGCCAAACGTGGGTTAATATCAGCATCAAAATGAATGACAAGGCTGGGTTAAAGCACACTGAATGAACAAAATATCTATGAGTTCATACTGATGCTAAATGATTTTACAGGGAGTAAAAAGGGAAAGCTCTTCTTTACAAAAGAATGCCAGAGAATACAAGTAGAAGGAATGATAGAAACAGAAAATCGCCTTATTGTGACCACCATGGTAATAATGGCTTCTGGTTAGACTCATCAATGGACGCTAAACCACTGGGTGGGGGTCCCGGGAAGAGGGTATTCACAAAGTCTCAAGCTATGGCTCCAAGGTCACTCATCAATTACAAAGGGAATTAATAGCAAAAAGACAAACAACCCAAATAAAAGATAGGCAAAGGACTTGAATAGACATTTCACCAAAGAAGAAATGCAAATGGCCAACATTGATGCTCAACATCATTGATCTCTGGGGAAATGCAAATCAAAACCACAATGAAATATCACTTTGCCCTCTCCCCTCAACGAAGATGGCTATGATAAAAAACGAAACAAGAAAATACAAACGAAAAACAACAGGTGTTGGCGAGGATGTGGAGAATTTGGAACCTTCATCCATTGCTGGTGAGATTGTAAGATGGTACAGCCACCACGGAAAACAGTTCAGTGATTTCTCAAAAAGTTAAACATAGAGTTACCCTATGATCCAGCAATTGGACTCCTAGGTATATATCCGAAAGAGTTGAAAGCAGGAACACAAAACAGATACCAATGTTCATTGCAGCACTGCTCACAACAGCTAAAAGATGGGAACAACCTAAATGTCCATTGACAGTTGGACGGATAAACAAAATGTGGTATAATCACAAAGGGGAGAAGACACTTGATTCCCCAACAATGGGGAAATCTGGTGACCATCACCTTGACCAACTGATCAAACCTAACATCACCAGTAACGGGGCAAACTGGCATGGGGTTCCTTCTAGCGAGAAGCAGAGAGATCATACACCTGAGTAATAGTCCTGCTCAAATATCTGATGTGAGACTAATCGTGAAGCTATAACTGAACAAGTCCACATGGTGGGCCACTCTTCAAAACCAGCTGTATTCTTAAAAAACGTCAATGCCAAGATTGAACATGAAAGACAGGAAAAAACAATGAGGGACAGTTCTAG
>NW_004443964.1:8800542-8801697 GCF_000243295.1 Trichechus manatus latirostris | reverse complement strand
GAAGTTCTGACCTCAGTTCTGTGGTCTATTCAGTGTCCTATGTAAATAATAATGAGGCACTGCATTATGGGATTGCAGTGTGATGGACTGCTTTCATATGGCCTTTCTCGCCGCAGTCTTGTAACTCCCACCAAATAACTGGATGGGACTATGCAAACGCGGTGCTTGTGGTTCACCAAGGGGATTGGATAGCTTACAAATAATGCAAATAAGGTGCATGGCACCGTGTGGGGGACTGGATAGCTTGCTAATAATGCAAATAAGCTGTATGGAACCCTAATGAGGGGATTGGTCAGTTTTGCCATCCCACTAGGCTTGAAATGAGCCATTCCAGAGGTGGACGGGGAGACGTCAATACCACCAAGAAAGAAGAGTTAGAAGTGGAGTGTGTCCTTTGGACCCGGGATCCCTGTGCTGAGAACCTCCTAGACTCAGGAGACAGAGAGAGAGGAGCTGTAACATGAAAGACGGTGAGAGACAGTGGTGCAGTAGTTGCAAGAGCAATAGTGGCGCAAGATGGCAGGAACCAGGAGACTGGCTTGAGACGGCTGTGATGGGGCTTTCCAAGAGTGAGAGAGCACCTTTGGGCAGGAGGCTTGCTGGTGGAGTGGGGTACCTCCAGGTACTAGGGGGAGCTAGGCTTGCCGACCAATGGAGCAAGACAGCTGAGCGCCTTCAGGCAGAGGCTTACTGGCAGAGTGGGGTGCCCCCAGGCACTTATTGGCAGAACTAAAGAGCTTTGTAACACTTGCCTGAGCAGGGCAGAGGCTGGGCTGAAGGGCTGAGAGGCCCAGGGCCAGAGAAAGGCCTGCCTGTGAGCATAGCTGAGAAGAGGCTGTTCTGACTGAAGAACTGTATCTTGAGTTGTTCCTGATCCTGAATTGTAACCTGTTACTTCCCTAATGGAACCCTGTCGGTGCAGTGGTTAAGTGCTCAGCTGCTAACTGGAAAGGTCAGATGTTCAAATCCACCAGCCACTCTGCAGGAGAAAGATGTGGCAGTCTGCTTCCATAAAGTTTACAGCCTTGGAAACCCTATGTGGCAGCTCTACTCTGTCCTGTAGGGTCACAATGAGTTGAAATCAACTTGATAGCACACAACAACAACTTCCCTAAGAAACTCCATGCCTGTGAGTATAGTCTGTGAGCGCTGTGT
>NW_004443964.1:8791745-8799553 GCF_000243295.1 Trichechus manatus latirostris | reverse complement strand
TGCAGGGAGCTGTCCTGGGAGTCGGGATGGTCTAGTTTGGTGGGAGTGTGGTTTAGCTCAGATGGGAATAGCAGGAGTTGAGGGAGAGCTGCCAGGAGCAGACCACGAAGAGTTCTGAAGGCCATGCTGAGGAGCGTAGACCTTTCCTTATGGCACCGCAAGTTCTGATTACAGGAAAATCCTAACCAGACCTGGGTATGTTAGCCACCCCCGGGTGATCCTAGCCAGCTGTCTCAGGAGTAAGGAGGCAGGAGCTTCGCTTCAATGGCAGCTCATGCGTCTTCCTGCATAACTTATGCCCAACGAAGCACTGAAATGAAATACCTGCATTTCTGCCTCTGCTTTGTCTTCTACAATGCGCAGAGCTGTTAGTAAAAAGTTAGAAGACACTGCAGCGCCCCTCCTCAAAGAGAGGCAATGTGATGGGTGGTAAGGAATCCCAGCTCTACAGTCAGATGACGTGAATCTGAAGCCCAGCTCAGCAATCTGACCTTGGGGTAAATTACTTAATTTATCTAAGCCTTAGTTTCCTCATCTGTACAATGGGGATAACAATTAAACCTACTCATAGGATCGCTAGCAGGATTAAATGAGACAATCACAGAGTGTGCATCATAACATTGACTGCTAATAAATTCTTTCTCACTGCCAATAATTATTATCATCACCACCACTAACAGATGGACCCTGATCTCTACCTTGATGCCTCCAGGGTCAGAGAGCTGACTATTTCCAAAGGCAGCCTGTCCCATTGTTGGGCAGGTCTGGTCCTTCAGCTCAGCTAGAATCTACTTCCGTGTAGCACCCACCCTTGGGTCCTTGCTGTACCAGGGCAACAAAGGAGCAGCTCTGGACCAGATCAACAACTGGCTCTCCTTCTCCTGGATCCTGCCTGAAGCTCCCTGCCGGTGGAAGTCAAGGGCACCACTTATACTTGTGGTGTGCCATCTGCACACTCTTGGTGTTCCCATTCAAGCACGTTTATCCTCCAAGAGGGATGCAGGGGCTCCTGACAGAGACTGTCAAAACCACCTAGGGGTGCCAGGCTGTGGTCAGGAGTGGCTCTGGGCTCCCAAATGAAAACTAGTTCAAGGTCTGCCCAGGTAGGCCCCTCTGGTCTCCTTGTGGGTTCCCTGGAGAGCCCGAGGCTCAGAGTGGCCAGCTCTGGAGGGTCTTCTGCTTCCTGGTCCAGGCCTCTCCCCGTCCACAGAGTGGCAAAGGTGGTCCTCCTGCCCCGGCCCCTCCCTCCCCCTCCTTTGCCAACATGACGATGCCTCATACCAGCCAATCCAGTCTAGGGTCAGGGCAGAAGGAACCTGCGGGTGGAGGTCATGCTAAACTCTGGTCTTGCTGCCTCATAAAGGAAAAGGATGGCTTTCCAGGAAGAACAGATCCTCCAGCAATTAAATCCTCCTTCTCTCATCTGCATTTCTGTCCCTGGTGGCAGATTTTTATCACCATCCCCAGGGCAAGACAATCTTGTTTCCCCAACAAAACCCATTATGTACATCAGGCCAGGGATTAATCACCAGCACAGGGTTGGGAGCCAATAAAAAAGGCAGAGATGGGAGGATAGTGCGGGAGGGAGGCAGGGGAGCTCCTCCCTGCTCTGTGAAGCCGAGGAAAAGGCTGGGGCCTGGCTGGGCTGGAGGTGTGGCTGCTTCACGCTCACGCTTCCGGCAGTAAACCTGCCCTTGCTGAGACCCTGTTTTCTCTCCCTCCTCTCCTCTCTCCCTGCTTGGCAGTGTCCTGGGCAGAGAAGGGCAGCCCAGCCCAGAGCTCCAGTGTGTGGGCACAGCCAGGTGCCCTTGGAGGGCCACCTGCATGTCCCACCTGAATTGTCCTCCAAAGAGACGATGTCCCTCCCTTACTCAGCTCAAGTTGTTGCATGCCCCCACTGCTTCACTGGACCCAGGCCCACCATTAGCAATAGTAGGGTTCTTCTCTGGGGCCAGGGGATACAGGGACTCTGGCCACAGCCGTGGTCATGGCCATAGATGCTGGAAGCAAGCCTCTGTCTTCCCTCCCCAGTCATTTCCTCCACCCCGGTCTGGGCAGTGCCCCCGCCCACCACTCAGCCATCCTCAGCTGGGCTCAGCAGGGCAAGTCTTCTTCACACCTGGGGCAGGGCTGCCTTTGCCCCCAGTAGCACTAGAGCGGCAAACTATGGCCAGGGGCACCCTCACAGCACGGGCTCCCTGGCCCTGATACCACCTTGACTTTGAGGCAGTAGTCCTGGCAGCTGGGAAGAAGTGGCGTGGGGAGGTGGCTTACCTGTACTCCAGGGAGAACTTGGTCAGCTCTCGGTTGTTATGGAGCCACTTGAACTCCAGGGGCCAGCTGCCCTCAGCCATGCAGGTGAGCACCAGGCGGTTCCCCTCCAGGTGCACCTGTGTCCGCACTGGCTCTGTCTTGAAATATGGTGACACGTCATCTGGGGGAAACAGGGACGGAGGGCCACCAGTTAGCACTTGTTCATCTAGATGTGTTAGCTCATTTAATATCCTAACGGCCCTAAACAGGTAGAGCAGGTACCAGCCAGGTAACCTGTTCAAGGCCACATGGCTGAGAAGGATTTGAACTCAGATCAGTCGGCTTGGTTTCCTTCAAGCTTCACTCAGTCTCTCAAAGTTAGTGGGAGTCCTCCATGCCTACCAACTCGGCTCCTGCTTCCCCCTCCCCACCCGTCCTCTCCCCAGGGACTACTCCAGGGTCATCCACCTCTGCTGCCCCCCTTTGCCCCATCATTTTCTTTCTCTCCTCGCTCGAGATTCCCATCCATTCCATATCCTTTGCCAGGGAGGAAGGAAGGAAGAAAAGGTGCTTACTGCCTCTCTGCTGAAGGGAATATAAATTGCATAAGGAAAATAGGGAGGTGGGTTGATAGAAGCTGCAGGTGACGGGGGTGTCTAGAGTCCTGCTCCCCAAGGCTGGAGGAAACCCCTCAAAGGCAGCAAGGGCAAAGTCCTTCCTCTGGCTGGAATACTGCCCCCACCTCCTCTGCGTTCCTTCTGAGGTGTCTCTGGGTGGACTCGAACCTCCAGTCTTTTGGTTAGCAGCCGAGCTCATAAACCGTTTGCACCACCCCGGGACTCTCCTATGAAATCGGAGGATGGAAAACCACGAGACCTTTCTCTTTTGGGCGAAGAAACGGAACAAGCTAAAGGAAGAAGAGGAGAGGAGTGGGGGCGGGGGGGTGGGGAGCTAAGGGTAGAAGGAAGGAACCCAGACACCATGGCAGGCTGGCCAGCCAGCTGGAGGTGCGTGCAGTGGGGCCTCTCCTGCACCCCAGGCTGACTTCTGGGAAGTGTGAGGGAGGCCTGGGGATCCTGACCCCAACATCTGTCCTTGCACCCTCGGATTTAGCCAGTATTGGGTGTCTGCAGTCTTTGAACAGGCTCAGCCTATGCCAAGGTCTCCCTCTGGGCCCAAGCACAAACACACAACTCAACGAAGCCGGAGGGGACGTTTGGGGCCCAGGTCAACTGTCTGTGCTGCAAAGCATCCCCATCCCCCTGCACCCTCATGCCCAAGGTCTCAATCTTATGAGCATATAACTTATGACTGTTTGGGGGAGTCCTCCTCGGACCCCCAACCCTGCTACGAATCTCACTGTGGGTGGAGGCCAACAGAGGGGTACCTGGTGCTAGCCAGGAGGGGCATGAAGCTGAGAGGGGGCTGCACTGGGGGTGGGGGGAGAGGCAGTGCACATGAACAGCCACCCCTGATGGCTATCTCTACCCATCTCTTGGTCTGGCTGCGGACGTTTCCATCACATACGTCACGCTGCTCTAAATAACTGTCATGTGAACATACTGCCTTGAACACAGCTGCAAAGATGCCTCTTTGAAAGCATGTACTCAGAGGAGGTAACCACCCCCGCTCCCCTGCCCTCCACCCCCAGCTGTGCCCCTGGGGTCCTCAGCCACTCTGGCTGGGCGGCTGGAGGACGGAGAAGCCAGCAGCACCCATTTGCCAAGGAAAGCGCCTTGTTGCCACTGTGACAGCCGGCTCTGCTCTCAGCCTAACAAATGGGAGCACTCTCACTTCAAAGGCATGTTCACATTCGCCAGCAGCTTTCAAGAGCCCTTTGAATTGCGTTTTTAAAAACCCTCCCTTAGTTCCTGTCATCACTCATTGGTTTTAAAACAATAACATTCCCAGCCCCTGAGTGAATAAATCCCCTGGATGGGGGACTGACTCACAGCCCTAACAGAAGCAGGCGGGCGGGCGGGCGTGTGTGCTTACACACACGCGCATGCACACACGCACGCATGCATGCACACGTGCATACACACAGAAGTATGCACATACGCGCATGCATACACACGCACACATGCACACATGCACGCACACACTCCGCACCCAGACACCTCGCCTCTGTAGACCTGCTCACTGGGCAATTTGCTCCCAGGGCTGCCTTTGCCAGTTCATCCTTCAGGCTCTCCTGAGGGTGCCAGCCTGGAGCTGAATGCCTTTTGCTTGGATGGGCTGATTCCAGTGGCTGCCAGAGATAATGACTTGGGGGAAGAGGAAGGAGGGTGGGAGACCCTTTCTGAGAACGCGCCGGTGCTGGGCCCTGGGCTGGAGCCGTGCACCCTCACATCTCACGTTATTCTCACAGGCTGCGGGGAGGGGGGACGTGCTCCAGCAGGGGAGGGAGCCGGGGTGGGGTGGGGGCAGATGGGAAGCAGTGCATAGCCTCCTCTCCTCCCCCAGCCCCCGCGGGGTGGTCACCCTGCCTCCCTAAAGCCCCCTGCCATCTGCGTGCGGGCGGCGGCTCTGCCCAGGAATGAGAACAGTGGCTTTTCTCCACGGCCTGCCCTGGTCTGACAGCAGGAGCTGGTGGAAGTGCTGGGAGTGTGTGTGATGGAGGAGGAAAGACACACTGATGGGGAAAGACGGGCTGGGGAAGAACAGTGTGCGTGTGTGTGTGTGTGTGTGTGTGTGTGTGTTTGTGTGTGTGTGTGTGCATCTGTGCATGCACTTCTGTGTGTACTCATGGGTGTCTCGGTGTGTCTGCATATCTGGCCCTGTGTGTGTGTCTGTCTCAGCGTGTGTGTATCTGCGTATGTACATCTGTGTGTATTCATGGTGTCTCGATGTGTCTGTGTATCTGGCCCCGTGGGTGTGTCTGTCTGTCTCAGCGTGTGTCTGCGTGTGTGCATCTGCGTATGTATGTCAGAGTGTGCTCGTGTGTGTCTCTGTATCTGCTGCCGTGTGTGTGCCGGTGTGCCTATTTGTCTGTTTGCGTGTCTGGGTGTGTGTTTATGTGTAGGAACAGATTCCTGTGCCATGAATGGGTAACACAAAGCATTGACTTTGGGCAAGCTACTTCACTTCTTTGCATCTTAGTTTCCTTAGCTATAAATTGGGTACAAGTTTGTTGTAAGTATTCAATAAATTAATAAACATAAAGTGCTTAGAACACACCTGCCATGTACTATAGAGGAGGAGTAGTTATTATTCCTACTGATCAAGCATGAAGATGGTAGATTAACGCAGAGAGAACAGCTGGCAGCTGATCAGGAGCTCCCCTCAGCCTCAGTTCTAGGATTGGTCAGTAGACAACCTGCACAGCTGTACATGACAACTCTGTTAGGCACCCTCTCAGTGGGATGGGCATGACTGAGAATGGAGGGGCAACTGGGGACAGAAAGAATCAACCTCATAAAGGTGTCATTTTCTTAAACTCTTCCTCAGCTTCGAAAACACACATGAATAATTTTTGTTTTAACTAGACGAAGTATTTTTAGTGTTCACAGAAAAAAACAAAAGACTAGACAAGAAAATTCTGGGAAAGTACGTCCATGAGAGGAGACCAGCACCACCAGATGCTGGGCTATATTATAAAGCTGCAATAATTAAAACAGTGTGCTCCTGTATGAACAGACTGGTGATGGAACAGACAAGGGAGTCTAGAAATAGACCCCAATACATATGGGATTATTGACTCTATGCTGAAGGCAGAATTTCAAATCTATGGGGAAAAGATCAGTTATTCAGCAAATGGGTTTGGAATAGCTAGGGAGCCATTTGGGGGGAAAAAGGAAGTTGAATCTCTTCCTCACACTTTACCTCAAAATAAATGCTAGATAGATCAAAGTTTTAAACGAGATGAAATGCTTAAAGAACTAGGGGAAAAAATCACAGAAGTTTAAAAATAGATAATCTGGCAAAGAAAAGGAACTCGCCAAGTACTTTCTAAGTACTAGCCAAAATTCAGAGGGTCATAAAACAGATTGATACCTTCAACTATGTAAAAATTCTGCATGAAAAAAGAAAACCCTCAGAAAGGATAAATGACAAAATTATTTGCAGCTCTTATCACGGACAAAGAGCTAATTTTCCTGATATAAAGAATGTTGTCACAAACCTGTAAGAAAAAGAGTAACAAACCAATAGAAAAATGGGCAAAGGATATGAAGAATTCACAGAAAGGAATTACAAATGACTCTGAAATATGTGCTGAGATGCTCCACCACATGGCAAGAGAAAAGCAAACCAGAACTCCAGGAAACACTGACTTTTCCCTATCAACCTGGCCGCGATCTAGAAGTTTGATAATATCGCAAGCTGGCCAGCGTGTGGATAAACAGGTATGTTCACACACAGCTTGGTGGGACTATAGTTTGGTACGATATTATTGGACAGCAATTTGGCAATATCTTGTATCGAATCTCAAAATGTACACACCCTCTGATCCATGAAATCTTCATCAAAGAATTTCTCCTCTACAGGTATACCTGTGCAGGTGGGAAATGACAGCATCCCACAGCGGTGCTGTTTGTAACAGCCAAGGCTTGGAAACAACCTGAATGTCTGGCAAGCGGGCACCTGTTAAAGAAATGATTGTACCTCCAAACCACGGAATTCACCGCAGCCTAGGGCTCCGTCTGGAACAGTCTTTGAGAACTCCTGTTAAATGGGGGAAAACAATGTGCAGGGCTGGGTGCATGATATGCTACTATTTGCGTACAAGATGTTTTTCGTGGAGTATAAGAATTTATTCGCTTGTATAGGCATAGATTTTCTAGGAGGTGATATAAAAAACCGGCTTCAGGGATGCTTCTAGGGAGGAGAACTGGGGGCTGGCAGCTCGGCAGGGAGGGAGAATGGCTTTTCATTCTGTACACTTTTGTAGCTTTTATATTGCGTATCACAGGTATGGATTATTCGTTTATAATCAGATATGTGTGTGTGAATGTGTGCGTATTATATGTATGTGTGTGTATTAAGGTCCCTGAATGGCACAAAAGGTTTGGGCTTGGCTGCTAACCAAAACGAAGAAAGGCCTGGCGATCTGCTTCTGAAAGATTACAGCCAAGAAAACCCTATGGAGCAGTTCTACTCGGGTCACCTTGAGTCGGAATTGTAGACGGAGGAAAGGGCAGGCCCTCAGTAACTCAGGGGTGTCCTGTGGCTGCGGGGCCCTGATCGCCAGAGCCTGAGCCCCTGGAATGAAGAGTTGCCCTCAGAGGTGGCAAGAGGCCTCAGCCCTGGGCATCCTTCTAATTTCCCCTAACAGGTCAGGGGTCCCCTGATTGCCATTTTCCCTTGATATACTCTCTAAATAACGCCATTGTCATCCTCAGACTCCAGGCTCCAGGCTAAATGGCCCCACACAGAAGCTAATCTCAACGTCTCCCCTCCCCTGAGCCCCGAGCACAATAACGTCATTGTTCTCTGGAGTCTCTGGCTCCCTCTGGCTGCCTCCATCTCCCTGCTCCAAGGGGATGTGACTTCTCAGCCAGCCCAGGCCTGGGAATAGCACGTCCCTGAGCCAGAACCTCGTTCTCCCCTGCTGG
>NW_004443964.1:8733259-8791645 GCF_000243295.1 Trichechus manatus latirostris | reverse complement strand
GTGGGGGTGGGGGGTGGAGGAGGCCAGGGCGACGGCCTCCACCTGCCACTTAACGGGCCCAAAGACGTCCACCTGGCCCCAGAGCCAGCTTCAGGGGCACTGGGCCTGGGCACATTCCCTTCTCAGCTCTAAACATCAAAAAGCCACTCTTGGCAGCTCCCCCCAGCACACAGGAACTGCTCAGTCACTGCAAGCTTCCCTGGAATGCCTGGGAAAAGGGGGAGGCTGGGATTCCTAAGCTCGCAAACTTCTCACCCTACCGTCTCCTCTCGGCCACCACCACCTTTGTCCTGCATTGACCTCCGCAGCCTCCTAACTGCTGCCTCAGCTTGGAAGGCTGTGGTCCCTAGGCCTGGCTGGGCACAGACCACGGCCCTGAGTTGTGGGTCACTGCTGAAGAGGCCAGGCCCTGGGGCCGGGTAAGCAGGGGCTCCTTCAGGTCCCCTCTCCCCATACCTCATTTCTCCCACCTTTCCACTCCTGCTGCCACCACCGCTGCTGCTTTTATTCCATGCCATTTATAGAAGTTTCTAGAAATGAAGCATTTTATGTCCATCATCTCAGTTAATACTCACTGAGTATTCTCAAGGAACGTATCATTATACCCATTTCACATGTGAGAAAACCGACACTCAGAAAGGTTTGGGAATTTGACTCTGCCATGCAAACATAAACCCAGATCTCGTAGATTCCAGAGCTCTGCATTTTCCAGTTGACACACAGCTTCCCTAAGCTGTATCACCCTTTATACCCTGACCCCTAGCCTCGTAGGTGGTGAGGATGGGGAGGTCTGGGGCTGGGTGGTTCCACACATAAGCAGTGGTCATGCCGCTACGTGGCGGGGGACCCCACTCGAGGTCCCAACAGATTCGGGGGCGGAGTGAGGCAGACATCCTCGCAGGGACTGAGTTCTGGGATCAGCTGGAAGAGAGTGGAGCGGACATCTCAAGAGGGATTACGGTCTACCCAGGGGTCAGGGTTTCAGAGAGACGGGCTCGTGGGGTGCAGGGAGAGAAGCCAGAAATAAAGCAGGTCAAATAATATAGGAGATGGAAGGCTTGTGAGCCTGAGGGGCCAAGCGAAATGAGGCAGAGGCCAGAGCCCCAGGGCTTCTCGGGCCTGGAGGCACAGGGCTGGGGACCCCATCCCAAAACTCTGGTCATCACTTAAGCCCCCAGGTGCCAAACTCTATCAGGGGTCTGGCTTGAGGGTCCCAGTGGGAGAAGAAACACTGGGCTTAAATCCTAGCTCCTATGCTAACTAAATGGAGTCACTGGGTAGTGTCCCTGGTTAACACACTTGGCTGCTAACTGAAAGGCTGGAGGTTGGAGTCCACCCAGAGGTGCCTCAGAAGAAAGGCCTGGAGATCTACTTCTGAAAAATCAGCCATTGAAAACCCTATGGAGCCCAGTTCTACTCTGACACACATGGGCTTGCCCTGAGTCGGAGTCAAATTGACAGCAGCTGGTTTGCTTAGGCTAACTGAAGTTTGACCTTGAGCAAATTAACCACCTGAGCCTTCCCTGGCTTATCAGCAAAACAGGAATACCTGCCCCAGAGGGCTACTGGGAGGATCAGATGAGCTGATGTATGTGAAGTCAGGGCACAGAGCTTGGCACTTAAAAAGGTGCCAAGGGGATCAAATGGGCAGGTGAGGGGGACATGGGGGCAGGTGAAAGGGAAATGGGGGCAGGAGAGGGCGAAATGCGGGCACGAGAGAGGGAGATGGGGCAGGGGATGGGGAGACGGGGACAGGAGGTATTCTGACTCCCCACCCATCTCTTCCATCTCAGAACCTTTAAGGGGCTCCTAGTCTCCCAGATGTCCCAAATCGGAGGCTTCCAAATGCAGCTCCCTCGAGGCCACTCCAAGCTGGATCAAGAACGGGTCTGGCCCAGGGATGGACTGGACAGTCTTGAGCAAACGCTCAGACTAGGGTAGAGACAGGCCGAGCCTCCGGAGGCTTTGCATGCATCTGCATAGATTGGTCCCACGATGTCATCAATTCCCTGTAGCTCCCTCTTCTACCTGAGTCCAGGTGAGGGAGATGCTAAGTGTGGGAGCTGCCTGGGGCTGGATGCTCAGGGATAGGGTATCAAAGGTCCAGGAAGAGGCTGGTGTCGCCCCTTTGGAGCCCTCACCCATCCAGAAGAGATGCCCTCGGTTCTTCAAGCACACACAGCCAGTAGGCGCTAGCAGGCCCCCTCTAAAACCCAAAAACCAAACGCAGTGCCATTGAGTCGATTCCAACTCATTGCGACCCCGCATGTTACAGAGTAGAACTGCCCCCATAGGGGTTTTCTTGACTGTAATCTCTATGGAAGCAGATCACCAGGACTTTCTTCCACGGCACCGCTGTGTGTGTTCACATCGCCAACCTTTTGGTTGACAGCTGAGTACAAAGTGTTTGCGCTACCCAGGGACTGACTAGATGCCTAATAAAGGCCATAGGGGCCAGGCACTGGGCTTCCCAGCTGTTTCCCTCTGCTCCCACCCCAGCTCAGACACCACCAGCTGGCCCTGCCCTACCCTGCCCCGCCCCGCTTAGCCAGGGCATCACCGCAGCACCTGAGCCCCCTCCCTCCGCCTCCCTTCTCCTCACTGCCACCCTACAAATGAGATGCTAATTTATGCCCATCCCCTGACTCCCAGTCTCCTGGCAGATGCCTGGCCCAGCTCGGGGCCGGTGCTGCCTGCATGCCAAGTGCTTCATTAGCCAGCAGAGAAGGCACTCGCCCACCTTAATTGAATCCCCGCCAGTGACCTTCAGGATCCAGGCACCTTCTGAAGCTGTGGGCTTGGGAGGGTGCGGCAAACAATTCTCCCGCGGCCTCCACAGCTGCTGCCGAATGGATTTCTCACTCAGGAAAGCGTGTTCAAAAAGCATCTAATGGAACGGATCATCAATTTGTTTGAATAGACATTTAATCTGATTAGGGGGGTCCTGGCCACCAGGGCAGCTAGCGCAACTGAGCTTTGACATGGCTCTGGGGACTCGTAAGTGGGGCAGGGGGGAGGGGGCCCTGCCTGGGGAAGGAGGGTGGGGGCTCCTCATCCACCACCCAGTCTTCCTTGGCTCATTGTACATACAGCCAAAAACGTTACAGAGAAAAGAAGGAAGCAGGCGGATGCCACAGAGCAGGGCCAACATTTCCTGTTTTTCTGTAGCCCCAGCACTGGGCACAGGGTGGGCAGAGCAAAGAAGATGCTCAGGAAATACGCGGTGAACGAATGGGGCTAAGACCCAACATGGAAGCCAAGATGTTCAGAAAGCCATCTCTGGACAAGGCTAGGCGATGCTGTACAGACACTTTCATCCATCCTTCCTGGAAGGAATGTGGAAGAGAACAAAGAGTACCAGGAAGTAAGTCTGGCTCCCAAGTGAATCCAGACCCACCATGTCTGCCCTGCCACAGGGCCTTTGCCTGTGCCATTCCTCTCCCCTGGAAGGCCCTTCACTTTCTTCTCTGCCAGGAAAACGCAGGTGTTCAGTCCACATTAGCTCCCCCCACCCCACCCTTGTCCCTTTTAAATGCTGTGTTCTCTGTAACTCTTTTCCTGATACCCTTCCTCACATCCCACAGATGTTTGAAGTTATGTAGCATGTACGTCAAGGAGCCCTGGTGGCACCGTGATTAAGTGTTTGGCTGCTAACTGAAAGGTTGGAAGTTCGAACTCACCATAGGAGAAAGATGTGGCAGTCTGCTTCCGTAAAGATTAAGGCCTTAGAAACCCTACGGGGCAGTTCTACTTTGTTCTGTAGGGTCGCTATGAGTCAAAATCAAATCGACAGCAACCGGGTTGGCACATACATCACCGCTGCATGTGTATAATCCCAAGCTAGCGTGTCGTCTGCTGGAAGACAGGGACAGGGGCTCTCTCACTCCCTAGCCCCAGAGCCTAGCACACAGCGTGGCACACAGGAGGGCCCAGATGCATGAATGAAAGAGTGGATAAACAAACTTGCAGATGAACTTGGCCAGGTCACTTCGTCTTGGGGGCTGACTATCCTAGGGGATGTCTAAGTTCCCTTCTCTTGCAATCTGATGTTGCAACATTGGCATAATTTGTGGCTGATGGCCTTGCTGGGCCCTGGAGTGGAACCAAACCATAAAACCCAAACCTGTTGCCCTTGAGTCAGCTCCGACTCATGGCGATCCCCTGTGTGCAGACTGGAACTGTGCTCCGTAGGGTTTTCATGGCTGTGACCTTTGGAAGATCACCAGGCCTTTCTTCCAAGGTGCCTCTAAGTGGGTTTGAACTGCCAACCTTTCAGTAAAGGTTAGTAACCAAGTGCTTAACCACTTGTGCCACCTAGGGACTCCATGAGGTTCAAATCCTAGCTCTGCCACTTACTAGCTATGTGAACCTGGGCATCTCTCTGTAGCCCTGCTGTGCCTCAGCCGGAGAAGGGGACAGTCACAGTGCCTGCCTCACAGGCTGTGAGAGGGGTAAGGGCTTAGAGCAATGCCTGGTACAGAGAACAAACCCCTAAAGGGTGGCCGTTATTATCTCTCTCTTTGCCTGGTGTCACTACTTCGAGCACGTCTCACAGCCAGGACCTCCCTCCTGCGCCGCACAGGTAAATAACGCCATAGCCTCCAGCCCGCGCCGCACAGGTAAATAACGCCACAGCCTCCAGCCCGCGCCGCACAGGTAAATAACGCCACAGCCTCCAGCCCGCGCCGCACAGGTAAATAACGCCACAGCCTCCAGCCTGCGCCGCACAGGTAAATAACGCCACAGCCTCCAGCCTGCGCTGCACAGGTAAATAACGCCACAGCCTCCAGCCTGCGCCGCACAGGTAAATAACGCCACAGCCTCCAGCCTGGCGTGGAAAAAAGATGGTTCTCATTTCCAATGGGTTTATTTTGCGATTAACAGAGAGGAAGGGAGCCCTTTCTTCCATTTCAGCTGGAGGGTTCAGAGATTAAACTTCTACCATTGATTAGAATGCTTCTGCCTAATGGTGCTATTATCATTTTAGTGTATTCAGATTCATTTGATAATAAAATTTTCACTAACTCCTGGAATTCCTCCCAAGAAGCTCGCTGGGCTGCACGGATGACAGTCCTCTTCCCCTCAGTAAGCCCGAGGCAGGAGAGCATGCTTGGAGGATTCTCCAGCTTTGAGGCCAGGACCTGAGACTCACGGAGACGGAGACAAGGGCTTTGTCCAAGGTCCCATGTGAAGTCAGCTGCCCTGCCAGGCCCGGCTGGCTCTGTGGAGGCTCGCCCTCACCCTGCATCTGGCTACTGACCCCTCTCCCCAGGTGACTTTCTTGAAGGCCCCTCAGCTGGTGAGCTCTCTCCATCACCTGGGTACCAGTCTTCAGCCCCTCTCCGAGCCCAGGGACTCTGGAGGTGGAGGAACACCAGCCTCTCACAGGTCTGGGAAGCCCAGAGCAGGAACTCACAGGCCCAAGGATGCTTCCAGGAACCCACCGCCTGGGGGTTTCAAGGGTCCACCCCCTGGCCACCAATGATGTCACCAGACACCTGGCACAGAGGGCAGTGCCAGAGGAATGAACCAGGGGTCCCACAGCCCTGCCTGGCACATTTCCCAAGGACAACCCCCTTTTTCCTCCCCTTGCCCACCCTAGGGGCTGCTCACGCTAGGGCCTGCCCACCCTAGAGGAAACGCTATCACCTAAAAGGAGACCATCCATTGGGCCTGGGGGGGCGGGGATGGGAAGGGAGGGGAGACGGAGCTAGGCTAGCTGACCAACTTAACACTGGCATCAATTTCCTCATACTGACCCACGAGTGCTGAGCTGGAGAGCAGGCACCTTTGGGGGCTCCCTGCTCCACCTCACCACCTGTCTGTCCGTTTGTTGCACTGTGGTGGCTTGTGTGTTGCTGTGATGCTGGAAGCTATGCCACCAGTATTTCAAATACCAGCAGGGGGTCACCCGTGGTGGACAGATTTCAGCAGAGATTCCAGACTAAGACTAGGAAGAAAGGCCTGGCAATCTATATACAAAAATTAGCCAATGAAAACTTTATGGATCACAACAGAACATCATCTGGCTCGCTTGCCTTGGATGCGTCATCAGGAAGGATCAATCGCTGGAGGAGGACATCGTTCTTGCTGAAGTAGAGGGCCAACAAGGGCGGGGGAGACCCTTGGTGGGGCGGATTGGCACAGCAGCCACCATGGTAGACTCGGACATGCTGGTGGTTGTGAGGATGACACAGGACCAGGCCACGTTTTGTTCTGTTGTACATACAGTTGTCATGAGTTAGAGTTGATTTGACGGCAGCTAATAACACAACAATGACTCCGCCTCATCACCTCCAGATGGATGCTTTCCAACAAATTTCATTGGCTTCTGCCTATTTCCACTTCCCTGGCATTAAGGTGGGCAGCTCAGCCCAAGGAGACGGGAAAGACAAAGGAGGTGGCTGCTGAAGGCTTAATCCACGCCCAGCTTCCCATGTCTTCTCATTTAATCCTCCCAGCCATCTTGCGGGAGAGTTATTATTATTGCCCTTTCATTTCTCTCACCTGCATCTCAGAGGAGAGCGGCGAGAAGTCACACAGCGAGAAAATGGCGGAGCCGGGTTTCGAACCTGCAGGCCTCGACCTGCTGAGCGGCCTTCGGTTCAGCGCTGTTTGGATCACAGGGAAGTCGGCGGCGGCCCCGCCCGAGGGGAGGGAAAAACAAAGCTGTGAGTCGCTCTGCGCGCAGCGGCTGAGAGATGGACCCGCCGCCGCGGAGGGGCACACATTCATCAGGCTGGTGACCCGACTGTACCGGAGCTTTGTGGCGTGTAACAAAGACTGTGGAGCAGAAAATTGGAGTTCAATTTGCCGTCCATCCGGCGCGCAGCACTCAGCCTATTCCAGTCTCTGGCAGGCACCTCTGCGCTTTATCATAAATAATAACACCACTCGGCGGCTCCACGGCCCCTTCGGCAGTTATCGTCCCCGAGCAATTTACAAGCTGGATTAGCTACGGAGAACTGCACACGCATGCGCCGCCCCGCAGCTGCTCACGTGGGCACTCGGGGACCCTCCTTTCCTGGTGTCACCCACCGTGGGGCTGCACCCAATCTGGAGGGAGGCAGGTCCTCAGCAGCCCACTCCCCACCCCCCATGCTGGCAGCTCCTGCCCCAAACCCCCTCCTGGCCTCTTTTCCTGAGTGGTGCAACGGGTTAACGAGCTCGGCTGCTAACGGAAAGGTTGGAGGTTCAAGCCTACTCAGCGGTGCCTCAGAAGAAAGGCCTGGTGATCTACATCTGAAAGCTCAGCCATTGAAACCCTGAGAAGCACAGTTCTACTATGACACACCTGGGGTCACCATGAGTCGGAGTCAACTCAATGGTGGGTGGTAGTTGGCAGAGGCCCACAGGACTTGTGGCCTGGCCTCTTGCTGGAGGAGTCCAGGGGCCACAGTCTCTCTCTTTCCTCCCGTTTTAGAAACAGTTTCCAGATCTTCTCCGCCCCTGATCAGCAGCGTCCCTCTGTTTTTACAAGCAGGCCCGTTTCTTTCCTTCCAACTTCATGGGGCTGGTGTGGGGGTGCACTGTCACTGAGGCCCACTAGTTCAACCGCTCACTCGGCAGGTGAGACGCCCGGGGCCCAGAGAGGTGAAGCGTCTCACGTAGGGGCTCCATCAGCTGCCGCGCTAGGGCCAGAGCCCAGGGCTCCGATGCCCAGTCTGCTGCGCGGTAGACCACACCAAGAGAGGTCGGCTAAGGGGCTCAGACGGGCTGGGTCGGTCTCCTCGGAGCAGGCCTGGGAAATTTCCAGGAGGGCTCGTGGGGCAGAGCACACAGGGACTCCAGCCACAGCTTCCCCCTCCGCCAGTCTAAAAAGCAAAAGCAGTGCAAGGTCTTACCTGGGCCCTCTCACTGCCTGCCCAGTCCCACCCACTCCTTTGAGAGAAGGCCCTGAAGAAGTCCTAAGTGGCCTTCCCAGTCCTAAGAAGTTACTCTAGCCCCTGCCTTAACCTCCTCCCCTCGCCTCCTGACATGACACCCCGACAGGTGCCGATTAGCCAGCAAGCACGGTAAGCACCGGTTTACAGTAAGCAAGGGACACATGGACTTAATTGTGCTTACTTACTAATCTGTAGTGCGTAATTTCATGTTTTTTTTTTTTTTTTTACGAAAACCAGGTGAAATTGTGCACTACAGATTAGTAAGTAAGCACAATTAAGCATGTGCGTACCTTGCTTATTGGATAATCCGTCCCTGCACGCCGAGCATCTCCCATATGCCAGGCACTGGGCCTACTCTTTGGGTTCCAGAGGGTGGGGCTGGCTTTCCCCTCAGTCTCATGGGGCAGGGAGTGGGGGCAGGGCTAAAAGCTTGGACTAGTTCAAAGAGAACCCTCCCCTCATCCACTGCCCAGATATACAGGTGATCTGGAGGACAGACAGCCTTGGTTTGTGGGTGGCCAGACAGGGTTCGGACCCCACCTCTGCATTTCCAAGCTGCCTGCCACTGATCAGCCACCTGTGTTCTGAGCTGCAGCTTTCTCGCTTGCGCAATGGGAATCCTGCAACACCTACCTGGCTGCGGTTTGTTAGGATTCAGTGTGATAAATTCATGAAAAGCTGGAAACCCAGCGCCTGGCTGGGTGCTTGGCACATGGGAAGCACCCAGGGACGGGCGCTGCGCCAGGCCTGTGCTCCGTGTCTTAGGTATAATCTCTTATTCCGGCCACACAGAACTGCCACAGTGTTTGTTGTTTTGGTCAGATGCTGTCGAGTCCAGCTCCAGTTCATGACGACCCCACGTACAACACGAGTGAGGAGTCGCCTGGTCCCGTGCTGTCTTCATGATCACTGGTATGCTTGAGCCCCTTTGTTGGGACCATTGAGTCAGTGTATCTCATTGAGGGTTTCCCTCACCTTTGCTAGCCCTCCACTTTACCAAACAGGATGTCCTTCTCCCGCAATTGGTCCCTCCTGATGACACATCCAAAGTAAGCGAGTCTAAGTCTCAGACAATATTCTGTGATCTGTAAGGTTTTCATTGGCTAATGTTTGGAAGTAGCTCTCCAGGCCTTCTCTCCTAGTCTGTCTTAGTCTGGAAGCTCCGCTGAAACCTGTCCATCCTGGCTGACCCTGCAGGAATCTGCAGTACCGGTGGCATAGCTTCCAGTATCACAGCAACACGCAAGCCACCACAGTATGACAAACTGACACGGGTGGTGAGCGTGGGGTCAGAACTATTAACAATGCTATTTTACAGAGAGGGCAACTGAGGCTTGGGGAGCTGAGTCACTCCCCAAGGTCACATAACTGGGAAGTGACCTGGGAGCTGTGGGCACACGAAGCCCAGTGCCATCAAAGGCCAACCCACACTGTGCAACTCCAAGAAAGAAGACAAGGCTTTGCCCCGGCGGAGCTAAGGGTGGTGGACCGGTCGTCCAAGTGCAGGGCAGGAATGAAGTGGAGACGTGGGCTGTCCTGACCCTGCCCCAGGCTGCAGCTGCCCAGTGGCCCGCCTTGCCCTGGCCTGGCTGCCCTGCTCACGTGCCCTGGTGGCAGGTGGCCTCTTGGATAGCAGTGTGGTCCCCTGCTTGGGGAGCCAGAGGGAACCCTTGTCCTGGGAAGGGGGAAAGGCAGAGGACAGGCGGCAGCCCCTCTTCCAGGGGGCTGCATTCATTACCCTTGTCCGAGAACCAGCCGGTGCTTCCTGCCCTGCCCCTGGGCCCTGTCGCTTTGAAAGCCCAGAACCCATCTGCTGTGCATGCAAGTAGCCAAAGCAACGGCTGCAGGGGGTGGCGATGGTATCTGGACTCTGCCATTGATCCCCTGATGCTTATCCACCAGGGAGGGCAAGTGGTGACCTCCTCTCGAGCTGGCAGCTCATCCAGACTCCCCTCCCTCAATGCTGTGCCCCCAGATCTAACTGGGCCACAGCCCTCTCCAGAGGAGCCTCGGCCCAGCAGCCGAAACTGAGGAAAACAAGAGAAACTGAGAGACGAGGAAATTCACACCAGTGAGCGAGCAGGCCAGTATACCAGAAGCATCTCCACCACGGTGCCCGGTTCACATCGAAATGGGGTTTGTGTTCCCAGCACTGTCACCAGCTCCTTCGGTGAGTGGGGTGAGGGAGGAAGCCGCAGCTGAGGCCGGAGGCCAGGCCCTGTGCCAGCTCTGCCCCTGACAGGTGGAGCACCTCTGGTCACCCACGGCATCTGAGTGTCTCCAGTGGGAAGGGCTAGTGGAGCTCATTGAGCCCAGCCCTCCTCTTGGCAGATGGGGAAACTGAGGCAGAGGAGGATAAGGGAGGATCTGAGTCCAGCTTTTCTGATGCCGGGTCCCACTGTCTCACTTGATAGTTCTCGGCCTCATTTCTCCCAGCTGTAAAATGGGCATGAGGGATTGGTTCACTGACATCCACCGTCCTCTTCCAAGTCTAGGTTCTGCACCTGGGCTCTCCTGAGGATGTTTGGCTCAGGCTAGGACTGCCCCTTCCCCCAGGAGAGCCCAAGCTACCCTTCACCATAGAAGACAGCTGGGTGGAGACCTGCTCTGCTCCCTCACCAGCTCCCACCCCCCAAATACAGAGCCAGCACGGAGCAGAGTCACCTCCTCTATGAAAGTTCACAGATGCTCTCCCAGTAGAGGTGAGCCTTCCCATCCGCCATCACACCATGTCCCCGTGTGAGACCCTGAACTTCCGCATCTCTTGTGTATTGATTTCCAAGGGCTGAGGTAACAAACGACCACAAACTGAGTGGCTTAAAACAATAGGAGTGTATTGTCTCGTGGTTCTGGAGGCCAGAAATGTGGAATCAATGGAATCAAGGTGTCAGCAGGGCCACGCTCTCCCTGGAGACTCTAGGCGAGAACCCTCCCTTGCCTCTTCCAGCTGCTGGGGGCTCCAGACAATCCTTGGCGTTCCTTGGCTTGCAGCTGCATCATTCCAATCTCTGCCTCCACCATCACACGGCTGTCTTCCCTCTGTCTGTCCGTCTGTATCTCCTCTTCTTACGAGGACACTGTGTATAGTCATATTGTATTTAGGGCCTACCCTAATCCAGTAACCACCACTCGTCTGTCAGTTTGTCGTACTGTGGTGGCTTGTTGTGAGGTTTTAAAAAGCAAAGACATCACTTTGAGGACTGAGGTGCACCTGACCCAAGCCATGGTCTTTTTAATTGCCTCATATGCATTTGAAAACTGGGCAGTGAATAAGGAAGACAGAAGAAGAACTGATGCCTTTGAATTATGGTGTTGGCAAAGAATATTGAACATCCCACGGACTGCCGGAAGAACGAACAAGCCTGTCTTGGAAGAAGTACAGCCAGAATGCTCTTTAGAAGTGAGGACGATGAGACTTCATCTCATGTACTTAGGACATGTGATCAGGAGGGACCAGTCCCTGGAGAAGGACATTATGCTTGGTAAAGTAGAGGGTCAGAGAAAAAGAGGAAGACCCTCAACAAGATGGACTGACACAGTGGCTGCAACAATGGGCTCAAACATAGCAACAATTGTAAGGATGGCCCAGGACCAGGCAGGGTTTTGTTCTTTTAACACAGGGTCGCTGTGAGTCAGAACTGACTTAACGGCATCTAACAACAACAACAGCTAATGTGGTAAAGGAACCCTGGTGGCGCAGTGGCTAAGTGCTCCACTGCTAACCAAAAGGTTGGCAGTTTGAACCCACCCAGCAGCTCCTTGGGAGAAAGATTCGCTCCTGTAAAGATTATAGCTTAGAAAACCCTACTGGGCAGTTCTACTCTGTCACATGGGGTTGCTATGAGTTGGGATCGATGGCACCCACCACCACCACCAACTACTCTAATATGACCTCATGGTAACTGAAATACTTACATCTGCAAAGACCCTATTTCCAAATGAGGTGACACTCACAGGTACCTGGAGTTAGGGCTTTGTTCCATCTTCTTGGGGGACACAATTCAACCCAATATGCCCTACTAGACTCTAAGCTGCTAGAGGACACAGCTTAGTCATTTTCGTACCTTCAGTCTCTAACCCAGCGTCTTGCATGGAGTAGGGGCTCCATAAATGTTGAATGAAGGAAGGAATGATGGACGGAAGGGTGCTCTCTTGTCTCCAGGAAGGCTCTGACACACCCCAAGCCCTCCGTGACCTATCACTTCCCACTCTCACTGGCCACTTCTTCGAGCACAAGCCTCGACCTGCCCTCCCTGGCTCCAGACAGCGCCGTGCCAGCCGCTCTGCGGTGGGGCCTGAGCTGAGCTAATGGTGACGGATGACATGCTGCACGGCCATGAGCCCATGGGCAGCAGGATTGGCATGCTGGCAGGAGGCACTGGCCTGATGGATGGCCCCGTACAGCGACAGGCCGAGCCTTTCTGGGAAGGACAGCAACGTGGCCCTCCACCCCCAGTCACGGGAACACACTCCCCTTCCTCCTCTGTAGTGTCCCCTCCTGCCCAAAATGGAGGCCCCTGGCTTCCCCGGGCAGACTGGGGAGTGGGAGTGGTCGGGTGTGGGGTGTCAAGCTTTTGCAGGCTCAGGAAGTAGGTGAGATGTTCTTTGCACCCCCTTACTTCTGCAGGGATGCCCTCATCCGGGGAGAGTGAACTGAGAGTCACACACTTCCTGCCCCCTCTGCCCCCCTGCTGGGCTAGAGAAGTGGTCCTTAGCTGGGCTGCCACAGGCTGGAGTCCCACCTCCCTCAGGTAACAAGGGCCAGGTGGCTCTGTCCTTATACATGGTCCCTGAGTCCAGGAGGTACAACTATCCCATTGTGCAGACGGGAAATCTGATGCTCAAAGATGTGAAGTGACTTAGCCCAGGTTACGCAGATGGCTAGCGAAGGCGCTGGGATTTGACCTCAGGCCCGTCTGTCTCCAAATCCATGCTCCTTCCACTGTATCCCACAACGTGGGGTGGAAAGGCAAGAGAGCTGTCTCTGGGTGCTCCCTCCTCTCTGCACCTGAGTCTCTGAGAGGCAGGAGAAGCAAGAGTGCCACCCCGTACAGCGAGCACCTTACTCCCCATGAAGGTGAGCTGGCTCGGGAGTGCTGGGAAAAGGCGAGAGGTGAGGCCCCCGGCAGAGGCAAACCACCAGAGCATCACATGATTGGGGCCATGGCTGGCTGCTGAGAGACCCACCTCCCCTAGGGCCTGTGTGATCTTGGCAAGCTGGGCCCCCTTTCTGGGCCTCAGTTTCCCTGTAGGTCATTGTCAGGCCCATCTCTGCCCACCCCTCCCCGGGCACTGAGGGGTAAGTGAGGGATGGTGTCTGAGGCAAGAGGTCACGAGGAGAAAGGGTCTGTCACCAGCAGTCTGGGACCAAAGAGAGCCTCTCCGTGGCGAGCTGACACAAGGGGAGGATGGGCCCACGAAGGCCCTCAAGGGGGAAGGCCGGGAGGGTCCAGGAGACGGCGGCTCATGGGCCTGCACGCCTGGGGTCAGGCAAGGAGAGCAGCCGGGAGCTGCGGTTTGGCAACGGACAAGCCCAGCGTGGGAAAAGTGGGAGTTCCTAGGAAGGCTACATGTTACTGGAAAGGACAATAAATTAACGTAAGAGGGTTGTTTGCCTGGTGACAAGGGATAAAACATGTGGTCCAAAAAAGCCCCATTCGAGATTGTCAAGAGGATGAATGAGAAGGCCGATGGAGCGGGATACAGAGCAGAAACAGCCTGATGGAGTGGCAGGAGCGGAGGGTGGAGGGTGGGGGAGGGCAGCCAGCCACCTCCGGTCCTCCTCACCTCTGCTACCCCTCCCCCACCTCTCCACAACATCCCCCCCACCCCCCAGCACTGCTGCCCCTTCCCTCAGGACAACAGCTCAGTGTCACGTCCACAGCCTTCTCTCCAGGTGGCCACCTGCGGGAACGCCATCTCCCGTCCTTGAACTTGCTCCTTCTCTGCCGTCACTGCCCCCTCCATCCCCACCTTCCCACAGAGGACCCCCAGCCTCACTGCCTAGGTTTTCGGGGGCCTTGACTCCCATCCCACACAAATGCTCTTGGCCCTCAGCCAGAATGCAAAGAATGCATTTCATTCATTCACTCATTCAGTAAATGCTTTCTGCGCACCTGCTATGTGCCAGGAGATGCCACAGTGCGCAAGAAGGAAACCGTTGCCCTCAAGGGGCTTACAGGCCCATGGGGGAGATAGACAAGCTGACTGACAGCTCAAAGCAGGAGGATCAACACTACAAAGGGAGCGAAGCCATGATACATCCGGCCTACGCGGGGCACAGCTTGCCCAGGCAGCGAAGGAGTATCAAGGAAGGTGTCCCTGAGCAGCATCCTAAAGGGGCAGCTGGAAGTCAGCCAGGCAGAGGGCTGCAGGGAAGACCCATGGAGCAGAGGACGCCATTTATGCAGAAGCCAGGAAGCATCAGAAGAACGGTGGCTTCTGGGAATGTGGGGTATTTCAGGATGATGGGATAAAAGGCTAAGGGGGTAGGCAGTGAGGCAGGAGGGCCTGCGTCAGATAAACTTGGACTCAAGCCCCGGCTGCCGCACTTAGGAGCCGCATGGCCTTGGGCAGGTTACATAACCTCTTGGGCAGAACAAGGTGTAGGTAATTATACCGCCTACCTCCTAGGGTTGTGGCGAGGGATACAGAGGAGATGCAAATATGTCTCCCAGTGTAGTCTCTGCCACATGGTCTTTCAATGAATGGATGGACAAATAAATGGTGAGGGGCCAGGGTCCCAGAGAATAAAGGCTTATCAGCTATGCTAAGGAGTTCAGATGTTATCTTGAGGGCAGTGGGGAGGCACTGTAGACTTTCAGTGTGAGTGTGTGTGTGTGCGTATGTGTATGAGTGTGTATGTGTGAGTGTACATACGTGTGTGTGTGTGTGTGGCGTGTGTGTGTGTGTGGCGTGTGTGTATGTGACTGTATGTGTGCATGTGTATGTGAGTGTGAGTGTGTATGTGTATGTGTGAGTGTGTATGTGTATATGAGTCAGTGAGTGTGTATGAGTATGTATGTGTGTGTATGATGTGTGTGTGTGTTTCTGTACTGGGGGCCTTTTGGGTGCCAGCGTCGGCCCAAGGTTCCATGAGGCCTGTGGCCACCTCCACTGCCAGCCTCTCCCAGCTCTGGTCGGTTTTGTTCCCTGTCCCTGAAGAGGATGAGCGCGGAGCCAAACACACTTTGAGACAACGAGGACGTTGAGGACAGTCTTGAATGACCCTCAACTTCTCAACACGGAAGAAGATCTCAAGGTCATGACTCACCTCCTCAACCTTTCACGCTTGCTGGGCACCAATTGTGTGCTTTGTCCTGGGAGCACAAAGAGCCAGGAGACACGGCCCTGCCCTGCGCGGAGGCCCCCTTTCCCAAGCTGGCTGGAGAGAGAGGATTCACAGGGGAAGAGATACTAATGCACGGGGCATCGCAGAGTCAGACTAAATGCAGGAGCCAGGTGGCGGGGACGCTCGGGGCGGGGTGAGGTCACTGGGGATGGGTGGGGGTCAGGGAAGGCTTCGTGGAGGAAGCGGGCACTGTGCCAAGTCATTCACTCGTCAGTTAATCCAACGACACCGGACTGCCAGCTCTGCACCAACCACTGGGCAGTTTGCTGGGGACACAGTGTGGAGCAAGATGACATAGTCTTTGAGCTCATGGAGCTTCAGGTCACCAAGAAACACAGGTAGTAAACAAGGGACTGAAAGCGAAGGGTGTTGTCACAGCGAGATTTAGGGGGCCATGGCAATGCAAAAAGGTGACAGTGGAGCCAAGGCTGGAGCCAGGCAAAGAGTGGGGAGTGGGGTGTTCTGCGCAGAGGCGGAAGAGCAGGTTAAAACATCTGCAGGGGACAGGGCCCGGATCATTCACATCAGACTAAGAACCGGAAGGGGGCCCCTGTGGCTGGACTTGGATGGTAAGCAGAAGAGGAAGGACAGGTGGAATGCGAGGAGAATACGCTGCCTATGGCACATGCCTTGTAAGGGAGCCCTGTCCAGGATATGGGGCTTTATCCCAAGGGCAGTGGGAAGCCATCAAGTGACACTGACATTGAAGTGACATTGACAGACTTGTGGGTTTTTTGGCCTTCCTGGCTGTGGACTGGGGGTGGATGGAAGGAGACAAGAGGGAGTGCTGAGAGTCCAGTTGGGGGGCTGCTGTCGTAGGAGTCCAGGGGAGAGATGATGGGAGCTTGGCCCCTGGGGGAGGCAAGAGGGGTGGTGGGAAGGCAGGGGATGTGAGAGCCATGGGGAGGTAGAGTTAAGAAGGTTCCCTGTTGGGTTTGGAAGGTGAGGGTTGTTTGAGGGAGAAGGAAGAGTGAGCGAGCATGGTTCTGGTTACTGAGACAGAGATGCTGTAGCAGGAGCTGAGTAGGAGAAACACACTGAGTCCACTGGGCATGTTGTGGCCAGGGTGCCTGTGAAACACCCAGGTGGCATGTCTAGTTGGGGATCCAGGTCCAGAACCCAGGGCTGGAGAAGGGTGTGGCACCACCAGTTAGCATATACATTGTTGTTGTTGGGTGCTGTCGAGCTGATTCCGACTCTTAGTGACTCTGTGTGACGGAGCAGAACTGCCCCATAGGGTTTCCTAGGATGAAATCTTTATGGGAGCAGATTGCCAGGTCTTACTCCCATGGAACCGCTGGGTGAGTTCGAACCACCAATCTTTTGGTTAGCAGCCGAGCGCTTAACCACTGTACTGCAGTTATATATATATATATAACCAAATCTGTTGCTGTTGAGTCGATTCCGACTCACAGTGACCCCACAGAACAAGGTAGAACTGCTCCATAGGGTTTCCAAGGAGTACTGGTGTGTACACACACACACACACACACACCCACACCCCCACACCCCCACACCCACACATATAGTATCTGGAGCTGTGTACATGAACAAAGTTCCAGGGAGAAAGGGGACAGTGATAAGGAGGGGAGCTCTGTGATCACTGCTGATTACATCTCTGACATCTGACCCGGCCCTTCACCGGTTCTGGGCTCCCCACAATTCCTAGTCGGTGCACGTGCAGCAGAAGAACAAATGGGCATTAAATACCTGCCAAGTGCCAGGCGGCCCAGATGCTGTAGATGTGCATCTCAGCACATCCTCCAGAGAACACTTCAAGGTCATCACTGCCCTCTGACAGATGGGAAAGCAGCTGTGCTTTGGGGTTCAGGACTGAGGGGCAGAGGAGAGATTCACACTCATGTCTGGCCAAGTCCATGCCCGGCTCTTGTCCCAAGGAGTGCTACCGCCTTGTTAAGCTACAGGAGGACAGGGAGGATTGCCTTGCATTGTGTTCTCCCAAGAAGGTTCAAGAATCAGGGGTAGCACTCTGAGCACCAGCCCTCACCAAGGGTCAGGGCTTAGGGGATCACATCCCTGGGAGACCCCAAGACTACCGGGCACATGCCCCGTTGCTCCTGGGAAGAGTCCACACTGGTAGCCTCTCCGTCCCCTGCCCCTGAGCCCCCTCTTTCTCCCTCCATGGCTGTGTCCTCGATTCCTCCATCTCTGTCGTACCCTCTGCTGACCCTTCGACACCGCCGAGCTGTCATCTGCAACAGCAGCTCAATCTCCCCGTAGCCCATCCGCTCACACTGCATTTATCCCCTGAGGGTCGAAGCTTCTACTTCTGGGTGAGAAGACAGGTGAGTGGACAGCCACTCCCAGGCAGGGATAACTTATGGCCCAGTTAATACAGCCATTTCCCTTTGGGCCATGATGTAAATTGAGGTGGAGGAAGCTGGGGAGAAGGGCTCTCTCCCTCCTGCATCTCTGACTTTTTTCTTGGGGCTCCTTGGGCTCTCCCCAAATTTTGCAGCTCCTTTCGGTGGCTCTCCTGGGGCTTGCTTCTGTTCCTCTCTCCTCTCTCATTCTTGAGTCCTTTTATGCCATTTTGGCCATTTGAGTCTTCTGTAAATATCCCCTTTTGGGGACTTAGCTTTCTTCTCAGTCATATGGGGAAAACATTCACCTATCCAGAAGAAAGATGATGCCAAGGGAAGAAGAGGTGGTTTAGCTTATAGCAAGAAGCACTTAGAAGTGGGCGCCAGGGAGCCCTGAAATGGAGTAACAAGGATAGGGGAAGCCGAGACACGGCAGAGGCAAGACTGGGCTGGAAGGCGGGGAGATCTGTCTGGGCCCTGGCTCCACCACTTGGAGACGGGAGACTTTGGAAAATCCAATTGTCTGAAATGGGGGAAGTAGCATCCCCATGAAGTGATAATTAAACAAGATAGGCTAGGATGCTGGCACAGAGAAGGCTTATACTTCACGATAGCCAAGTTAGGTTGTAAAGAAGGTTCTGGGAAAGTCCTTCAAACTGGCCCATGCCTGTCTGCCCAGTGGGGTTGAGTGAAGTTCTATGTGTAGGCAAAGATGGGGTCCAGAGCCATCCCCCCACTGTCTTACATTCTAGGCTGGACCAACACTTGGAGCATATGAGAAGAGGAGGGAAGAGCAAATTATGCTCTGCTCTAGCTTCTTGTTTTGTGTCTGGTGGCCATTTAGGATATTTCTCTCTCCAGGATCTGTGGCCACCACCCATCTGTTGTACTGAGGTGGCTTGTGTGTTGCTATGATGCTGGAAGCTATGCCATTGATATTGTAAATACCAGCGGTGTCACGCATGGTGGACAGGTTTCAGTGGAGCTTCTAGACTAAGACAGGCTATGAAGAAAAGCTTGGTGATCTACTTCCAAAAATTAACCAATGAAAATCCTATGGATCATAACAGAATATTGTTTGATACAGTGCTGAAAGATGAGTCCCTAGCTGGGATGCAATAATGGACTAAAGTATGCCAGTGATTATGAAGATGGCATAGGACTGGGCAGATTTTCGTTCTGTTGTACGGTGGGTCACCATGAATCAGAGTTGACTTGGTGGCAACCAACAGCAATATGGATCCATGGAATGTTAAGAACTCTATAATCACAGTGTAGGGGCTGTAAGCCTGGGTAGGGCCTGGTCAGGGTGGACCCTATATACTCTTGGTGTGACGAGAGCAATAATATAAAAATGGCACCACCATTGGCACCTTCTACCCTCTCACAGTCTTGCATTTGCCTACTACTACTAGTACCAGTTGCTGTCGAGTAGATTCCAACTCATAGCGACCCTACAGGACAGAACAGAACTGCCCCTTAGGGTTTCCAGGGAACGGCTGGTGGATTTGAACTACCGACCTTTTGGTTAGCAGCTAAACGCTTAACCACTGCGTTTCCCCCATTATAGTTTTAACAAACCTCATGCTCCCACATTGCTTTTCAGAAGGGCGCTATTTTCTTTCTAACATACTTCTTTTTTAAGAGCAGTTTTAGGTTTACAGGAGAACTGCACAGCAAGTACAGACAATTCCCATCTGGCCCTTCTGCCCTCTGCACACTGTTCCTCCTATTACTAACATCTTGCATTCCTGTGGTATACTTGCATCATCTGTGGTACAGACGAATCAACACTGATACATTATTATGGACTAAAGTCCACAGTTCACATTAGGGTTCACTCTTTGTCTTTCTGTCCTATGGGTTTTGACAAATGCATAATGCCATGTTCACCATTACGGAATTATGTAGTATGAGTTTCATAAGGATATCATTTTTGACAAGTGCTAGTGGGGACAACCATACCCCCTTGTGACACCCTCCTCCCAGCAAAGCTTCTCCCTGAAAAAGCCATGAGGAAATGTGACCCTTAATCTCCTTTGACAAAAACCACCATGACTCCTACTCATGGTGACCCCATGTGTCTCAGAGTAGAACTGTGCTCCATAGGGTTTTCAGTGCCTGATTTTTCACAAGTAGATCGCCAGGCCTTTTTCTGAGGTGCTTCTGGGTGGACTCAAACTAAGGCTTTAAACTGGTTCATCCCCAGGAAGTTATACATAAGAATCACCTGGGGGATCTTGTTAAAATGTAGATTCTGATCCAGTATATCTGAGGTGGAAATGCAAATTCTCAGCACGGAACTTGTTAGAAATGCAATTCTCAGCAGGGGTTCCAAACGGAATGAACCAGTTCAAAGCCTTGATTCAAACCCCAAACTTTTTTTAATTTTTATTTGTACTTTAGATGAAGGTTTACAGAACAGATAGTTTCTCATTAAACGGTTAGTACACATATTGTTTTATGACATTGGTTAACAACCCCACGACACGTCAACACTCTCTCTTCTCGACCTTGGGTTCCCTATTACCAGCTTTCCTGTCCTCTCCTGCCTTCTAGTCCTTGTCCCTGGACTGTTGTGCCCCATTAGTCTTGTTTTGTTTTATGGGGCTGGCTAATCTTTGACTGAACAGTGAACCTCGGGAGTGACTTCATTACTGAGCTAGGTGTCGAGGTGCAAACCCCAGCCTTTAGCACCATCCAGGGATTCTTCTTTGACAAAGGCTTCAGATGCCTCCTGATCGCCAACTCCAGTGAGGCTCGTTGGGCCTTTCTGTGGTGGCCGACCACGCCAATCACTGCCTCCCTATAACCCTCCAAAGTCTTGCCTTCCATCCCCCTCTCCTGGTCCTCCTCTGACTTCTCCACCGATCCTTCCCTGCTGCCCTGGCTCACCCTCCTTCCTCCTCGAGCTCAGAAACGTTGGAGTTTCTAGGTTCCTGCTCTGGTGCTTTCCTTCTCATCTTCCCTGGGTGAGAATACAGTAGTCCCCCCTTATCCTTGGGGAACGTGTTCTAAGACCCCCGTGGATGCTTGAAACCTCGGATAGTTCTGAACCCTATATATACTATGTTTTTTCCTATGCATATCTGTATTTCCAGCATCACTACTCTTGTGTTTTGGGGTCATTATTAAGTAAAATAAGGGTTACTTGAACACAAACACTGTGATACCTCGACGGTCGATCTGATAACGGAGACAGCTGCTAAGTGACTAACTGGCGGGCTGCGTAAACAGCATGGATACGCTGGACGCAAGGACGAGGTACATGCCAGCAGGACATCGAAAGATTTTATCACGCTGCTCAGAATGGCACACAGTCGAAAACTTATGAATTGTTTATTTCTGGAATTTTCCATTTAATATTTTCAGACCTCGGTTGACTGCATAATTGAAACTGCGGAAAGTGAAACCACATACAAAGGGGCACGACTGTATCTTCTTTACTTTTTGGGTTTCATCTATCACTTGGATGTTCCTGACTCCCAGATCTTTAACCTTGATCTTTTGCCTGAATAAATCAACTGTATTTTGATGACCCTCCAGGTTCCAAAATCAAAAATATCCAAAGCTGAACTCAGGACTCTGCAAACTCGTAGCCCCCTCCCCTAATTCTCTAGAACAGTTGGTAATACCACGTTTCCCAGTCATCCAAGCCAGAGACAATGGCAGCTCTCCCTGTCTTCTCCCTCACCCCCACATTCTATCACCCACACACCCAGTCCTCACGCCCTGTGAGCCAGACTGCCATGTTTTGATGCCTATTCTACCCGTTGCTGTCAAGTCGATTCTGACCCGATAGGACAGAGTAGAACTCTACCACAGGGTTTCCTAGGCTGAAATCTTTATGGAAGCAGACTGCCGCATCTTTCTCCCGCAGAGCGGCCTGTGGCTTCGAATCACCGACCTTTCGGTTGGTAGCCGAGCACTTAACCACTGCACCACCAGGGCTCCCTGATGCCTGTTCTACTGAGCCCTAATGTGAACTATGGACTTTAGTTAATAATAATGTATCAATACTGGTTCATCGCTTGTAACAAGTGTACCAAGAAATGCAAGATGTTAACAGTGTTTCGTCCATACTTGGCAGTGGATAAATATTTTTTGACATAAAAAATTAGTTGCTCCTGGTTCACCCTAGGTATTCCTTAAACAGGCAGGCAACCCTCCGGCCCTTCTCCTTTCATGTCTGATCTGGATCTTCACTGCCAAGCCCTCACTGGCCTCCCAGTCATCACTCATTAGCCAGATCTTGGGGTGCAAACAGTAAATGCCCTCAGCTGCTAACCAAACGGTTGGCGGTGAGGTTCAAGTCGACCCAGAGGTCCCTCAGAAGAAAGGCCCTGGCAATCTACTTCTGAAAAATCAGCCACTGAAAACCCTAGGGAGCACAGTTCTACTGTGACACACATGGGGTCGCCATGAGTCGGAATCGAACGGACGGCAACCGGTGGTTACTTTATTAAAGGGATTACTAACCATGTACTTCCTGTTTAAATTCCTTTAATGGCACCCATTGCAGAGAGGATAAAATACTCCTTAGCAAGTAATACAAAGTCCTTTATGTCACTGAACCAGATGCATGGTGGGTGTTCTGGAAATAACTGGTTAAATGAAGGAACTCAGCTCCTTGTGGTTTCCTGCCAGACCATGCAGCCTTGTCTCTGGGTCTTTGCTGCTGCCTATCCACCCACCTCTCTTGGACACTGCTGTCCCCAACCCCGCAGTGGACGAGGTGTATACCCCCACCGCTGCACTATCATGCTGCATTATAACCATCTCTTCATGCATTCGTCTCTCTCTCTCTCTAGACCAGTGGTTTTCAACCTGGGGTGGTTTTGCCCCGCCAGGGGACAACTGACAATGACTGGAGACATTTTTGGTTGTCCTCCGTGGGGATGGGGTGTCACTGGCATCTAGTGGGTAGAGGCAGGGATGCTGCTAGACATCCTACAGCGCACAGGTCAGCGCCCCACAGTGAGCTTGTGATAATGATGGTGATATGGTCTGGAAAAGGCTGTTGAAAAAGATGGCACCACGGGAAGAATGTAACCAATACCACCAAATTGTACGTGAAGGAATTGTTGACGTGGTGTACATTTTGTTGTGTATATTTTCACCCCCCACCCCCAAAATAAAGTGAGCTTGGTTCCTTATCTTGAATGTAGGAAAAGTTGTACAGATGTATGGATGTGTAAAATCTCATCAAACTGTGTTCTTTATACATTTACATTTTATTGTATTTCATTTATACGTCAATAAACCATCATCCAATATACTATTAAAAAAAAGAAAAAAGCAAAAGAGTGATCCAGATCCAAATGTCAAGAGCTCCGAGGTTGAGGATCCCTGGTCTGAACCTGAGCGAGGTCCAAGTCTCTCCATCCCCAGACCCCAGGGCCTTGACTTGTACCTACCCCATAGTAGGTTCTCAACATGCTTGCCGAGTGACCATCCCTACGCCCCAGCCCAGCTCTACAGTGAAACCCAATTGCTCCTCCAAACAGGAGGCCTGGGCTGCAAAGAATGGCTGCTGGCTGTCTCCCCAAGAATCAGGTGGTCAGGAAGGTGGCAGGGACAGCAAGGAGGCAGCAGCTGAGCACATGTCCTTCAGAGACAGCGGCATCCTCCAGGAGCCAGGGCAGAAGCAACCAATTTAGTTAACAAGTTGCCAGGGCTTCGATAACGCTGCCAGACAATGAAATTGCCCTTCTTACCCACACGGACTGCCAAGCTGATGAGACAAACAAGCCTGTTAATTAGGCCTGTAATGGCGGCCAGAGAGAGGACAATTTTCCCAAGGAAAGGGGGGCTGAGGGCTCCCTCCTGTCCCCCCAGAGGTCCGGCCCAAGCTGGGCCTCATCAGTGTCCAGACAGGAAGGAGGGTGGTGCCTCGCCGTGGCGGCAGCCCCGGGCAGCAGGGGGCCCAGCCTGAGAGGGGGGGAGCCGCGCTGTCTTCAGTCGCAGGCCTCGAAGGCGCAGGCAACAGGTCAGTTAACTCCCTTCTGGCCCTCTCCGCAGCAGTCTGCCCAGACAGGCACTTAATAAAGGCATTTAATAAAGGTGAGTGTCTACATCAAAGGGCCCTCTCTCCCTTTCAGGTCTGTCTCTGTTCCTCTCGGCGCTCTTGCTTCTCCCTGACGCCCTGTCTTCCTCTGGCCTTTTTCAGAACCTCTCCGCCAGCCCAGGCCCAGAGAAGTCCTCCCTTCCGTGTCCCCGTCGGCCGGTACGTGTTGCCGGGGGTGTGCCAGCAGCCACATCCCGACCCAGCTCCTCAGCATCCTCGGTCCCACAGCCAGGAACACAGGCAGGCGCAGAGCCAGGCACACTCCGGGCCCCCAGGGCCGACTGGTGTCGATTGGCATGGTGGCCTGGCCTGGGTTCAGTGGCAGGGCTGGTGAGCCTGGAGGGATGCCATCCCCAGAGCAGGCAAGCACGTCCCCTGGCGGTCTATCTGGTCACTGGGCAGTGGCCAGTGACACAGGTTTGCGTCCTCAGCAAGAGTGCAAATAGTCTGGGACGTCCCAAGTCTCCAAGGCCCTCTAGAGGACATGCCATCCTCCTGATCGCAGCCATTGTCAATCAGCAGATCCACGGGGGATCGCCTCTCCAATGACAAAACTCACTTTCTAAGGTGCCAGGTGCTGTCACCTGGGCCACCCCAGCTACCGATGCATCAGTGACGCTCTTGGCAGCAGACCTGCCCCAGGCAAATGTGGGGACCCACCTGGGTGCCACCCCACTGCCTTCGCCAGGTTGGGGCATCTGTCACCCACAGGCCCGCCGCAGCCTCCGCCTCCTGCAGCCTGGCCTCCAGCTCCTCCAAGGAAGTGTCTGTCTTTGAGACTCTGCCCCCACGAAGGGTCATCATTGCTAATGCCTTTTCTCCCCCATCTGTTGTGATTGTTTACACTCCACTTGCTCATTAGAGACTAATTAGCTGGTGCTGAAATTCATCACTTTCCAAACACAACACGGCCGCAGGAAGAGCCCAGAGACACGGCAACATCTGCATCTCCGCTCGGAGCCAAGGCGCCATTCTGCTCCTTCTCTTCCTCCCCACTCTTCCGCTAAGATCCCAGAGGCCTCTGCTCTTTTATCCGGTACCCTAGTGCGGCGCAGGGCACAGCTCATGGGGAACATTCAACACATTCTTGTTGAATGAATGAATGCATGTATGAATGAATGAATGAATGAAGACAAGTCAAGTAGATGGGACAGAAGGTATGTTGGGTAGGAGGCAGAGACAGACAGTTCCCATTGACTTAACTCAGACTCATGGTGATCCCATGTGTGTCAGAGTAGAACTGTGCTCTATAGGGTTTCCAACAGCTGATTTTTCAGAGGTAGATAGCCAGGCCTTTCTTCTGATGCACCTCTGGGTGGACTCGAACCTCTAACCTCTTGGTTAACAGCCTGTGGGTTAACTGTTTGGATCACTCAGGGACTCCACTGGAGGTGGTGGTGGGGGATTCAATGAAGGAAAACACTGGACGGGGCAGGGGCCTGGGGAAAGTATGGGGGTGGTGGGTAGTTCTCAAGAGATGATCCAGAGACCTGGACCTCCCCAACACCCGTTGGGGTACTGGGTAGGGGATGCAGGGGCAGACTGCGGTGGAGGGAGGAAAGAGAGACAGGAAGAAGGAAGATGGAAGATAAAGTCAGAAGGGGAGGGGCAGACAGACAAGGGAGGCAGGGGGAGAGGGAGAGCACAGGGGCAGAGCGGGAGGCTGGAGGAGGGAAGGAGGCAGTTGGCAGTGTGGGCTGGCTGGGGTGAGGAGGTGTGATTGCATCGGAGGAAATCTCTTTGGCCTGTGGAGTGGCCTGGATTGAAACCATCCATTTGCACGACAGCCGAGAGTGGAGCAGGCCTGGGCCCTGACCTCCCTGCCTCTCATCTCAGAAAGAGCGGCTGCTATTACCCAAAGTTCCCTTCTTCTAATTAGGCTGTGGGTGGCAGGCTGAGGAGTCAGCCCCACAGGCTCTTCTGCATCCTGTAGGCCTCCCTGTGGGGAAAACTCTGGCCAGGGTCTAAGGAACCCAGGAGGGAACAGCCTGAGACTCTTGAGGGGCTCAGTCCTGCTGTGCGGGAATGGGGGTGGAAGTAGGGGTGGTACATAGTTTAATGAGCTTGGGCTGCTCCAGGGAAGCACCCGGACAGCCTGCACCCTGGCGGGGAAAGAGTGGAATCCCCTCCCCTCTCCTCATGACATCTTAGAAGATACCATCAACCCATATAGCCCTGGCCAGGGAGCCAAAGGTCACAACCCTCACCTGTTCAGTGATACGGCAGTTTTGCCCTCCTTTACGTCCAGGCTGTATGCACATTGCACCTGTCCCTTCCTTGAGAGTGGGATGATGAGAGTCACAACAGCCTGAGTTCAAGTCCCCTCTCTGCCAGTTTCTTGCTGTGTGGCTTAGGATATGCCGCATAACTTCTCTGAGCTTGTTTACTCATCTGTAAAATGGGGATGTCAACATCTGTCTCATGGGATGTTGTCAGGATAGATGATAGTTTCTTCTTTTTTGAATACAAAATAGATCATTTTATTTTTTGAACATTTTATTGTGTTTTAGGTGAAAGTTTACATAGCAAATTAGTTTCTCATTCAACAATTCATACACAAATTGTTCCATGACATTGGTTGCTATCCCCACAATGTGTCAGCACTCTCCCCATTTCCACCCTGCCTTCTCATCTTTGCTTTTGGGCAGATGTTGCCCGTTTGGTCCCCTATAGTTGATTCTTCTAAGGAGCACATTCCTCACGGATGTTATTGTTTATTTTCTGGGCCAATCTTTTATTTGGCTGAAAGGTGACCTCCAGGAGTGGCTTCAGTTCCAGGTTAAAAGGGTGTCTTAGGGTGATAGTCTCGGGGGTTCCTCCAGTCTCTATCAGTCCAGTAAGTCTGATCTTTTTTTACGAATTTGAGTTTTGTTCTACATTTTTCTCCTATTCTAACCAGGACCTTTTATTGTGTCCCTGGTCAGAGCGGTTGCTAGTGGTAGCCAGGCACCATCTAGTTCTTCGGTCTCATACTCCAGGAGGCTGTGGTTCGTGTGGGCCATTGGTCCTGTGGACTAATTGCTTCCTTGAGTCTTTGGTTTCCTTCACTCTCCTTTGCTTCAGATGGGAAGAGACCAATAGTTGTATCTTAGATGGCTGCTTGCAAGCTTTTAAGACCTCAGATGCTACTCACCAAACTAGGATGTAGAACATTATCTTCATGATTGTTATGCCAACTGACCCAGATGTCCCTTGAGACTACGGTCCTTACCTTTCAAGCCCAGTAACTCAGTCCCACAAGATGTTTGGATACGTCTAAGAAGTTTCCATAACTGTGCCCTCTATGTATTCTATTATATGTATGAATACATATGCAGTACATAACCAAACCAAAACTCACTACCGTCCAGTTGATTCGGACTCATAGCGACCCTGCAGGATAGAGCACAACTGCCTTTTCCTTTGTTTCATTTATGTGGTGAATTACGTGGATTGATTTTCTAATGCTGAAACACCCCTGTACCGTGAATTACGTGGATTGATTTTCTAATGCTGAAACACCCCTGTACCCCTGGTACGCATCCTACCTGGCTGGGATGTATTATTTTGTTGATATGCTGTTGAATTTTATTGGCTAGAATTTTGTTGAGAATTTTTGCTTCTATATTCATGAGGGATATTAGTCTGTAATGTTCTTCTCTTGTGGTATCTCTGCCTGGCTTTGGTATCAGGGTTTTGCTGGCTTCATTGAATGAATTAGGGAGTACGCCTTCCTTTTCTATGTTCTGGAATAGTTTGAGGAGAATTGGAGTGAACGCTTCTGAATATTTTCTAGAACTCCCCAGTGAAGTCATCTGGGTCAGGGCTTTTTTTGTTGGGATTTTTTTTTTTTTTTAAATGTCATCTTCAATTTCTTTTTTTTTTGGTTATGGGTCTATTTAAGTTTTCTACCTCTTTGTGTTAATTTAGGTAGATAGTGTGCTTCTAGAAATTTGTCCATTTCTTCTAGGTTTTCAAATGTGTTAGAGTACAATTTTTCATAATATTCTGTAATAATCCTCTTTATCTTGGTTGGTTCTGTTGTAATGTCGCCCATTTCGTTTCTGATTTTGGTTATTTGCATTATTTGCATCTTCTCATTTTTTTCCTTTGTCAATTTAGCCAGCGGTTTATGAATTTTATTGATCTTCTCAAAGAACCAATTTTTAGTTTTGTTGATTCTATGGTTTTTCTATTTCATTTATTTCTGCTCCTCCCTTTATTATCCTCTTTGTTTCAGTGACTATGGACTTCTTCTGCTATTCCTTTTCTATTTGTTGAAGTTGTCGGGCTAAGTTATTGATTTTGGATCTTTCTTATTTTTTGATGTGTGCATTTATTGCTGTAAACTTTCCTCTGAGCACTGCTTTTCCTGTGTCCCAGAGGTTTTGGTATGTTGTGTTTTCGTTGTCATTTGATTTGATTCTAAGAATTTTTAAATTTCGTTTTTAATTTCTTCTATAACCCAGGAATTTTGAAGTAAGGTGTTATTCAGTTTCCACATATTTATTTATTTTTCCTTGCTCTTTCTGTTATTGCTTTCTAGTTTTATAGCATTATGGTCAGAGAAGATGTTTTGTCTTATGTCAATGTTTCTAACTTACTGAGGCTTGCTTTACAGCCTAGAATACGATCTATTCTGGAGAATGATCCATGTGCGTTGGAGAAGAAGGTGTGCTGTGCTGCTGTGGGGTGGAGTGTTCTGTATACGTCTATGAGGTCAGGTTGGTTGACTGTTTGAGTTAGATCTTCTGTATCTTTATTGAGTTTCTAGTTGTTCTGTTCATCGTCGAAAGTGGTGTGTTAAAGTCTCCTACTATTATTGCAGAACTATTTCTCTTTTCAATTCTGTTAAGAGTTTGTTTTACGTATTTTGGAGCTCTGTCACTGGGTGCATACATATTTATTATTGTTATGTCTTCCTGGTGGATTGACCCTTTAATGATTTGTCACTTATAATGAACTTTGACTTAAAGCCTTTTTTTATCTGAAATGATTGTTACTAATCCTGCTCTCTTTTGGATACTGTTTGCTTAATAAATTTTTTTTTCCATCTTTGATTTTTAACTTGTTTATGTCTTTATATCTAAGGTGCGTCTCTTGTAGGAAATATATTGATGGGTCATGTTTTTTAATCCATTCTGCCACTCTCTGTCTCTTGATTGGTGTATTTAATCCATTTACATTTAGTGTGATTCACGATAGGTGTGGATTCATAGCTGACAGTTTGTTATACTGTCTTGTGTTGTTAACGGTTTCTTTGTTCCTCTTAACTTTCTGCGCTGGGTTCTTTTTGTATGTGGATTTTCTTTTCCTATCAATTGTTGTTGTTGTTTTTGTGTTTTCTGAGTCTTTTCGGTTTCCTTCTTTATTCTGGTGAGTAACTTTATTACTTTTCTTTGTGGTTACCCTGAAGTTTACCTTAATCCTCTTAAAATTGGAACAGGCTGTTATATCTTGAAATCGCTTTGCCTTCCTCTCCATATGGAAGTTCTACAACTACATGTTTTATTCCCCATTTGTTTTGAAGTTGTCTCATTTACAGCCTAAATCCTCTGGTTCCCTGTAGTCAGTTTTTTAGATTTATTTTGCTTCTCTCCTCGTTTGCGGTTTTCATTCAGTTTCTTCTTCCAATCAGTGTTCCATTTAACTCTTTATCCTTCCATTTGATGCTCAGGGTTCCAGGATTGTCAACTGTATCATTTTCTCAGGTCTGTGCTGTAAAGGGATGGCATGGTGTGTCAGGCTAAGCTGCCATCTTGGGCTGTCTTCAATAGTTTCATCTTTGATGCCTGCACTTAGCTGGTACTCAAAAGATACTTGTTGAAAGAATGATGGCGTGGAGCATTCTGCAATCTGGCTGCTCCTGGAAGGCACAGACCGTTTGCTTTCTCCCTGCCTTTCCTTGCATACAGTAGTACGCTGGCAAATGTTTAAAAAAACAGCTCTCCAGGAAAAAAAAAAGTCCGATTTACAGTGTTTGCCGATTTCCCTGGTGTAAATACTCCCACCGAGGCTGATTCCAAGCTATCAATGAGACATCACTGAGCGAGGGATGGGAAGGGAGGCGCACAATTGGCCTTCATGAGCTGGCACCGGCTTCCGCACCCCACTGCCTGCTGTGACTCATGAAAGTACAGCATCCTGGAGCAGAACTTTCTCTAACTGGGCATGACTGGCAGGGGGCTGATCAGAAACCTGGGTCAGACCAATTGAGCTCCTGGGTACAAAGTTGCTTTGACTAGAAGTAGTCATTTTCCGTGAGTGGCCTTGACTCTGTGTGGGCATGTGGTGGTGGGGGCGGGATGGTGTATACTCTTTAAAGACGGTGTACTTCCCACCAAACATACTTTCTTCCTGATTTCCTCCCACCCCACCTCCCCAAACCTATCCTGACACTTTTCCTTTGTTCATTCCTTCCCTATTTTAAACTCTTACCATGTGCTAGGAGTCCTTGGGTGGTGCAAACAGTTAACATGCTCAGCTGTGAACCAGAAGGTTGGAGGTTCGAGTCTGCTCAAAGACACCTTGAAAGAAAGGCTGGGAGATCTACTTTTGAAAACTCTATGGAGAATAGTTCTACTCTGACACGAATGAGTCAGAATTGACTCCACGGCCACGGCTTTTTGCTTTTTTTTAACCATATGCCAGGTGCTCTACCTATGCTGGCAAACAAGCCCTAGTCCCTGTCCTACAGAGCTTATGGACCAGAGCAGTGAGTCTCACACCTGAGCCTGCATCAGCATCACCTGGAGAGCTTGTTAGAGCACTGATGGCTGAGCCCCACCCTCAGCTCTCCTAATTCAGGAGGGCTAGGGTATGGCCTGAGAATCTGCATTTTAACAAGTTCCCAGGTAATGCTGATGCTGTTGGTTTAGGCACCCCACTTTGAGAATCACTGGGCTAGAGGAAGAGACCAATGAGCAAGTAAGCAATTGCAATTCAGAGACCACTCAGAAGTGCTGGATGGGGAGACTCAGGGGTTGCAGATGAGCTTGGGGGCCCTTTTCCAGCCCCAGGATGGGCTGTGACTGGGGACTCCACCCCCAGCACCCTCCCCAGCCTCATTAAGAAACAATTACAAGTCTTAGGTGGTATAAAGTTCCTCCCCACCTCTCCCCACTCCACACCCAGCGTCCCTAGACCCCAGGCTCCACCAGGCACCTCCCACCTCTCTTTGTACCAGGTCTAGGCGTACCAGTGCCTTTCCAGACACGGAGAAGAGTGGACCAGAAGGCCTCTGAGACACTGCTGGGGCTGCCGGTTGGCCTGCCTGGTCGCTGGTTGATGCTCAAGAGGCACAGGAAGCCCTCCCCTTCCCTGGCCCACACAAGCTGATGATGACCCGGAATCACTCATTGCTTTGTCGCTTCTTCCACCCACCCAACCCACGGGGGGCCCCTTTTATGGGCAAGTAAGCTGAGGACTCAAAACTACTTTTTGCCTCCCCCAGTCCCTGCACTGTGGGGGCAGCTGACAAGGGTCCACTGGCAGCCTCTTCCAAACGGGGAGGTTATAATCAGGGTGCGTGAGGGTTCGGGCAACTGCGGCCTTACGCCATTCTCTCTGTGGTCCGCACCCCCTTCATGTGGACACTCTAATCTCCAGCCTCCTGTGTAACTAATCCCCCTAATGGGATCCATATCTCTGCCCCTGCACTTTATTTACATAACAGGCACAGGCCTCCTTCTCAACAGCTTCCAGGGCAGCTGCAGGGACCAGCAGAGAAATCGGGAGTGCGGGAGAAGTGGTCCACCCTGCAGCTTTGGGGAGGGTGTGGATGGGTCTCAGTTTGGTATCGGCTTGGGTCGGTAGTCTCGGGATAAGGATGCATATATATGCGTGCATGTGTGTGCATATGTGTGCATGTGTGCACACATGTGTGTGTGTGTGTGTGTGTGTGTGTGTCTGGGTGCCCCATTAACACACAGCCGCAGATATTAATCCCTTTTTATGCAGAGACAAGGGATTGTAAACCCTGAGAAATCAAACCTGAAACATGGCCAGCCTCCTGCCCTGGCTCCCCTCACCCCCGCCAAATGGACACGTCTGTTAACGAGAGAGATAAACGAAGAGGCCATCAAAGCAGATTTTCAATCTGTCGATTTTGCTTTGGGGCCTTCAGAACTCGATTTCTCACCTCCCCCTCCACCCCAACTCCTGCCTTGTCCTTCTTCTGCTTCCCACTTGGCTCCCCACCCCCATGCTTTTATCTCCCAAAGTTGGATCTATTGACCCGACTCACAAGGGCTCCTTTTATCAGGCTGCTCCAGATCTGATAATGGAGCAGCTGTGTGGGGCTGGGAAGGGCAGGAGAGGCTGGCTGCGCAGCCTGGAGTGTGGGGGCTGGGAGAGAAGCAGGAGGTGGGGAGAAGCGGCTTTGCCATGGTGAACTGAGGCCCGTGCCGCTGAGATGTGCCCAGCCAGGAGGAGGGGGAGGCAGAGAACCCAACCAGGTAGGAAAACTGCCACCAGCGTGGGGTAGTGCCCTTCCAGTGCACCAGGTGCACTGACTCAGTTTCCCCACTTTGAGATCCCTTGCTCTTCTCTACTGTCTCGCCAAGACGCACAATGAACCCATTCTTTTCTTTTTTTATTGTTATTAACTTGAGAAACTTTATTTAGCATTTATTTATTTATTGTTTTAACTGCAGTACACATGTTGTTTTATGACATTGGTTAACAACCCCACAACATATTAACCCCCTAAATTCTCAACCTTTTTTTTTTTTTTTGGTGAAAATACACATAGCCAAAGATACACCGTTTCAAAAATTTCTACATACACAGGTCAGTGACATTGACTACGCTCTTCCAATTGAATGAACCCATTCTTACAAGTAAAAATGACTCTGGAGGAAAAAATCCCAGCCCCTCCGTTTGTTGGCCCCAGTGGCTGAAAGAGGGCGGTGGTGGTTCAGTGGTAGAATTTTCGTCTTCCACGTGGGAGACCTGGGTTCGATTCCTGGCCGAGGCACCTTATGCGCAGCCACCGGTCCATCAGTGGAGACTTGAGTGTTGCTCTGATACTAAACAGGTTTCAGCAAAGCTTCCAGACTAATGCAGACTAGGAAGAAAGGTCTGGTGATCTACTTCTGAAAATCAGCTAATGAAAACCCTATGGGCCCCAAGAGTTCAGTCTGAAACCGATCATGGGGATGGTGCAGGACAGGGCAATGTTTCGTCCTGTTGTTCATGGGGTCTCCATGAGTCGGGGGCCGACTCCATTGAAGCTAACAACAATGGCTGAAAGAAAGCAGAAGATGGAGAGAGGGAGCGGTGGGCCTAGCCTGAGGTGCAAGGCGACCTCGGCTGGTACACTGTGTCCGCTGCTTGACAGACGTGGCCTCATGTAACCCTTCAGGATGGGTGGTTTTACTCCCATTCTGCAGATGGCAAGAGTGAGGATAAGGAACTTGCCCTCAGACTTGGCTGACCCCAGGGCTGATGGTTTTCATCCATTGGGCCTTGAGGCCTTGCAGAAGGCAGCTCAGATTAGTGTTGCCTGGTGACTCAGGGCCCTCCTAGCCCAGGCAGAAGTTTTGGGGATGCTGAGCTCCCCCAGTCCCTTCTGTAGACAAGGCTTCATGGACATGTGGCCAGTGGGTGAGATGCTCTGATGCTCAGAGGTGAAAGGAAACACCCTGGCCCTCCCTCGTCAGCCATTCACAGAAGTCCAAGTCCAATTGCTCTTCATGTGGGGACTTTTCTGCTTGTCCCAAGGATGCAGGACATGGGAGACCCCTCCTGCCCCAACACCGACTAGGTCCAGGCACCGTTTTAAGAGCTTTATATAAATTATCTCTTACACCTTCTCATGAACCTTGTGTAAAGTAGGTGCTGTGATTGTCCCCATTTTACAGATGGGAAAACCGAGGCACAGAAAGGTTAAGCCACTTCCCAAAGCCACACAGCTAATAAGTAGGTCAGCTATCTGGCCTTTGGGCCTGTGCTCTAACCACCCGCTGCACTAGGCTCCCTGCACCCCTCTTTTGCCTTATGCTGCCCACCCTTGCCCCCTCCTCTCTGCCTCTTGAAAGGAATCACTTAGGGTCTTTTGCCAGAAACTCACTGTGCGATGCTGCAGCCTTGGGACCCTAAACCAGAATTCCTGTTTTAACATGTACAAGGAGTGATTCTCCAAGAAATACATAAATAAGTAAATGTGCATTTGGAGAGATGGATAAATGAGCAAAACCACCTTCTGGCCTCCTAATATACAATATCAAACAAGGTCGTGCTCGAAAACACCCAGTACACGTCTGACCCACTCTGGGTGTCCCATGATGGGCAGTTCTCGAGAAACAGTATTCTTCCTTTGCAAGCACCAAACTCTGCCATATCAGGGTCTAGGATAAGAGAATGTTGTGTTGTTGGGTGCCGTCGAGTCAATTCCAACTCATAGCTACCCCATGTGACAGAGGAGAACTGCCCCATAGGGTTTTCTAGGCTGCAATCTTTACAGAGGCAGACAGCCAGCTCTTTCTCCTGTGGAGCTGCTGAGTGGGTTCAAATTGCCAACCTTTCGGTTAGCAGCCAAGCTTAAGCGTTGCATCACCAGGGCTCCTTGGAAAGAATAGGAAGGAACATTTACTGGGCACCCAATGTATGCAGAAGCTGTCTCTTCTTCAACTTAAACAGCTGGAAGGACCTTGGCCACGATTCCCCCATTCTCTAGATGGGGGGACCAACCTGTCAGAGCAGAGTGGGGCTAGAAGCTGGGTCTCCTGACTCCCCAGCCCAGGCTCCTGAGACCACCCTGCTTGCACACCCCACCAGGACTTATTTTCCAATCTGTCAACTGCTGTTCTGATCTGCTCTCCACTGGAGTATGATCTGGGGTAGGGTGCCTCACCCCCGGCCCCCCCACCCCCTGCCAAGAGAGAGCTGATGGGTGACATCAGAAGGCTGGAGAGAGGGCAGGTGGGTGGCAGCCACTGGCCTGAAGCAACACCATGAGTACCTGCCTCAGTTTCCCTGGAGTCCCATTCCCAAAGAGGAGCAGAAGCCGTTTATGCTTGCCCCTCCCCCAAATCTCCCAAGGAACTAAGGAGAAGCCTTGGGGACCCTTCCTTGTCGCTCAAAATTTGTTCAACCATCACTCACTAGCCAGGCTGAGCAGGCCCTTTAGAGAGAAAAATAACAACTGGGAGGGAGAGAAATGATTCGTTTGCCATCAAAGGGAAGTGAACTCTGCGAGGGAAGCAGCCCAGGGGGGCCGGCAGGGTCAGTGGGAAGGGAGAGATTAAACACTCAGACGTGCATCCACCCCGCTCGGCTGAGCACAGGCGGGGAGAGAGGCTGGAGGGGAGGCAGAGGCGGGTGGGGACACGCGAGGCGACAGAGGAGAAAGCAGATGCCAGACTGGTCGTTGGGGGTGGCTGGAACTCAGGTGCAGGGGCGCTTTGGTGAGAGCTGGTGACCCAGCATCACAAAGCGGGAGCAAGAGAAGAGTCCTAAGTGAATTCTGTCCCTGCCTCAATTTCTCCAATCAACCCCAAACCTATAGCTGCCACGGTTTTCCATCTAGGGAGATGCCACATCCACCCAGCTGCACAAACCCAGGAGTCCTCTCGATGCCCTGCCTCCTTCAGGCCCACATCCAATCAGTGAGTGAGCCCTGTGGTTGCTTAGTGCTCCATTTAACCAGAGCTTACGACAGGCCGGGGCCCTGGTGGTGCAGTGGTTAAGCATTTGGCTGCTAACCAAAAGGTCAGCAGTTCGAATCCACCAGCCGGTCCTTGGAAACCCTATGGGGAAGTTCTACTCTGTCCTATAGGGTTGCTATGAGTTGGAATCAACTCGATGGCAAGAGGTTTGATTTGGGTTTTACACCAGCCCAGGGGCCCTAGTGGCATAGCGGTTAAGAGCTCAGGCTGCAAACTAAAATGTTGGCAGTTCAAATCCACCAGCCGGTCCTTGGAAACCCTCTGGGGCAGTTCTACTCTGTCCTACAAGGTCACTATGAGTCAGAATTGACTTGACAGCGACGAGTTTGGTTTGTTTTTTTTCCAACAGGGCAGGCCCGCCTGCTAGGTGTTCTGCATCCTGTTCTCGCTTAATCCTCACGCAAAGCTGAGGCTCAGACGAAACTGAGGCCCCGAGAGGTGAAGTCGCTCGCTCAGGACCCTGCAGAAAGCGGCAGCAGAGCCAGAATTCAATCTTGTTCCGTGGAGCCAGGGTCCCTGCTCCTGACCACCAAGCCGCCCTGCCTCCTTCGATGTAGATGGCTTCCATACACACTCGGGGAATTGAATACAGATGGCAGCTAACAAACATGCAACCAGGTTGGTCCCCCAATCTAGAAAACGGGGGGAATCACGGCCTAGGAGACATTACCATGTCTGCATCAAACACAGGCTAAGGCTACCTGCAAGACTGAGACAGGAAACAGAAGAAGCCCCTTGCTCCATCCTAACAGAAGGGAGTATTAGGCATTTGGATTAAATGGTTAACGTGCTTGGCTGCTAACCAAAAGTTTGGAGGTTCAAGTCTACCCAGAGGCACCTCACAAGAAAGGCCTGGCAATCTACTTCTGAAGAATTGGCTACTGAAAAGCCTGTGGAGCACAGTGCTACTCTCACACACACGGGGTCACCACGAGTCAGAGTCGACTCAATAGCGACTGGTTTGGTTTATTGTTTTTTTTTTTTTAAACAAACTATTTTATAATTGTTTTAGACTTATAGAAAGGTTATGAAGATAGTACAGAGAGTTCGTCTATTAACATCGGACATGACTATGGTACAGTTGTCAAAACTAATGAACCAATACCGATACACTATTCCGTGGTTTTGGCGTTTCACTACCGTTCTTCTTCTGCTCCACGATCCTGCCCAGGACACCGCGATGTATTCAGTCGCCCTGCCTCCTAGGCACCTCCTCGCTGTACCGGTTTCTCAGTTTCCTGGTTTGGGGACCTTGATAGTTCTGAAGGGAGCCCTGGTGGTGCAGTGGTTAAGCACTCAGCTGCTAAGCAAAAGGGCAGTGGTTCGAATCCACCAGCCGCTCCTCGGAAGCCCTATAGGGCAGTTCTACTATGTCCTATAGGGTCGCTATGAGTCGGAAACAGCTTCGATAGCAAAGGGTTGTGACAGTTCTGAGGAGTGCTGGTCTCTCTCAGTGGGGTTACCTGGTTTGTTTTAATCCTTAAAGACCAGCGGAAGGGGACACTTTACACACACACACACACACACACACACACACCCCATCTACTGAATAAACTTCTTTCTTTGTGTCCAACTTCAATCCATCCCGCGATGACAATGATACCATCATATTTTCAACAGAGCTTTATCTTGTATCCACTCTCAAAGTTCCTAACAGAATATGATATGATACTAGGTAATCTGCTTTCAAGGAGCCCTGGTGGCACAGTGGTTAAGCACTCGGCTGCTAACCAAAAGGCTGGTGGTTCAAACCTCACCAGCTGTCCGAGGGAGAAAGATGTGGCAGTCTGCCTCCATAAAGATTTACAGCCTTGAAAACCCTAGGGGGCAGTTCCACTCTGTCCTACAGGGTTGCTATGAGTCAGAATCAACTCAATGACAACGGGTTTGGTTTACTGGGTTAATCTGCTTTCAGAAGCTCACAGCCTTGGAAACCCTACGGAGCACAGTTCTACTCTGCACGTGTGGGGTTGCCATGAGTTGGAATCGACCCAACGGCAACTAACAACGTGACATTTACTGGAGTCCCTGGGTGGCACAAACGGTTAACGCGCTCAGCTGCTAACAGAAAGCCTGGAGGTTCGGAAGACAGGCCTGGCGATCTACTCTCAAAAGGTCACAGCCATTGAAAACCATATGGAGCACAGCTCTGCTCTGACACGCACGGGGTTGCCGTGGTTCGGAGTCGACTCAACAGTAACTGGTTTATGACATTTATTATTATTCCCATTTTACAAGTGAGAAAACTGAGGCTAGCTAGGAAGGCTAAGCTGGAGGACAACCATCATTTGGGAGCAGATCCCTGGAGTTGGGCCCCCAGGCCAGAGTCCTTTCCTCTGCCTCTCCCTCCACCAAGATGCAGTCCGCTCCTCGAATTGGGATCTGTCGGGAGGCGGCAAGGGGCTGAGACGGAGAGAAATCAGCCACTGGTCCAGCGTCTTCAGCAGAGCGGGGGTAAGGGACAAGCCCCTGGGTTCCCCACTCAGCCAGAGACGGAGGTGCCGAGCTGTGGCTACCAGCTACAAGCCCAGCCTCCCCCGGCACCCATGCTGTGGGTGTCCCTGCCTCGCCAGCACTCACCCACAATACTGACACATGGCTGTGCCGCATGGTCTTGTTCAAACAAGCTGCTGACGGGCAGCTTCTGGGTGCCTTGTGAGCTGGCCTTGGCTGTGGGGACACCCCTTTCGTGATGCCCCCTCTGCACTCCTGGGCAAAGGGGCGTGCGTACCCTCAGAGCAGCTGTGGGGACAGTACTGGCCGTGGACAGGCAGCTGGGCCCAGGGGGCTGGGACTCCAACTAAGGGAAGGAAGCCCAGGGTTTGCAGGGTGTGCTGCAGTGTGGGCACAGGGCTGACCACGGGGACCTCTGTGTCCTTCTGAAAGAGAGAACAGCGCCAGACCCTAGCTCCCCTGCTGGTGGGGCAGGTGCAGAGCATGCACGATCCCCCAGCTGCAGATGACCCCAGAGAGACAGAGGGAGCTCTGGTCCAGCACTTAGCTTCACCAACACTGCCTTCTGGAACCCTCACCTCCGTCTTAGCAGGCGATGCTCTATGTCCTCATCTATGTCCTCACTGAGGCTTGTGGGGAGGCGAGGCAGCCAACCCATGGTCCCACACGGTAAGTGGCAGAGCCGGGGCCGACTTCCAAAGCAAAGTTTGCCATCCTCTCTCGGCCACTCGCAGCTGCCTTTGCATTTCTTGTGGCGCTTGCCTTCCCAACTGAGTCTGCTTTTGTTTGGTTTGGTATTAACATGTGCTCGCCCAGAATGCACAGCAGCAGAAGGGGGTGTGAGGCGGACCCATGCACGTGGCAGCAGGGAACAGACGCTGAATGAGAGCAACCTGCCACAAACGGAATCCACCCACAGAAAATTCGGGATGTATTTAGATGCTGGGGTAAGGTCTGAGTCAGTTGGGCTGGTCGGGGTGGGGAAACTGCATGGGGCTGGGCGTCTGGGGTCTGGGATGCCAGTCCTGGCCATTCCTGACTGCATGCCCTGACAGCACCACTCACCTCTCTGAGCCTCAGCTTCCTGTGCTGATAAGCGGTGGCATTGGCACCTCTTTTGCAGAGCTGCTGAGCAAGTATTAAATAAACAGCATCTGTGAAGCACATGTTGCAAACTGCCAAGTGCCACACTGTTGTGAGGCTGTAGTTTTGGATTCTCAGCTCCCAGGGGACCTCTGAAGTGCCCAGGAGCCCGCCACCCCATCACAGTGGAAAGAACGAGCTGGCCCTGGACACAGGGCCCACCATCCACTCTGCCCACCTAGGCCCTCTGAAGCAGGCTCCCAGGGGACCGGGCATGGCCAGGAGGACAGGGATTGAGGTTGGGACTTGCCGATAGCAGCAAGGGCTGCTCCGGATGTGATTGCTGCTCATTGGAGGACACTCATCTGCCCTTTCTAAGGCAGAGCCCGGGCTTGGCCTCCTGGGCCCCTGCCCAGCACTGAAGCTGTGGGAGCAGCCAAGCAGCAATGAGGAAAGCCTGCAGCCAGTGGTCTCCCAGCTGGGCCACGTGGGCCATGAGGCCCTCCGCGGCCAGCCCCGCTGGGGAGGCTGGGCCTCCATCTCCTGGTGGGGGCAGGGCAGGCTTATGAGGCAGCCAGGTGAGACTGGGCCCCCAGAAGAGGGGCCAGCAGGCAGGACAGTGGGCCTTGGGCATCCAGGCCTCGGCAGTGCTGGGCTGGGGCCCCTCGGACACTTGACCCCTGTTATGTATTGAACTGTGTCCCCTAAAAAGACATGTCAAAGTCCTAACCCCAGTACCTGTGAACGTGACCTTGTTTGGAAAAAGGGTCACTGAAGATGTTATCAATTAACATGAGGGCATACTGCGGCGGGGTGGGTGTTAATTCCCCGAGTGGCGTCCTTATAAAAAGCAGAACAGACAGACTGACAGAGGAAGAGCGGCCATGTGACTATGACGCAGACACGGCTGCAAGCCAAGGAACAGCCAGGATTGCTGGGAGCCACCAGACGCTGGGAAAGAGGTATGGAACAGTTTCTCTCTCCGACCCCTCAGAAGGAATCAACACGGCTGACATCCTTATTTCAGACCGCCTGGCCTCCAGAACTGTGAAAGAATAAATTTCTGTCCTTACAAGCTGCTGGCTTTGTGGTATTTTAGGAGCCCTGGTGGCGCAGTGGCTAAGTGCTCGGCTGCTAATCGAAAGGTTGGCAGTTCAAACCCACCAGCTGCTCTGCGGGAGAAAGATGTAGCAGTCTGCTTCCATAAAGATTACAGCCTTGGATACCCTATGGGGCAGTTCTACTCTGTCCTATAGGGTTGCTATGAGTTGGAAATCGACTCAACGGCAATGTGTTGTGGTATTTCGTTCCGGCCATCCTAGGAGATTAAGACATCACATCCACACCCTGACTAGCCTCCCAGGCAAGGGCGGGCACAGGGGCTGGCAGCATACAATTTGGTGCCTTCTTTAAGAAAAAGAACACAAAATATCAAATACAAGATTCAGCACAAAAGTCGCGAAGGGGTCGGCAGGTGAGGGGCCCTGAAGCCTAAGCTTTACTAGCTTCTTGGACATCTGCCTCAGCTCTCAGGAGAGGACTGGGGGCATTCCAGCCCTACAGGGTTCACAGAAGCCGTGAAGGTCACTAGAAAACTCCACCCCCTAGAGCGCACAGCACCTCGGCTTCAGGGGCCTGGGGCTCAGTGAGTCTGGGGTCAGGTCAGTGGGTCTGCAGGCAGGTCATTTTTCTTGGGCTCAGTTCCCTCATTTGCAAATGAGGAATCAGGAGAGAGGATCCGGAAGATTCTTCCCAGCTCTGCCATTCAAAGGTTCGGAGATTTTATGAATAGGGATGGTGACCCTCAGCTTTTGAGTTACTGAGGGCACCTGGGGCAGGGACAGCCCCGCATTTCCTGCCCTCCTGTCCAGGACGCCTCTGGGACTCCAGGGGGCTGAGGAGGGGAGAAAGAGGAGGAGATGGTGTGGGCAATGCCCTGGAAGGTCAAGGGCAGTATCTGACCTGAGCCAACTCCCACCCTCCCTCTCAGTTGGGGGTGTGTGGGTGTCCTTCTATGTCCCCAGAGGAGGCATGCCAGGGCAGGGCCACCAGCCACCTACACACCCAGCAATGGATTCCACACTCTGAAGACAGATTTGTGGCGTGGCCCATCCCCCACCCCGCGGCCCTAATCCTCGATGGTGTAGAACCAGAGTCTATTTAAGTGACCAATTAGCCAGCTTATCCCTTCTCCCACTACACAGAGAATCACTCTTCAGAGGAAAATATCAAGTTCCCCAAACCCTTCCCCACATCGATGCTGGAGTTACTATTACAGAGATGACGCGGCTGGGTGAGTGCACCTCAGTGCAGAGGTGGCTGCTTGTCTGAGCCCAGGAAGCACATTGATCCAGGCTCAGTGTGTGGAGCACCACTCTGCCCACCGTGCCTGATCAGCCTCTGGCTAGAGGGATGCAAGGGCGGGGCCTGTCTCCCAGGAGCCCAGGCAGATGGCTGATGGATAGATGGATGAATAGATGGATGGACGGACAGACGGATGGATGAATTTATGGGCAGATAGATGGGTGGGTGGATAGATAGATGGATGGATGGATGGGCAGATGGATGGATGGGCAGATGGATGGATGCATGGATGGATGGATGGATGGATGGACGGACGGATGAATGAATAGATGGATGAATGGGCAGACAGGTGGATGGATGTATGGATGGACAGATGGATAGATGAATGGATGGACGGATGGAAGGATGAATGGATGGATGGACGGATGAACAGATGGACAGACGGATGGAAGGGTGGATGGGTGAGATCTCTAACACGCCACAGATCATATCATATCATGCCATCATGCCAAGAACCATGCCAAAACTCACTTCAGATACCATCTAACCCAACCTCTTCATCCACAGGTAGAAACTGGAGACTCATGGAGGGGAAATGGCTCACACAGAACTGTGAAGAGAGCAGGGAAGAGCCAGGATGGGAGCCCAGGTCTGTGTACACCATGCTGGGACCCATCAGCCACCCAGCATGCTGGGGCAGCAGGTCCCTCACTGAATCACAGATCACAAACCACTCAGGCCTCCCCCAACCTGTCCGCCTGTATGTATGACAGGCCCAGTTGCAGGATCAAAGTAAAACTTTCCTCCTTAATTAATGAATTAATGTATGTGCCTTGAGAGCTACTTGAGAGACTTAGGGGTGAGTGGGAGGGGGAGGAGATGCGAGAACAGGGCCAGGGAAGGGAGAGAATTAGGGCTCTAGGGAATCTGAGCTAAGTGCCTCCTTCAGCGACAGGAAAGTCCCCACCCTGGCCTCAGGCCCCAGTAGGATGATTATGAATGTCACACCGGCAGGCGGTTAGGGGACAGCACTGCCCTTTCCAGCTGTTTCCCCAGACTGATTAATGCCAATTAATGGGTGGCCCACTGGGCTGGTTGGTACAACCACCAGCTTCTCTCTGGGGGGTGTCCCTCCTGCTGCAAGGCTGCCCTGAGGATGCTCCGTCCATTTGTCTGGGGACTGGTCCCGGGCTTGTTCTGTCACCGACCTCAGTGTGCACTGGGGCAAGACCCTTCTTCTTTCTTGAGAGGTAGCGCTTCCGCCTGGACTGGGCCCCCACCGCTGTCCTGGGCTGCCCCCTTCCTCCCTGTAGCTGGAGTTCTCTAAAACCACATCGAGAGCTGCCTTCAGGGAAAGGGGTGAGGGGACAGCCTTGGGGTTGGCAGAAGGTCTCCAAAGGGGGCTAGGGGGCAGGACTGGGTTGGGTCAGACAAGCTGGAAGGTGGCTGATCACCAGATGAGGCCGACCACCACTACAGCCTCAGATCCCACCCTCAAAAATGTAGATTTGGGAGAGGGTGGGGAAAAGGGACAGAAGGTGCTTCAGGCAAGGGTGGGGGAGGGAGAGGAGATGGGCGCTGTCTGGATCTGCCCCAGCTGCCCCTCGGCCTCTCTCCCCCGACTCGGGCAGGGGCAGGCTGAACCACAGGGTTCAGACCTGCGCTCCGTGGCAGGCAGAGGAGAAAAGAATCAATTAATTCATTAAGTTGACACATCTGCAAGCATCGCTCCCGGGACGCAACGGGCCTGGCAGCCAATGGTGGCTTAATGGGCACTTCTGCTCTGGAGTGGCACCTGGGCCAGCTGCTTTCGCCACAGCTCCAGCCTGTGAAAGATGGAGGAGCTGCCATAGGCCAGCTTCCTGTGACCGAGAGCCGCAGAGCAACAGGAAGCAGGGAAACTTGGAACAGCCTAGAACCGGGGAGGGGCTGTCCCCTCTCAGTCACTGCTGAGCCCACGCCTCCTCATTCCCAGGGAAGAGAGGGAGAAGGACATGGAGAAGGCCGACTCAGGCCCCCTGGGGCTGCAGACCAGCCCAGAGGCCGGCATGGTCCGAGAGAGCGCTGTGTGTTGGTAGGGGGCCCTGGGCCTTGGGTCCTTGTGGGTGCATGGACGGGCCACGCCAGGGCTGTGATCTGAAGGGAAATTGACATGTGAGAATCTGTGGACATTTTCCAAATGCTGAAGCACACAAGCTGTCATAGTTGTGAGCACAGGGCCACTCAGAGAGGTGTAGGAATGTCTCTGGTGCACAGCTGACCAGGGCAGAGATGGGATGCAAACTCATGCCCATTGTTGGGATACTGAGATGATGCTCAAGGTCTGAGTGGCACAGAGGCCAGGAGGGCTGGGCTTTCTCTGTTAAATGGCCCTCTGCAGCCCAGCCCCCAAGACGAGCTTGCCAGGTTCCCAGTGGGTTGACCCTGATGCCCAGTGTGGCTTTCTCCCAGGGAGGGCCTGCATAGCTATCCTCTCCCTGGAGAGAAAATGACCTTCGCCATTGCCCAGTGCCCAGCCCTGTCTGGGGAATCAGGCCTCCCACCAACTGAAGGGTTAGCCTCTGTTTCACTGAAGCCTCTGACCAAACGGTCTGCGCTACTAATTGGAAGGTTGGTGGTTCAAATCCACCCAGATGTGACGTGGAAGAAAGGCCTGGAGATCTACTTCCATAAGACTATAGTCACTGAAGACCCTATGGAGCAGTTCTACTCTGACACATATGGGGTTGCCATGAAGTCGGAATCCACTTGATGGCAATAAGTTTGGTGTTTTGGGTTGTCCCAAGGAGGGAACAGGCCCTGGAAGGGGGCCTCCCAGAGCCCCCCCAGCCCCCTCTGGCCCCAGCGACTGGCTCAGATCCTGCAAGATGATGTGTCATCTGCACCAGCAGTGGCCGCTGTCCGCCTTCTCGCTTGCAGCACTCTGCGTTTCAATGACGACTCTGGTTGCCTCTGAAAGAGCCACGCCAAGGATTCCTGTCACCATGACACCACCGGCCTTCTCATTGTTCGCCGAAGCGCCGGGTACTAGCAGCCCCTGCCCGGGCCCTGCTGCAGGCTGATAAAGGAATGCTTTTCTGCCAAAGGAAAAAACCAGCAAGAAGCCATCTTCACTCATGAGGACGCTCTCGGGCTGATGGGAGAAGCCAGCCTGAGGAGCAGGGAGGGCACTAAGGAGAAGAACAGTAGGAGACAGGAAGGGGCCCCCTCCTCCAGGCAGCATTCCTTGATTGCTGCCGAGCAGGAGGCAGCCACTTGGGCTGGTCACTGATGAAGAATGCTTCCCACAGCTTCTTGGTTACTCAGTGCTCAGTGGGTACTCCTTCCCCTTTAGCTCGTACTTGATTAATAAATTACTGAGTTAAGTAATGCCATCGCTCATTCATTCACGCAAAAAGCATTCCCTGGGTTCCTAGCGTGTGCTGGGGGTTGTGAGCAATAACCCAGCGCCCCTGGAGTTGCTCGCAGACTAGTGACGAGGGTGAACAGAAACAGGGCTTGGGCAGGGGTGGACAAGGCACTATGGGGTGCTTGAAAACCTGTTCCTGTCAAGTCGATTCCGACTCACAGCGACCCGACAGGATAGAGTAGAACTGCACCATTGGGCTTCCAAGCAGTGGCTGGTGGACTCAAACTGCTGACCTTTTGGTTAGCAGCTGAGCTCTTAACCCCTGCACCACCAAGGCTCCATGGAGTGCTGGGGGGGCATTAATCCAGCCTGGGGGGTAGTCAGGGAAGGCTTCCCAGAGGAGGAGGTATCTAAGTTAAGTCCTGAAGGACAGATGAGAATCAGCCAGAGGCAGGGGCATGCTCTAAACCAAACCAAAACCAAACCCATTGCTGTCAAGTTGATTCCGACTCAGCGACCCTGTAGGACAGAGCAGAACTGCCCTGTAGGTTTCCAAGGCTATAATCTTTAAGGAAGCAGATTGCTACATCTTTCTCCCGCAGAGTGGCTTGTGGGTTCGAACTGTTGACCTCCCAGTGAGCAGCTAAGCACTTCACTACTGTGCCACCAGGGCTCCAATCTAGAAGGAGAGGATGCATGGGGACCCTGCAGAACCTCCCCTCTTCCTGCTCCCCTCCTCTGTGACCTGCTCCCACATTCTCTCCTGGCCTAGTGTCCTGGTTATTTCTAGATCAGGGTGAGCTGGCTCAACTTAGAAGTATGCTTGGCTGAGTTCTGGCTCAGACCATTCAAGCTGAACTGAAGCAAAGGGGGCAAGGGGCTAGGAGGTGGCTGGTTGAAGGGTGGGGTGGTCACTGGCATTGCCTGGCCTCCTAGCCACTCTGCTCCAGGGTTAATGGCTCTGTAATTTATTCTGCTGGATGCTAGAGGCCTAGGAAAGGGCCCTAGGAAAGGGTCCTGCTAACCCTTTGCCCCACTGGGAAAATAGCTCAATTATTGCAAAACGAAGAGCTGTCCCAGCGTGGATACATCAGCATAAAATGATCATTAGAATGGACTGGACATGAGCAGCCACTTGTTTAGGGAGGTCGAGAGGTCCAGCGCAGAGATTGGCTGGCATTGCAGCCTCCCCCAGGGGGTGGGAGAACAGCGGAAGCCACAGAGCTTACAACTCTCTCCGGCCCCACCTGCCATGGCAGCCCTCTGCCCTGGGCTTTGAACTGGTTCGAACCGGTTCAGTCATGGCCAATGAAGCAAAACTGGAACAGATCTGAAGTTTTAAAATTTGAGTGATCATCAGAATGGGAAAAATTACGGGTCAAAGCCCTGGAATGAGAAACTGAGAAGAGGCATAGTGAGCCCTTTCAGGAGCCTGATGCGTGAGATTGGATTATTGCCAGGACTGAGGAGCGCAACACACATTCAAAGCAGTGTGGTTGGCCAGCATCTCTGAGCGGGGCACTGCTGTCTTCAACTCTGCACAAAATCCAACAGGTAAGACAACTGGTTGCTATGCAACACGTACGCTGCCCTTGTTTTCCAAGAGGGAGATTAAGTTTCCAGTAGGGCTTTGACCTTTAATTTTTCCCATTCCAGTTTACCCAAATTCTGAAAAATCAGGTCTGTTCAGTTTTCACTTCCTCGGCCATGACTGAACTGAGAAGAACCAGTTCAAAGCGCTGTCTCTGCCAGCCTTCTCTCTCCCTGGGATGTTAACAGAGGGGGTGTGGTTAGAATCCAACCAGGAAAATACGAACTACCTGGTGTATTTAACACTGAAGGAGTTTGCAGCTGGGGAACTGGTTACAGGTAGTGGGAGAGCTGCGATGCCAAGACTAGCAACATAGGCAACCTCTACTGCCTCCAGGCTGGAGGGCTCCTTAGAGCCCAGGGAGGATTTCCTGGGGCAGCAAGAACACGGCACACCTGTCCAGCATCAGCTGGAGTCATGAAAGAAGCAGAGCCATTGCTATCTTGAGGAATGCCAATTGAGGAAGAGAAGGGGGTAAATACCCTGGCTTCTCCCTTCCTCCCGCCTCCAATCTCCAGCCAGTGCCTCCCATTAACCAGCCTGAAACCAGCTGAACAGGGAGCCTGGGAAATGCAGCCTGTAGGAGACATGCCGCCTGTGACACAGGACAGAGCAGAGAAAGGACAGGAAAGAAGGGGAGAGGTGAACTGCACAGTGAGCACAGCACAGGGGGTCAAGATGATAGCTGTAAGCCACCAAGCTCTGTGCTGGCTGGGGCTTCGAGCATGCTCCCCTTGCATTCCGTCCTGCCCAGGCTGTGGGCTCCTTCGACAGTGTTGGACAAGGACATCTGGCTCACACCCAGCTTCCAGGGCCTTGGCGAAAAATGCCCAGAAGCTCCCGCCCCAGTCAGATTCATCAAGTTCCCAGTGGCAGGTTGCAAGGCCAAAGACCTTGCCCACCAGGAGCTTAATCTCCCAGACAAAGAACATAAATGCAGCCTGAGCGGGAGACGCATTTAACACATCAAGGGCAGATACCAACCATCTAAGTCAGCCCAGGAGCCTCTGCCATCTCCTGTATGGTGGGGCCTGGAAGGAAGTCCAGAGGTCTTCTAGACCATTCTCCCATCCTGTTGGACTCGATCTAGCCCATCCTGGACCAAGCAGGCTATTTGTAGCCTGTCCTTTCTCCCTGCCTCCCTTCCTTCCTTGACATGTTGTAAAGACCTCCAGTGCACCACTTATGCTGGAAGCTATGGATGCAATGGGAGCAGTGGTGGTTCCATGATAGAATTCTCGTCTTCCATGCAGGAGACCCAGATTTGATTCCCAGCCAGTCAATGCACCTCAAGCGCAGCCACTGCTGTCAGCGGAGGCTTGCCATGTTGCTGTGATGCTGAACAGGTTTCAGCGGAGCTTCCAGACTAACACACACTAGGAAGAAAGGCCCTGTGAACTACTTCCAAAAAATCAGCCAGTGAACACCCCATGGGTCGTGCTGTGCGTGGACTCACCACGACTAACTCGACAGCAGCTACAAAGACATGGATACAACAGTAAGACCGGCACAGCCCTGCCCTCATGGTGTGTACTTACCTACAACCCGCCTCAATTACCCTTAGGGGCAGGAAGACCTTAAGGTCTACCCAGTCCCACCCCACCCTACCTGCTATTTTCCAAAAAATGAGTTCCAAGAAGGAACCTAAGTGGTGGCAGACACCAAAGCATCTGCAAAACCCACCTCCAGGCTCCCCTTCTCCCCACAACCCCTCTCCTGGAAAGAGGAGAGTGGGTGGGTGGGAAGAGCACTGGATTCTGAGGGCTATGATTAGCTGCCACCAGGCTGAGGGATGGGTGAAGAGACCAACCCGTCGGGCAGCCAGAGTGACAGCCAACCCACTGCTGGCAGAGGCAGATGCTGCGCAGCAGCCCCCCACCCCCCGCCCGCCCCCACCCCTGGGCCAGCTTCTCCCCCCTGTCTGGAGCACAGCTCTAAATCTCTCTGACATAAAATACTGTCGGAGAGCTGCCGAGCAGAGAGATTAAAAAACAATAAAGAGAAAGCGAAACTCTGCACTATAATTACCAGCCTCTAGCCGGCAGCAGCAAAAATGCACTAAAACTTTAATAGGAACCACTGCATTTAATTTAATGACACATTTTTTTCAATTACCAGAATAATTGTTTTATTCATAAAATGAGTTTCAATAAAGGGGGTAATTTTCCTTTGTTTTTAGTATTCATTTGTGCAACATATCTGAGATAGAATTCCCTCATGTTAAGGCAGCTTGGAGAAGACGTATGACATCTGTGACATCAGTCAGTTGGAGGGGGACAGGGGACCAGAGGAGGTGGCCATCCACGTGTCGAGGTGCCAGGCGGGGACATGCAGACCTGAGAGTGCTCAGCCAGAGCATCGGACCTCTGCCCAGTGGGGAATTTCCCAAGATGCACTTGACTTCGCTTCATCAGACGCATCCAACCTGTTCTACCCGCATCCTCCACCCAGACTTGGGGCTCCTGGTGGCCACTGGGAAGAGGAGACTAGAAAAGCAGTCCCATCTGCACTGATGGCAGCAAGCAGTAGCTCGGCTCCTCCAGAAACATCATCCTTATAAGCTGTAACACAGCCAAAGCCCAGGAGCACCTGGAGGAGTGAAGAAAGGTTCACAAACACAATATGCAAAGAAGACAGCCAGTTGCTGGAAAAATGAGAGCAGACTGCACTTATGAACCCCCGGGCCTTTCTCCCTGCCCTGCCCACCATCGAATCTGATAATCATCACAGCCAACATGTGTTGGGTGCTTATCACGCGCCATCCCTGAGTGGTGCAAACGGTTAATGCATTTGGTTACTAACGGAAAGGTTGGAGGTTTGAGTCCACCCAGAGGCACCTCAGAAGAAAGGCCTGGTGACCTACTTCTGAGAAATCAGCTCTTGAAAACCCCATGGATCACAGTTCTACTCGGACACACATGGGGTCTCCATGAGTCGGAGTCAACTCCATGGCAACTAGTTTTACCATGTGCCACTGGACTCAGATTAGCTTCACAGCACCTAAGGAAGTAGGTACTAGTATTACCCCCATTTTAGAGATGAGAAACTGAGGCTCAAAGTGGTTGAGTAACGCATCCCAGGTTGCTCTGGTCGTATGTGGGGACAGGGTTTGAACTGGCCCGTCTGGCTGCACAGTGTACAGACACTGTCCCGGGCTGGTTGGCCTCGAGGCAGGCTGCCTCTCAGACAGAGTCCCTGAGCCACTTCCTCTTTGAACAGCTCATTTGCACTTCTCGTTCTGGCTTCGTTTACACTGCACTCTGTGCTTAGTTACTCCCTGTCAGCTCTCAAGAACCCTCACTCTGAGCCTCTGGCTGGTGCTCGGAGATAGCCGGCTGTCTGGAGAGGTGTGATAAGGAGAGGCTCGGATCGTGGGGTCCTGGGTTCTTTGAGGCCCCAATCCGAGCCCAGGCAGGGTCACAGAAGGTCGCTGCACTGCTCTGGCTCCCCCGATGGGCAGATACTCACAAATGGGGAGGCTGGGAGTGAAGGGCCAGAAGGAGCTCTATGGCGCCCTACTCTGGGCAAGGAGATGGCCCTGAGCGTGGAACCCCCTTTGGGGCATCTGTTCACTTGGAACCCCACTGGAGGCAGATAAAGGGCGGGGAGAAGGGGCGGGACAGGTCTCTTGTGGAAAATGATATGGTGAGTCCCTCTCAGTAGGAGACTTGACACACACGCGCACCGATATCATGCCCACGGCCACTTCGGGAAGTGGACATTATTATTCCCCTGGTAGAGACAAGGAAGGAGTCCCTGGGTAGTAAGAACAGCGAACGCTCCATGAGTAACTGAAAGGTTGGTGGTTCGAGTCCACCCAGAGGCAGCCGGGAAGAAAGGCCTGGTGATCTGCTTCCGAAAACTCAGCCACTGAAAACCCTATGGAGAAGCTCTACTCTGACACACAGGTCACCATGAGTTGGGATTGACTTGACCGGCAACTGGTTTGTTTGTTCACTTGTTTTACCTTCCAGCTACACAGCCACCTCGAGATCTGGTGACTCATCAGTCTCCGACCTCGGGGGTGGTGGCCCATCTCAGCTTGCTCTATCCAGAGGGGCCCTCAGATAACCTGTGTGCTCCCGAGGACAGGACCACACCCTCATCTCCATAAGCTAGTACCCTGCACAATGCTTGGCACCCAGGAGGCCCCAGTCAGTACTCTACATAAAGGCCCTGCACCTGGATGAGGAAGCCCAACTCCACGCCTTTGTACGTAACCCTCCCCGGAGTTCTGTCCTCAGGCTTCTCTGGAAGGTGTGTCCTGGCTCAAAGCCCACCTCCTCCAGGAAGCACAGGCATAACTACGGTACCGCAGGTATAGCAGGTATTACACCTGCCCTGGGTGCGTGGCGCCACGGAGCAGTTTCTATTAACCTGGTACGGCCAGCAGTGTACCTACGGAAAATGGCGCCTACAGCAAGCACTGAAATGGCGCCCTTGTCCAAACATCTCACCCCTCTCTTTCAGATAACTCTACCATAATATCAGCTCGAAAATGCAAGTCAAGCTCGTTAATCTTTTAATTAACACATTACCCTGCTTGAGGAATAATGTTGGGCTGGACCAGGTTAACAGAAACTGTTCAGCGGCACCATGCGCCCAGGGCTGGTGCCACACCCTAGAAACGCCACTGCCAGGAAGCCTGCTCTGATTAGACCCATTCTTTTCCCTTTCACTCTGCTGAGCTCTCGCGTGTCCTGTTGGTAGAGTATTGATCTACACTTATTTATGGGTTGCTCTGTAAATGTTGCTAGGTCAGTTGGGTGTGAGTTTTATTACAGGATCAAAGCTGTGAGCTTCCTGCTGCCAGGGCTGTGGGTCTTCCCGCCTGGGAGTCCTGCTAGCTGCCCTGAACTCAGAAAGGGGCTCGGTGCCCACATTGACTGGGGAGCCAGGTTGGGAGGAAGGATGGATGGGAGCTTGTCTCTGGTTTGTCCCCTGTGACAGCACCAATCCCCACCCCAGCCCCGAGTTAATCCAACAGCATCGATTATGTACTGTCTGCCCAGCCCTGAACTCCGGGCTGTGGGCACGTGGTGGTGCCCTCAGGAAGATCCCAGTCCAGCAGGGAGATCGTGGCCCAGAGAGCAGAGGAGGAGCAGAAGGCACAGTCTGTATAGATGAGCCAGGGGGGTGCCCACTGAAGACACCAGTCTTGACCTGGCCTTCAAGGGTGAGGACTTGGGTTGGTTGAGGGCAGGAAAGAAGACACCCTAGGTGGGAAGGAGAACCCAGGCAGAGCTGTGGCAGTGAAAGGAGGCCTGGCTGGACTCGCCTAGAGGAGGGGCACACGGCAGTGAGGTCCTGGACCTTGAACTCCATACTGGCTACCCCTCCTCTGTCTTCTGAGGATGTCCAGGCCTAGGCGAGGAGGCAGCTTAGCCAAAGTCACACTGCTCCTCTTGTCCAGGCCACTGCCCTGGGCCTCAGAGGGGACTTGGAGGTCACTACCCAGCCCCTGCCTCACAGCCTCTGAGCTCAATGGGGAGCACGAAGAAGGAGACAGGTAGGGGGAGAGGGGAGAGGGGCTTCCAGGCGCCCAGATCACATACGCAGCAGATGTTGGCGGGTTAGCGGCTCTGCTTCCCAAAGCTGCATGAGCCACTTAATATTCTGCAGACGAGATTGCTTCCCTTTAATAAAAAGCAAACATGGAATTGAAACACTGCAGACGCCCAACACCTGGGAAGCGTGGAGTCTTGGAGGCGTGCACCTCAGGAAGGGGTCCCCGGATAAGGGACAGGAGGGGCAGGGGAGCCGGCCTCGTGCTGCCTGGAAGCAGTGGACAGTGGCTGCAGGCAGGGAGGCTGGGAGGTGTGCAAGTCTGAGCCTTGGAGGCTCTGGGGAAAGCCCAGGGCCTTGGGAGATATGGGGTCTTGGGATGGACAGCTGGCAAAGCAGTGCCTCTCAGTGGTTGTCACTGCCAAGAGACGACACGTTCTGGGGCTGTCCCTCTTAATGACACCTGACGAGGGGGGTGGAGGCATGGCTACTGAGGCGGATTGCAGGAAGGGAAGAGGCAGGTTCTTTCCACACAAACAGATCAGCAGAGCAAACAGCAAGCAGCTTTAGGTTAAACACAAGCAATTCCAAGAGGCCGGCGAGCTTTTACCTTTTGAGTCTTTTTTAAAAAAAAAATTAAGGAAGCTGAGTTTCTTGGGTTAGACCCCGAGCTCATCTTGTCCAGCTCTTCCCCCAGGACAGCTCTCACTTTGAAGAGCCAAGTGTGGCCGAACACAGTCTACAGATGAGGTTCTGGTGGGGGCGCTGGTGAGGCGTGCAGGCCTTTGGGGGCTGGTATTTACATACCATGAGGCATTCGTGCTTGACCTACACATGATGTTTCTTTTAAGCACATATTTTATGAAAAATACTTGCTGATTTTTTTCTGTTTTTGTTGTTCTTACTGTTCTTATTGGTTGTTGCCATTATTATCCCCTTTGGGAACCTGTTCCCAGTTTTATAAAGAATTTGGTGCCATAACGCAGCTTGCCTGGTGGAGGGATAGCACAGAGGCTGTGGGCTCCAGTCCCGGAGCCAGGCTGCCTGGTTCAAATCTGAGTCTGAGACTCTGTGGGATTTTCTGAGCCTCAGTTTCCTCATCTGTAGAAGGGGAGTGATGATTCTAATGAAAGCTCCCTTATAAGGGTTGTGTGAGGATCGCATGTGTTAAACATGTAAGGGATTTAACACAGACTTACAGCAAGGCCTTGGTAAAAGTTATTATTGAGATTGGAATTGAATCTGTAAATTTTTTTCCCTGAAGCTAGGCAAAAGGCTTTATAGCTGATGAATGGTTAGAAAATGTGGTATATCTATACAATGGAACATTATTAGGCCACAAAATGCAATGAAGTTCTGACATATGCTACAACACGGACGAACCTCGAAAACATTATGCTAAGTGAAATAAATCAGTCACAAAAGCCCATATGTTGTATGATTCCATTTATACAGGAAGTCCAGAAAAGGCAAACCCACACAGAGAAAAAGTAGGTGAGTGGTCGGCAGGGGCTGGGGACCGGGAATGAGGAGTGACTGCTAACGAGTGCAGGGTTTCTTTTGGAGTGATGTAAATGTTCTGGACTTCGGTTGTGGTGATATTTGCACAACTCTGTGAATGTACTGAACATCCCTGGGCCGTACTCTCTGAAGAGGCGAATTTGACGGTATGTGAATCATACCTCAATAGAGCTGTCATTAAAGAAAAGTTGCATGGCAGTTAGAAAGCATGGATTCTGGAGCTGGCCTGCCGTGAGTTCAAATTCAATCTCCAGAATATTCTAACTGTGTGAAATTGAGCAAGTCACTTAAATTCTCTAAGCCTCAGCTTCCCGATCTGTAAAATGGGAAGAAAAGTAATCAATTCCTTAAAGAGATAAGTCTTATTAATTGACCACAGCACACGGAATAATATAACAGATAGTACATGCTCAACAAATGTTAGCTGGCCGCAGGAAAGAAGACCTGACCCTGCCAAGGCTTAGATCAAAGGCCTTGTAAGGGCTGCTGAACCTCATAAGATTTTTTTTTTTTTTTTTAATTGAGAGTTTCTCCTTCAATAGAGAATGGAGAATATCTGGGTTCCTGAAAGCCCAAAGCTTCAAAGCTCTCCCATTCTTATTTCTTTTCCCATTAAGGAGAGTTCCATTAATTCTGTGATGCCAAGCTTTCTGCCCTGGGAAGATGCATCTGGAGCGTCTACCAGCTAATGATATGGCGGGCAGTGACCCTGGCGCCCAGCAGTAGAACTGGCAGCCCGAAGTTGACCTGACTTCTCTTGTCCTTGACCACATCCTCACACCCGGGGGTCCCTCGAAAACCAAGCCTGGTCTCTCTTTTGGGGAGGCCTCCTTTTCCTGCTCTTCCATCTGTCTGCCTCCTTGCCCCATCCCCAGCACCCTGAGGCTGGGAACCTCAAAGGCACTTAGCAGCACCCGCTCCAAGTGTGAGTAAAACGTTTGCTGAAGCAGGAAGGATATGGGTCAGCTATGAAGGGGGACAGCCCAAAGTTCTGCCAGTGAGTTGAGAGGGAGTAAGACTCGCAGCCTCGGCTTCACCGGGCAAGTGTTGAAGCTAGTGCATCTGAGAATCTGTGGATGTCATTAGCTCTGCATCCGGTTCTGCCAGATTTCTGCTGGGGCCTTCCAGAATTTCTCTATTAGTGACATGGTCGTTCTCAGGCAGAGATGGAAAGAGACTTGGATGTCTTATTCTGAAACCAGCTTTAGTTGAAAGGAAAGTAGGAAAGATGGGAGGGAGGGACAGAGGGAGGAATGAAGGAAGGGTACAACTACTAAACATACTTCTTATATTTTCCGGGCACTTTAAAATATCCGAATATGTTTACATCAACTGTATGGAGCCCTGGGTGCGCAGTGGTTAAGAGCTCGGCTGCTAACCAAAAGGCCAGCAGTTCGTATTCACCAGCTGCTCCTTGGAAACCCTACGAGGCAGTTCCACTCTGTCCTATAGGATCATTATGCGTCGGAATTGACTCAACAGCAATGGGTTTGGTTTTGGTTTAAGCCTGGGAAGTTCACAGCTCAGCATTATTAGCCCATTACACAGATGAGGAAACCAAGGCCCGAAGAGGTGGAGTGCCTTTCCCTTGGCCACAGGTTGAGTTAGTGGCCAAGTGCTGGTGCTGGACCATGTGTCCTTTCCCCCCAAGACCCCGTGGGAAAGCTACCAGTGGGGTCCCAACCCTCCCCCGGATGGAGGGCCACCAGTCCTACGAGACGAGAGTGCTGCCACCCACGGCTGCACCTGGCCCGGGAAAGAAAACGCTGCTCCCCCTCGGCCCGCAGCCCAGCTCCCTGGGACAGGGTCTTCAAAGGATATAAGTCAGTGAGATAGGAAAACACACCTGACAGGAAAATCAGAGTCTTCTCCTCCCTTCTCGGCAGATGTAAAGAGAGAACCAAACGCTGCTTTAGTTTGTTGCCCGACCAGCATGTCCCCACTGGCGCCAGGTAACAGCAGCCAGTCCCTGATGGCATTTGTCCCATTCAAAAGGGAACTTCAGGGACGCAGCTTGTTGTTTAATGTGTACGCAGTTGTACTTCAACCCACAGAGCAGCCTTGGAGGTGCATGGAGGGGCAGAGGCTGGAAGGGGAGGTCAGGACAGACCTGGGCAGGGCGTTGGCACCATATAGGACCCCAAGAAAGGGGCAGCCGGCCAGCAAGGGGCAGGCACTGGAGCTCTGCAGTCAGAGCTCTGATCCAGTCCTGCCACTTCCTGTGTGAATCTGGGAAAATTACTTGACCTCTCTGAGCCTTGGAGTTTTCTCACGGTAAAATAGAGATGATGGTAATACCTATATCACAGTGTGGCTGGGGGACTGGATGAGTGGATGTATATAAAATAGTAGGCACAGTGTTTAGCACAGGGTGAGGATTCGATAAATGGTATATAATGTAATGTAATATAACATAATGTAAAGTAATGCAGTATATAATATAATCATTACATTAAATTACACTATAATATGTATTATAATTCTTTTTGTGTACTCCTGTCTCAGTCATCTAGTGCTGCTCTAACAGAAATACCACAAGTGGATGGTTTCAACAAAGAGAAGTTTATTCTCTCGCAGTCCAGTAGGCTACAAGTCCAAATTCAGGGCTTCAGCTCCAGGGGAACACTTTCTCTGTTGGCTCTGGAGGAAGGTCTGTGTCATCAATCTTCCTTTGGTCTGGGAGCTTCTCTGCGCAGGAACCTCAGGTCCAGAGGACACGCTCTGCTCCCAGCACTGCTTTCTTGGTGGTATGAGGTTCCCATGTGTCTCTGCTCGGTTCTCTCTTTTATATCTCAAAAGAGATTGCATTAAGATACTAATCTTGTCAACCTCATCAGTATAACCTCATCACAATGATCGAATTTACAACACGCGAGGAGATCACATATAATCTCATCATAGTGGTAGAGTTTCCAACACATAAGAAAATCACATCAGATAACACAATCATACAGTACTGGGAATCATGACCTAGCCAAGTTCTACACACATTTTTGGGGGGACACAATTCAATCCATGACAACTCCTGAGGAGAACTTTCTGCTGACATGAAGGAACGAGAAGGGGTGGTTGGGAAGGACAGAGCACTAAGTCTTGAGCTAGATGGCAGGATGGATTGGGGGGCAGGTTCCCTGCCATCTGTGGTACCTCCTTCCCTTCCTCCCCTTCTCCTCCCCCTTTCATGATACCTTAGTGTGGCTGCTTTCCAAACTCCCAAGGGTCTTCCCACGACCGAGGGTTGACTGAGCAGGGTGGGGCAGGCATAGTCAGTACCCACCCCCTTTGCTTTCTCTTCCCACCTCCCTTTCTTGCCGGAGACCAAACCAAAAAACCAAACTCATGGCCATTGAGTTGATCCAACTCATAGCAACCCTATGTGTTACAGAGTAAAACTGCTCTATAGGGTTTTCTTGGCTGTAATCTTAACAAAAGCAGATTGCCAGGCCTTTCTTCTGCGGTGCCACTGGGTGGGTTAGAACTGCCAACCCTTAGGTTAGTAGTCCAGCGCAAACCATTTGCACCGCCTAGGGAGTACCCCTAAACGTCCGTGTTTCAGAGTCACAAAACTCATTGCTGTCGAGTTAATTTCGACTTATAGCAAAACTACAGGACAGAGTAGACCTGCCCCATAGGGTTTCCGAGGCTGTAAACTTTACGGAAGCAGACTGCCACATCTTTCTCCCGCAGAGTAGCTGGTGGGATCGAACCACCGACCTTTTGGTTAGCAGCTGAGCACTTAACCACTGCGCCACCAAGGCTCCTTTCAGAGTCACAATGCCACAAAGATCTTGCCAAGATAGGATGGGAGAGAGAGGCCAACAGCCCAAAGCTTTTTGGCCCCTGGTCTGCTCGCCCCCAGGATGGGCATGGTGATGTCCCACGGCCCAGTATCAAGAATGTCTTCTGCATCTGCAGGCCTGCTGGGCTCACGGGTGACCACCCCGGGGTGGGCAGCATGGAGGGCCTGATGGGGGGGTGGTCCTCCAGGCTGCCACAGTAGTGGGGAGGGGGCCTATGCCTGAGAGTCTTGCCTCGGTCCTGCCCAGAAAGGCCATGCAATAAGGAGGAAAGTGTGCAGACTCTGAGCCCACACACAACTGGGTTCAAATCCAGATTTGGGCAAATTCCTTCAGTTCTCGGAGCCTTACTTTCCTCATCTATAGGATACTGTCAACACTGTCCCTGCTAGCATCACTACCAAAAATCACAAGAATAAGCTACAGTCAGGTGTCATCAAAAATATTTAATAACCATAAATAAACTATGGTATGTACACACAATGGAGGACTACGCAATAATAAAGAACAATGATGCATTGTGAAGCGTCTCACAGCGTAGATGAATCTGGAGGGCATCATGCTGAGTAAGTCGATCACAAAAGGACAAATATTGTATGAGACCACTACTATAAAAATTCATGAAAAGGTTTACACACAGAAAGAAACAATCTTTGATGGTTACAAGGGAGGGGAGCGGTGGGGATGGAAAAACACTAAATAGACAGTAGATAAGTGGTAACTTTGGTGAAGGGTTTAAGACAATACCCAATACTAGGGAAGCCAGCACAACTTGTTCAAGGCAAGGTCATGGACGCTCCATAGACACATCCAAACTCCCTGAGGGACCAAACTGATGAGCTGAGGGCTGTGGGGACCATGGTCTTGGGGAACATCTAGCTCAACTGGCATAACAGAGTTTATAAAGAAAATATTCTACATTCTACTTTGATGAGCAGTGTCTGGGGTCTTAAAAGCCTGTGAGTGGCCATCTAAGATATTCCACTGTTCTCAATCCTTTGGGAGCAAAGGAGAATGAAGAAAACTCAAGATACAAGGGAAAGATTAGTCCAAAGAACTAATGGACCACAACTACCATGACCTCCACCAGACTGAGTCCAGTACAACTAGATGGTGCCCGGCTACCACCACTGACTGCTCTGACAGGGATCACAACAGAGGGTCCCAGACAGAGCTGGAGAAAAATGTACAACAAAATTCAAACTCACAAAAAAAGACCAGACTTACTGGTTTGACAGAGACTGGAGAAACCCTGAGAGTATGGCTCCTAGACACCCTTTTAGCTTAGTATTGAAGTCACTCCCAAGGTTCACCGTTCAGACAAAGATTAGACAGCCCTATAAAACAGAATGAGACTAAAGGGACACACCAGCCCAGGTACAAGGACTAGAAGGCAGGAGGGAACAGGACAGGTAGTAATAGGGAACCCACCGTTGAGATGGGACAGTGTTGACATGTCGTGAGGTTGTTAACCATTGTCATAAAATAGTATGTGTACTAACTGTT
>NW_004443964.1:8708463-8733159 GCF_000243295.1 Trichechus manatus latirostris | reverse complement strand
CAGAACCCTCGAGTGAGACGGAGTGTTCCAGACATCTATCTCAGGATGGTACTTATTTAGCCTCTGTGTAAGTAGAGAAGAATTTCAATATGCAAACATCCAGCGTGTTGATAGAAGGAGTTCTGGGGGCCACACCCAGCTCACAGGTCACCGTGTAGGTTGACTAAGATTATGGTATAAACACGCTGCTTTGGGCACAGCTGCTGCTCAGGGCTTAGGAGGTGCTGGCTCCCACCCCTCCACCTGGCCCTGATTCTGGAACACCCAGGCTCCTCGCAAGTGGATGGCAGCAGGGCCAAAGCTCACGTGTGCCAGCGAGGAGATAGTTAGCAGGAGCTAGGACACCCTCTGAGGTCAGGAAGCGGGGTGTGTGGGGTGGGGACACAGGCCCAGGACATCCTCTGAGGTCGGGAAGTGGGGTGTGTGGGGTGGGGACACAGGCCCAGCTTGCACCCTGTTCATCCCACCCTGGCTGGGCACAAAAGAACTCTGGGGCTCCGGTCCCCATTCCCACAGGTACAGGGCAGAGGGCAACCCTGCCTTGCTCCTGGTCACTACTCCGCCCAAGCTTTAGGGATCTGACCAGCCCTCTACCCCACATTCCCACAGCTTGGGCATTTCTAGCCGCACCCGAGATGGGGCTGAGGGAGGGGCTGGGGGAACTATTTCGGGTCTGGAAAGAGAGCTGTGGTGGGCGTGAAAGGAGACAATGACAGGGTTGGCAGGGCTGGGCACTTCTCCTTCTGGCCCCCTCTACCCACACCAGCCAGCCCTCCCCGCGGTGGTCAGCTTCAGTCTGGCCCCAGCACAGAGCATGAGGAGGGCAAGGGGAAGCGGGAGGTGGAGGAGTGAGACCAGAAAGGTCTGGAGGCAAGGAGAGAAGACAGACGTCAGACAGGGCAGGCTCGGAGGTGCCCAGAGGGTGAGGTGGCAGCGGAGAAGTGGCCAAGCAGACGTGGTTGTTGGGGCTGCCCTGGAGAAGGGCAGTCAGCATTCTTCTTCAGGCCATACTGTGCGGTTGTTGTTGTGGACCCTAGAGGTCCATGCCACAGGGGTCCTTTGGGATCATTCAGGATCACTGTGTCACAGGCTACCTTCTTCCTCTATGTCGTTCAGGTCTGTAAATCCAGGAATTGATTTCTTGGATTTGCTTAGAGCAGGCGTTGTCCATTAGATCCCTGGGTAGCGCAAATGGCTTGTGCTTGACTGCTAACCTAAAGGTTGGTGGTTCAAACCCACCTAGTGGTGCTACGGAAGAAAAGCCTGGCAATCTGCTTTCATAAAGATTATAGCCAAGAAAACCCTATGGAGCAGTCTACTCTAACACATTGGGTTGTTGTGAGTCGGAATCAACTCGACAGTAACAGGTTTGTTTTTTGGTTTCAGGGTTGTCCAATATGGTAGCAAGGAGCCCTGGTGGTGTAGTGATTAAAGCACTCAGCTGCTAACCAAAAGGTCGGCAGTTCGAACTCACCAGCCCCTCCACGGGAAAAAGATGTCGCAGTCTGTGTTTGTAAAGATTTACAGCCTTGGAAACCCTATGGGGGCAGTTCTACTCTGCTGTAGGGTCGCTATGAGTCGGAATCGACTTGATGGCAGTGGGTTTGGTTTTTGGACTACGGTAGCAACTAGCTATATATAGCTATTTAAATTTAAACTGAAATAAAATTTAAAATTCAGTTTCTCAGTTGCACTGGTCACATTTTAAGTGCTCAGTAGCCACACGTGGCTAGCGGCTACCAGGATGGACAGTGTAGACTATAGAACATTTCTACCACCACAGGAAGTTCTATTTGACGGTGCTGGCTCAGAGCGCACAGTCCACCTGAGTCCGTTTCCGCTTAAAGTGAGGCACACCTGTATTCTCTCCTGGGCCTGAGCCCCTGGGCGACACAGTCATTGTGAACAAGTGGTTTAATGGGTCCCACTGGATGCAGGCACTATCCAGACAGGTGCTTGGTGTCCTTCCCTGCCCACTCCCCACGACCTAGAAAGACTGAACAGACACGGCTTTTGGTTTGTGGTAATGATGGAGTCGCTGCATCAGGCAACCCCTCCCGGCCCCATAACAACCATAAACAACTGCCTGAAGGCACTGGAGAGATACCAAAAATAGGCAGACGCTGGAGGGGAATCAATATTTAGAAGATGAGAACAGCTACCCATATTAATAGGGTTTTGTTTGAGGGCAGGCTTCAGTCCTTGCCAAGTGGGGCCGCTAAAATCCAGATAGAAAACCCACAGCCTTACTGGCTTAAAGAACTAGAGGACAGTTTGGAGCAACCATAACAGTTGGAAAATGAGGATGGGAGTCCTACAAAGAGGAGAGCCAGAGGGAAGAGCCCCACATTCTGTATATAAACTCTGTCTAAATCTTGTTGTTGTTGTTAGATGCTGTCAAGTCGGTTCCGACTCATAGTGACCCCGTGTACAACAGAACGAAACACTGCCCAGTCCTGCAACATCCTCACAACTGTTGCTACGTTTGAACCCATTATAGCAGCCACTGAGTCAATTCATCTTTTCATTCCTCTTTTTCACTGGCCCTCTACTTTACCAACATGACGTCCTTCTCCAGGGACTGGCCCCTCCTGATAAGAAATCTTAGGCTGACTGCAATATACATGCATGGGGCAGACTCTAAGCAGCCCAACAAAGGTCTGAAGAACTGAACAGAAATTTCTGCTACTGCCCACCTCAGGGGAGAGTTTGGAGATTGAGTCTAGCCAAGTTAACTGCCTGCTTAAAAAAAGAAAACCAATACACTTCAGAGGAACATAACAAAATCCAGAGTCTCTACAATGTGTCATTCATGATGTTCAGAATACAGTCCAAAATTTCCAGACATACCAAGAAGCAAGACAATGTGGCCTATACACAAGAAAAAAGGTAATCAACAGAACTAATTTAAAACAGCTATTGTAACTAGCCTCAAGGACATAAAGGAAAATAGTCATCATGAATGGCCAAATAGGAAATCTCAGTAGAGCAATAAAGAACCGAATAAAAATTCTAGAATAGAAAAATACAAGATTTGAAATGAAAAAATTTTAAAAAACTGGATAAGCTTAACATCAGATTGAAGAGAACAAAAAGAGTTGGTGAATGTGAAACCAGATCAACTGAAAAAAAAAAAAAAAAACCAAAAAAACAGTAGCGCCTCAGGGACTTTGAGACACTATCTAAAGGTCTAGCACACATGTAAACGAACTGCTAGAAAGACAGAAGAGAGCAAAAGGGACATAAAAAAAAAAGTATTTGAAGAAATAATGGCTGAGAATGTCCCAAAGTTGGAGAAAAACAAATTTACTGATTCGAGGTGCTCAATGAACCCCAAGCAGGATAAATACAAAGAGCAAACAGTCATTAACTCAACAACCTGCAGAAGGAGCGATCACCATGCTTACAAACTTCTGGAGAACAGGGCCCACCTCTCTGCAGGCTATGTGCAAATTCTGTGATACAGCACATGACACTATCCTATAGTTTCTCTAAAGAGGACACAGAAGGGGCTAAGGCTTAAAAAGCACCTAAGCTAAGTGCTTTCACACACATCTTCCTAATTTACGCTCATAGTAACCTCCTTAAGAACCAGGAACTCCTATTTGCAATTTGTTTGACTTATTAATTTATTATTTTTTAAAAAAACTGAGGTCAGCCATAAGGCTCAGAGATGTTGAGTAACCCACCTAGGATCACACAGCTACTAGTAAGTGGTGGAGCCAGGGTTGAAAGCCGAACTCCAAAGCTCATTTTCTTACTTTTATATTAATACTGATGAACCCTGATGCAAGTTGGTATCACAGGGCAAGCTTCCAAAAACTATCCCCCACCCCAGGCTAATTAAATCAGTATCTCTGGGTGGGTTTGGCCCAGGCATTGGGATTTTTTTAAACCCTCCCCCACCAGCTGATTTTAAAGCAGGGTGTGGGTTGAGAACTCCTGCTGTACACCATGCTGCAGACTGGAAGGTCCTAGACAAGGGGAGAGAACTGGGTTAATCCCCTTCAGACTGCAGGGTAGGTAGTTAGAACTCTCAGTTAGGGTCTTAGACTAAAGCTAGAGTTGTGAGTCCACCCCCAGCCCCCAAGCCTTGACCTATGTTTGTAACCCTCCAGCCCTTGTTTTTGTCCCAGATTTCTGGGAGATGCACAGTGCCCCTCCATTAGTTCCAAAAGATACGAGGGTGATAAAAGTGTCAAAGGAGTCTTTCCGCAGCAAGAACTGAGTTACAGGCGGCCGCAGCAGCAGACGCAGGCCACTTACTCTAGGTGAGGAATGAGTGTGAGATCTCAGAGCCCTAACTCTTCCAGGTTCGGCTGGGGAAAAGGAGAGAGTCAGACAGCCCCCATTACTTTCCCTAGAGTCCCTCGAGACTGTCCCGCGATCCTGGGAGAGAGTGAGCCTGTGCTGAGCATGGCAACACGGGGCAATGGCTCTCCCAGGCCTGGCCTTGCCACATCATCTCCCCTCTTTGTCCCCACTCACAGCCCCTGCCTCTCAAACCCAACCCAGCCTCAGGACACTGCTCCTACCATCCCCTCCACCCAACCCAGAAACCATAAAAGCGCAAGTCATAGATTGTGAGCTCCTTGTTCTGTTTCCTCAAAGCCCAGCACAGAGTAAATGCTCGATGGAAAGTCTCCACATGCTTGTAAGGATGAACGAGGCAGGCCCCACTGCTGTGGGGGGTGCATGAGTGGGTGGTGGCCCAGCTTTGCCACTGGACACTAGATTAGCCAAAAATGAAAGACAGCCACTGAGCATCATCTCATGGTGGTGGTGGTGGTGATGATGATGATGACGATGATGGTGGTGGTGGTGGTGATGATGATGATGTAGCAGCTACCTTCTACTAAGCACTTGTTATGTGCTAGGCACTTAATCCACCACCTGTCAATTTGTTACACTGTGGTGGCTTGTGCATTACTATGATGCTGGAATCTACGCTACCAGTATTACAAATACCAGCAGGATTACCCATGGTAGATGGGTTTCCACCATGGTAGACAGACTAGGAAGACAGGCCTGGTGACCTACTTCCAAAAATTAGGCCATGAAAACCCTATGAATCACTACTGAACATTCTCTGATATTGTGCTGAAAGATGAGCCCCCTAGGTTGGAAGGCACTCAAAATACACGACAATGGTCTAGAACTACCAGCAATTGTGACGACTGCGCAGGACCAAGTAACGTTGTTTTACATGATGTCGCTGTCACGGTTTGAATTATGTCCCCTAAAAAATGTGTGTATCAATTTGGCTGGGCCATGATTCCCAGAATTGTGTGGTTGACCTCCATTTTGTGATTGTAATTTTATGTTAAAGAGTATCAAGGTGGGATCCCTGATCCAATGTAAAGGGAGTTTCCCTAGGGTGTGGCCTGCACTATCTTTTACCTTACAAGAGACAAAAGGAAAAGGAAGCAAGCAGAGAACTGGGGACCTCGCACCACCAAGAAAGCAGCAGAGGGAGCAGAGCGCATCCTTTGGACTCGAGGTTCCTGTGCAGAGAGGCTCCTAGTCTGGGGGAAGACTGATGATGATGAAGACCTTCCTCCAGAGCCGACAGAGAGAGAAAGCCTATCCCTGGAACTGACACCCTGAATTTGGACTTCTAGCCTATCAGACTGTGAGAAAATAAATTTCTCTTTGTGGAAAGCCATCCACTTGTGGTATTTCTGTTAGAGCAGCACTAGATGACTAAGACAGTCGTCATGAGTCAGAGCCAACGGGGTAACTACACTTAACACACAGCGCCTCACCACGTCCTCACAACCACCCTACAAAATGTGCTATTTTCGCTCCACTTTACAGGTGAAGAGACTGAGGCTTAACCCTCGGCAGAGCTGGGATCAAAGCCATGCCTGTCTCTAAAGCCGAAGCCCTTCGCAATTGCCCTAGTCTCACCACCCCTATCTTCCTCTCATTCCTTGCTCGACTGAATCAAATTCAGCCCTAAGTGGTCCCCTGGCCAGGCTGGGCCCAAGGCTCTGGGGATGTTGCTGACCTCACACTCTCTGTGCCCCTTTAGGGTTCTTGCTCCTGGGAGCTCCCCTACTTCTCCACAGCCCACAGTCTGGGGTCAAGGGTGGCTATTTTGAGCCTTGGTGTGTACCCAGCAGCCGCCCATGCTCAGGGAGCCAACTGCCCACTCAGGCCCATCCTGGGTCTATTGATCTGGGTGCCAAGGGGCGTGCAGGAGCCCAGCCCGGCGGTCCCTCGGACACTCCTCAACTCAACCACAGAAAGCTATTACAGCCCACTTAGTTGTAAACAGCTCTCCACACATTCATTACAGCCCGCCGAGAGGCTCAAAGAGCTCTCTGCTCCCGAGTGAGGGGGTGCATGTGCTGAGGGGGGGCTGCGCCTCCTTACTGGAAGCGCTGCTTCCTGCCCAGCTCAGCTTCCAGGAAAGGTGGGCCAGCGGGGGCCCGGCCAGCCACCCTGCCCACTCCTGCCCTCTGGCTGACCAGGGTCTCCCATCCCAAAGCTGCCTTCTCCTCCTTGTGGCATCTCCCAGTCCCCGGGGTCCAGGGCACAAGGTCAGGGAATGCTTCAGCGGCCACTTGGACAGCCTGGGCCAAGCTTTCCACGCCCAAGGCTGGCCTGACATCAGATGAGAGGACAGCCGCTGGACAGCCTCCCCAGTGTGCCCTACGCCTGGGAAAGCTGGGCCAGGCGATCCCACACGGACTCTACTCCCCTCTACGGTAGGGATAGTATCACCATCCTTGGGGAGGGTGTACATTTCTGGAGCCTAAACTTTACGCAGTCGAGACCTCAGGTGTTCAGTCTCACCAATGACCTCAACCTGTCTCCCCGCAAATTGTTGTTGGGTGCCATCAAGTCATTCTGACTCACAGTGACCCCATGTGACAGAGCAGAATTGCCCCACGGGGTTTCCTAGGCTGTAATCTTTACAGGAGCAGATCACCAGGTCTTTTCTCCCTCAGAGTCACTGGTGGGTTCAAAGCTCCGACCTTTTGTTAGCAGCTGAGTGCTTAACCGCTGTGCCATGAGGGCTCCTCCCCACAAATCAGAGCTTTCCAAACGGTCCTAACAAAATCCTATACAGGGCCCCCGTCGGCAAACCAGAGCAAAGGGCTGTTGTCCTTGTCGAAATGAGGGTGAGGGTGAGGGTCCACGGCCTGTCTGTTCCCACCTTGCCCCAACCCCACCTGCTGTGAGGGCTGGGGGCACCTCTGCAGAATTCTGGGTTCCACAGACACAGGTTACTCACCACTGACCGACACCACTGCCTGGGGCTCTGGAACCCACTTTTTACCGGCCAGTTCCTTCCTGTCTACCCCCCACATCTGTAACGGCGCCTCCCCGCACCCCCGTATCTGCAACGGCGTCTCCCCCAGCAGCCCTCCCCGCCTCTCTGCCATCCCCGCTCTTATCGCCCCGTTCTTCTTAATCATGCTTCCTAATCTGGTTTTTATTTGGGTACTTACTTGTTTAACACCTGCCTCCTCTATGAGTCTGTGAGCTCCACGGGGACGGGAACACATTTGTTTTGTTTCTCCCCTTAACTGCAGCATCAGCCCAGCGCTGGGCACACAGTGAGCCTTCCAGAAAGGTCTGCTGAATGAGTGGGTGAACCCTGCAGGCTGAGGACTCTGAACTCATTGAAGCTCCCTGGAGAAGGGGCAGCTCCATCTCCTGCCCTTGACCTTTCCCCGGTTGGGCAAAGCTCCTGGCCAGCATTCCCTCCATCTGCCCCTTCCACCTGGATAGCTCCGATTTGTCCTTCATCTTTCAGCTGAGAGCCTCTTCCTCCAGGAACCCTCCAGCCCCATCAGAACACCCAACAGTCTCCCTTGTAATGGCCACTGTTACGGATTGAATTGTGTCCCAACAATAAACACAATAAGTCCAATATGTTAAGATATGTTAAGTGCCTGTAAACTTGACCTTGTTTGGAAATAGGGTCTTTGAAAATGATATTAGTTCGGTTAACACGAGGTCACACCGGAATAGGGTGGGTCCTCATCCCATCTGAGTGGTGTCCTTATAAAAGAGAAAGACGCAGAGGGAAGACAGCCATGTGGCAGCGGAGGCAGAGACTGGGAGATGCACCTTCTCCCTCCGGGGGTTGCATGGCCCCTATGGCAGGTCCAGGGGAGGGAAGAGGACACAGCATGATATGGAAGCATGGACCCCAAAGGGCTTTGGAATGAATGTCCTGAAAGTGATTCCTTGGAGCTGGAATCCAGGCCCAGAGACAGACTGAGCGGGGTGAGGAACGACATCGTGAGTGGCGTTAGCTGTGGGTTTGGGCTTCACAGAGTCCCGTGAAGGCGTCAGCTGAGCTCCTCCATGAGACTGTTCAATGCCATCCCCGGGACAAAGCCCCATCATTCGTCTTCTCATTTATCCAGCAAACATATACACAGCACCTACCACACCCCAGGCACTGGGCTGGGTCCCGGGGATACAAAAGGAGAAAGCTAGCACAGCCCCTGCCCTCAGGAAGCTGCTGGTGTAGTGGGGCAGAGAGGAGCCCCAGCTGGAGTGGAGACTGGAGTGGACGGTCCCCACCCTCAGAGCTCTGAGGGGACAGGACCATTTAACAAGTAGTCGTTCGCCTCCTGGAGACCAAGGTGTCCCTCATTTTTACCAGTGCCAGAATCAGCTGTCCCCGAAAGACGCGGGGACGAGGGTGGTGCACCAACTCGGAGCCAGTCTGCTGGGGTGTCGATCCTGGCCCCTCCCCTACGAGTCTTAAAGTGCCCGGCCTTCTTATGCCTTGTTGCTGTTGTTGAATGCCGTCGAGTCTATTCCGACTCACAGCGGCCCCATGGGACAGAGCAGAACTGCCCATAGGGTTTTCTTGGCTGTAATCTTTACGGGAGCAGATCTAGGTCTTTCCTCTCGGAGCCGCTGGGTGGTTGGTTATCAGTTGAGCACTTAACCATTGCATCACCACGGCTCCTTTCTTGTGCCTTAGTTTCGTCATTTGTAAAATAGGGATGGTGGTCATATGTGGTCAGCAGAATAATGAACCCCAAATACCTCCACATCCTAATCCCTGGAGCCTGCGGCAGCACGCATCGTGGGTGTGCCTTGGAGAAGCAGCCACATGCTCCTCATCTCTGCCCGCCTCGGAAGGACAATGGGACAAAAGAAGCCTTGCTGAAGAGGGCCCTTCTCTCCCTCTCCAGGAAAGCCAGGCCCAGCTTTCCAGCTTGACCCCGCCTTACTCAAGGGCTCCAAGACAAAGCAGGACGCCTTCTGAGGGTGGGGGATTGGGCTGTGGGTGGGAGGATTGTGTTATCTAGGGGGGTATGTTATAGATTGAATTGTGTCCCCCCAAAAAATGTGTTGGAATCATAACCCCCATACCTGTGGATGTAATCCCTTTTGGGAATAGGGTTTCTTTGTTATGCTAATGAGGCCACATCAATGTAGACCAAAAAACCAAACCCATTGCCTTTGAGTCGATTCCCACTCACAGCGACCCAATAGGATGGAGTAGAGCTGCCCCGTAGGGTTTCCAAGGCCGTAATCTTTACCGAAGCAGACTGCCACATCTTCCTGTGGAGCGGCTGGTGGGTTTGAACTGATGACACTTAGGTTAGCAGCCCAGCGCTTAACCACTGCACCACAAGGGTTCCTTCATCCAGGTAGGGTGGGTCCTTAACCTAATCACTTCTGACTTATAAAAAGAGCAGATTAGACACAGAAGCAAGCACAAACAAGATCGCCAAGGAACCAGGGCTACAGAAGCTGAACAAGAGAAGGATCTTCCCCTAGAGCCGACAGAGAGGCTTCAGGTGCCCTGAATTTGGACTTCTAGCCTCCTAAACTGTGAAAAACTAGGTTTCTGTTCTTTAAAGCCACCCACTGGTGGTATTTCTGTTACAGCAGCAATAAGAGACTAAGACAGGCAGGAAAGTGTGGTGGCCACATCCGAGCCACCTGAGGGTGTTTCTGGTCTTGCGCTGGGTCAGCACAGGGTCCTCTGTCCTGGAGCCTGAGGCCTGTCCTGGTTCTCCCTGTGCCCTCAGGGCCTGACTTGGGGCTAGGAGGGCTGTGGAGTGGGGAGAGCCCCCTCATTACCGAGCACCCCACCTCAGGCTGAGCCCAGGCTCCCTACCCTATGCCCCCTCAGTGTCTGGTCCATGGGGAAAGAGAAGAAACAGAGTGGAGGGTGGTGTACATCACGCAGGCTTGAGTGCTTTGCCTTTTTTCACACTGGCAACAGCTGGTGCTGAGCCTCAGAGCCTGTGGCTGTGGCAATTATCAAATGTTTACTATGTGTCACTATTAATAACGCAGGGCCCCGCCAGCGTCTTATTCAGAAAACCACAGTGTGGCACCGAGGGGCCGGCACTGGGAAAGGTCTTCCTGCCCTGCCAGCGCCTGGGCCTGCCCTCCTGCCCCCTCACCTCCAACACACCTGGGCGGCCTCAGTGTAGAGAGAGCCTGTGTCCTGGGGAGCCCACCCCTTGATTGAGCCTTCCCTTGCTCCTCTTACTCACCCGGCCCCTGGAGACCAGAACAGAGCCCCCTCCCCTCCTCAGCATCCCTGTGGCCTTTCAGACATGGCTCTAGAGCTATCCACCCAGAAAGCCTTCCAGAAGGTTCCATTCCCCCCACAGCATTGTGCTCTCACCAGTGTTGCAAAGTGTGGTCGGGAGGGCTCATCAGCCTGTGGTCCTCTCCCACACCCTGTGAACTCCTTGAGGCAGAGAGATTCTTCTCACCAGCTTCTTCTAGGTCCCTCAAACATGGCTAGCTCCCTCCCGCCTGCCCCAGGACCTTTATACATGCCCTCCCCTCCCCGGGTACTCATCCCTCACCTCCTTGCCTATTAACTCCTATACCTCTTTTAGGGATCAGCTTAAACGTCACCTCCTTCGGGAAGCCCTCCTGGATCCCCTATTCGAGAGCACATATCCCTTGCTGAATATTTTCACAAAATCCTGTAACTCGCCTCACAGGATGGTCACTGTAGTAATTAAATCCTTTTAATCTAACGTCTGTCTCTCCCTCTAGACTGTATACTCCCTGAGAGCAGACAGCGTTCTTTTGCTCACTGCTGTATTCTTAGCATACAGTAGACACTTAATAAATATCCATAGGATGAATGAGTGAACGCCCAGGACGAGCCCTGACTCACAGACTTTCTAACTCACAGTGAGAACCCTGCCATCTTCTCTACTACTCAAGGGAACACTCTGGGCTGCTAGTGAATGCTGGGGGGTCCAATATGGGGATGTGGAGTTACTCTTTTCTTTTGGAACAGCCCTTCCATTTCTGTAATGCATCCTGTCTTAGTTATCTAGCGCTGCTATAACAAATACCACAAGTAGGTGGCTTTAACAAACAGAAATTTATTTTCTCTCTGTTTAGGAGGTTAGCTCGAATTCAGGGCCCTGGCTCTAGGGGAAGGCTCTCTCTCTCTGTTGGCTCTGCGGGAAAGTCCTTGCCACTTTTAAGCGTCTGTTTCTTGGTTCCTTGGAGATCTCACGTGGCGTGGCATCTTCCCCCACCTAAGCTTCCTTGCTTAATCTGCTTTTATATCTCAAAAGGGACTGATTTAAGACACATCCTACACTAATCCTGCCTAATTAACATAACAAAGAAACTCCCAAATGGGATTATAACCACAGGTAGGGTAGGGTTGGAGCCCTGGTGACACAGTGGTTAAGAACTAGGCTGCTAACCAAAGGGTCGGCAGTTCGAATTCCCCAACCACCCCTTGGAAACCCTGTGGACAGTTCTACTCTGTCCTATAGGGTTGCTATGAGTTGGAATTGACTCAACAGCAATGGGATAGTAGGGGTTAGGATTTACAATACATATTTTGGGGGGACACAATTCAATCCCTAACACATCCCAGCCTATTCCAAGGCATGGCCAGCTCCCCATGGCAAAGAGAAGGGAGGATCCTGAACAACCAGCCCCTCCCAGCGAGCCATGGTCCCCGCAAACCTCAAAGACGAGGAAGAAGAGCCAGAAGCACAGGATCCTGGCTGTGATGACAGTCCCGGCCCTCCACCTGCTCACACAGTGTGTACCGGGCTTGGGCAGACGCCGCCTGGTGAGAGAGGGAGGCGGAAGGGCTGTCCCTCTAGATTCCATCTGGAATCTTCCCCTCAGGCTCAGGAATGCTGGGCAGAATGAACACACCAGTGGTGGGGAGGGGGCAGAGGTGAGTGCCAGGCACGGCTGGGGCCTTTGTGCCAATCTGCCTGCCACCTGGGATATGTCCTCATCTAAATGCAGATTTTGACTTTTAATGACAGGAGCTCACAATGGAGTCAACCTGGAATGGCTTCATTAACGCAGGAGGTTTGGGGTTTGGGGAATACAGGGCTGCAGCCCCACAAAACTGGCCTGGCTTCGTGACTGGTGCAGATGGGCAAGGGGAGGTGGTGCCTCAGGCTCCTTGCCCAGCCAGCAGCCCCACCATGCCAGCCCGTATCACCTGTGTCCTGTACATTGGCGTGACCTCTGGGGAATCAGCCCCCCTTGCAGCTCCAGGACAAGGGGTGTGCATGGGTGGGAGTGAGGGGCTGGCCAGGGTTGGCCAGGCCTAGGGAGGCAGGAAGTCCCTTTAGCAGCCACACTCAGCACCATCTTTTCCAAAGACGTTGCTGCCTGGGTGGAAAAGGCCTGGGGTGGGGACACCTGCCAGTGCTTCCCAGGTCTGAAGGTCCAGATGCAGGACCCGTCCTCCCGTCTTCCAAAAGCAGGCCTTCCTGACTTCCAGGGAGGGGCCAAGCCACAGCGTCAGCGTCCTGCTGGCTATTGACCTGCAGGAGGCATTGGGGAGAGTCAGCACCTGGCACACACTTACTGAGCACCTTCTCTGTGCCAGGCGCTGGCCAAGGACCAGGGGTGCCAGACGAAGCGTCCAGGGGCCTGGGCTTTACTCTGAGCTCCGCCAATAACTTGTAGAGTGAGCATGGGCAGAACATGTCCCCTCTGAGCCTCAGTTTCCTCGACTGTGAAAGGAGAGGGTCAGACTCCATATCCCAGTGGGGTCTCTGGGCTCTGACCCTCAGGTGGTGGGGGGTGCTTCTCCTCCCTTCCGACTCCCTCTGCCTGAGGGGCTTCCCTGCCCTCCCACCACCCCAGGCCCGGCCCTGGGCCTCCAGAGCAGAAGAAGAGCTGGTGATTTGTAAAAGAAAGATTCAAAGGTCACAAGCCTGTTGATTTGTTACAGGTGATGGATGCTGATGGCTACTCATCTGTGATCACTGGTGATTAGAAACAGCTCTCGGAGGGAAGATTAAAGACGGGGGCGCAGGGGGCGGCGTACGATCTAGCGCAGCCAAAGAGCTAGCTGTGTGGCCAGTAAGTCCACGCTCTGCTCAGAGGCTTGGTCTTGCTCTCCGTCACGGGGAAGTCAGGGAGCGGTGGACCAACTGCGTCTGCTCAGCCACCAGCAAGGAAGGTGGTGCTGTTCTCGCTTTAGAAGTGAGGGGATTGAAGCTCAGGGGGTTTAAGTAACCTGCCCAGGGCCACACAGCTCATAGCAGAGCTATGAGATTTGAACCCAGACCTGTCTGATCCAGAATGGGTATTCTTCCCCTATGCCATGCAGCCTTCTGCTATGAGTGCAGGGCTGAGGGTGATTTGGTGACAAAAGCACTGGGCTGGGAATCAAGGGACCCTGCTGAAGGCCAGTCCACCACCAGTGAGTTGTGTGCCCTGGGACAGCTCAGAGTCTTTCCTTGGGCCTTGGTTTCACTATCTGTAAAATGGATGATGCAGTGCTTCTCAAACTGATGCGAACAGAAATCACCTGGAGGTCCGGCTCGCCTACAGATGCCTGCGCCCGCCCCCAGAGACTGATTCCGGTGGTCCAGAGCAGGACAGGCTGATGCTGCTGGTTTGTTGGACCACACTCGGAGTAGAGCTGAACTAGAGGGTCTCTTGGGGTCCTACTGGGTTGCTAAATATGACCATTAGAAGCTTTGGGAGTGGGGGAGGCGAGCAGGAGGCCAAGACACCAACCAGAGCATGCCCAGGACAAAAACTCCCAAGTCTCCCAACCACCAGGCAGGGACATGCTGGTGAAACCCCGTGGTGTTCCCTGCCCTCGCCATCCCCTACCCCCACCAGGCCTGGCAACCTGCTGGACTCAGTCCACGGGGAGTCCCCATTTGTGGAACCCTGAACACAGCTCTCAGAGTGAGCGACAGAAGGCGGCAGTGACGAGAAGGGGCTCAGGCCAGGCTCTGCAGTTTGGAAATCGAGTTCCTCCCCTTGGGAACTATTTGACTCTGAGAAAGTTACTAGACCTCTCTGAGCCCCAGCTTCCTTGTCTCTGAAGTAAGAATTAAGACTGGAACGATATACAGAATGAGTGTTCACACTAAATACACACATCCACACGCATCTCTGTGTTGTTCTTGCGTGCCATTGAGTTGATTCCAACTCATAGCAACCCTACAGGACAGAGTAGAACTGCCCCACGGGGCTTCCTAGGCTGAAATCCTCACGGGAGCACACTGCCAGGTCTTTTCTTTCATGGAGCCACTGGTGTGTTCAAACCAGGGCTCCTTATGCTTCTATATAGACTTGACTATACATAGAATATGAAGTCCCCGGGTGATGCAAATGGTTAAGCGCTGAACTACGACCAAAAGGTTGGCGGTTCAAACATACCTAGAGATGCCTCGGAAGTAAGGCCTGGCAATCTGCTTCCAAAAGGTCACAGCCCTGAAAATCCTATGGAGCAGTTTGACTCTGCACCCTTGGGGTAGCAACTAACAACACCAATACACAGAATGTCCACAGAAAGATACAAGAAATGGCTGTTCGGATCTAGGGAGGGAAGGTGGGTCAACGGTGGGAGGAGGGACTCACTGGTCATTGTGCGCCCTTTGGGAATGTTTGCATTTCTTATTATGTGCTTGTGTTATTCTGCCAAAAATGTTTGTCTGCCTGCTTCGTGGGGCTATTGTGAGTACTGATGGAGGTGGTCCATAGAGGGCAGAGCACAGTACTGGCATATAGGAGACACTGGATCAGCTGGTAGCTCTTTCTCGTCCTTCTCCTTCTCCTCCCTCTCCAGCTGGCTGGCTGGCTCTCCAGCCCACCTGCCATTCGGAACCCAGACAGCCTCCCTCCTTCCCGCACCCTTTATTTATATTCCCTTCAAAGGCAAGGTGTGTGTGGCTGGATCAATTCATCCACATCACTCACTTTGCTAAAGGCAAGGTGTGTGTGGCTGGATCAATTCATCCACATCACTCACTTTGCTCCGCTCCCCTCCCTCCTGCCCCCACCCCTGCCGCTCCCCCTCGCTGAGACCGAGAGCTTAAATTCCTTCTGGCTATTAATTAAAAGCGGCCTCTTCCTTAGCGCATGTGTACTTGCCATAAATTAATAGCGGCCTTCTTAATCAAATCTTATCTCCTCCTCGAGCCAGAAACACACGGAGCTTGAGTTGGTATCTCTGTGCACCCAGCCGTGAAATTTAATTTCTGATGCTTCAGCAGACTGCGTGGGGTGGGTGGGGACCTGTTTGGAGGGCCACCCCACCTTGAGTTCCAGCACACACCCCTGGACCAACCGTTGGGCTTGCAGAAGAGCCTTCCCTGATGTTTAGGGGTGGAGCATGTCCGGCTCTTCCAATCTGAAGGTTCAGAAGTTTAATTGCCGTGATTATACTCTCTGGCATTGCAATGCTGTTCACATATTTTCTCCCATCTGATCCTCATGACAGCTCTATGAGGAAATAGCTTGAGAGTCTGAACCCCATTTTAGAGATGAAGACACTTAAGTCTGACATGTTCTTTAGAGTCAGATCTGGATGGAATCTAGCTACCACTCTGACCCTCAGTTTCTTCATCTTTCCAAAGAGGAAGATAATGCCTCCTGCAGCTAGGGTGTGAGAACGGGATGAAATGTCACAGGCAAACAGCCTGGCAGTGTCCGGCCCATAGCTACTGCCCAAAATCAAAAACCAAACCCGTTGCTGCTGAGTCGATTCTGACTCATAGTGACCCTATAGGACAAAGTAGAATCCACCAAGGAGCAACTGGTAGATTCGAACTGCCAACTTTTTTGGTTAGCAGCTGAACTCTTAACTACTGCACCACCAGGGCTCCTAGCTACTGCACAAGGAAGAAACATTCCGCTACACAACCGGGCCAAGATCATCCATCTAGCACAAAATGGTGGAGCCTGGTCACAGACCCCTATTCAAATTCCATGCCCTTGGCACTCCATCTCGAGGCTCTGGAGTCCCTGGGCTAGGTCCCTTGAGCAAGCTCCACTCATCCTCTCCTTTCCTCTCTGGTCTGTGAAATGCCCACCTCAGCGTGTGTCCACAACCCAAGGACCCAGGTGGCCCTAGGGACAGGCTAGGGCAGAGCCCAGACGAAGACACTTCTGCCAGCTTAGCTGTAGCTGCTATGTAATTTGAGCCATCGCCACCCCAGGGTACCTTTCCGGCACCCCTCCCCTCCCTAGGTTATCCCACATCCCCATCTCACTCATTCCCTAAAAGTCTCCGGCACTTTCCCTGTGGCCATAGGAACCTTGGAGCTGGTCTCTGCACATTAGCTCAGTTACTCAAGTGGTGACTCATGTCCCATTCACAGACGCGACAGGTCCCTGCAGCTACTGCTAGAGCCGCGTTTCCCATTCAGAGCCCAGAGTGCTGGCTCCCTTCTGGCCTCTGGGCAACGAGCCTTTCTGTCTGGGCCCAAGCGTTCCAGCCCACAGTTCCTGGGCAAGCAGCCCTCCGTGTGCCTGTTAAACCCTGTCGGGCTGCTCTGGATCTTGCTCACAGAAGCTTCCTGAATTAGCTTCCCCTTTCCTAAGCAAGTACCTCTGGTGGCACAAAGGTTAAGCGCTCAGCTGCTAATCAAAAGGTTGGCTGTTCAAACCCACCCAGCAGAGCTGCAGAAGAAAGGCCTGGTGATCTGCTCCTGTAAAGATTACAGCCTAGAAAACCCTATGGCGCGGTTCTACTTTGCCCTACGGGGTGGCTACGAGTCAGAATCGACTCGGTGGCACACAACAACAACCATATTCCTAAACAGGCAGCGGCTCTTGTTTTAAAGTCTCATTTTTTTGATCCCCCTCTCCTTTTTGTGTGTGTGAAAATCATTAAGTTCATTTACAAACACTTCCTCTGCTGTTCTCTCTTCTCAGAACCAAGTTATTATCCACCAACCTCACCGTCTCTGAAGCCCAGCCACATTCAGAGTACTGCGAGCCAGCGGTTCTCAAAGTCAGGTCCCTGGACCAGCAGCACCAGGACACTTGTTAGCTATGCAACTTCTTTGCATCAATTCCAACTCACGGTGACCCCACGTGTGCAGAGTTGAACTGCTCCACAGGGTTTTCAAGGCTGTGACTTTTTGGAAGCAGAACGCCAGGCCTTACTTCTGAGGTGCCTCTGGGTGGGTTTGAATTGCCAACCTTTTTGGCTGGTAGTGGAGCGCTTAACGTCTCTGCATCACCCAGGGACTCCAGGTTAGCATTCATTTAAAACAACCGGGCTAAATTTGGAACATTGTGCCGTAGACTGACTAAAGCAGAAACTGGGGTGGAGCTAAGCTGTCTGTGGTCTAACAAGCCCTCCCGGTGATTCTGATGCAGGTTCAAGTTTGAGAACCACTGCTCTAGGCCAGTGGTTCTTGACTTTGCTCCCCTAGGGCACATCTGGCAATGGCTGGAGACACTGTTGGTTGTCACAAATGGAAGGGGGTACTACTGGCATTTAGTGGAGAGAAGCCAGAGATGCTGCATAGGACAACCCCCACCACAAAGAATTATCTGGCCCCAAATGTCAACAGAGCCGAGGCTGAAAAACCTCCAGGTTAGCGTTATCTCGTTATTAAGATCTGAGAAGTGGGGGGGTATCATAGCACCCCCTAGAGTTCCCAAGGGCCGAAACAAAAAACCAAACCCACTGCAGTTGAGCCAATTCCCACTCATAGCGACAATATATAGGACAGAGTAAAACTGCCTCATAGGGTTTCCAAGGCTATAATCTTTACAGAAGCAGACTGCCATATCTTTCTCCCATGGAGTGGCTGTTGGGTTTGAACTGCCGACCTTTTGGTTGGCAGCCGAGTGTTTTAACTCTTGCACCACCAGGGCTCCTTTCCCAAGGGCCGGAGTAGCACATTTCCAAGGCAGACACCTGAACACAGGTGCTTTGACCGATCACAGGAGACAAGTACCGAGCACTTTGTACACTGTAGGTGCTGGGCATGCAACAGCCCACTTCACTGTGATGGGGTAGGCCCCTTTCGGCGCCCCATTTTACAGGTACGGAACCTACAGTACAGAGAAGTAAGTAGCCCAGGCCCTACAGCTAGCAAGCAGCAGAGCAGGATTTGAACTCAGGCCAACTAAAGCCAGAGCTGGCGTTTCTAACCAGGGATGCTGTATAATGATCTCTGTGTAGTGATGCTCACTTCTTATTAAACCATCTAGTCGAGCAAGGAAGGAAAACTGCGGGCACTGCAATCACATACTCACTCAATCTGTCCCCAGGGGTTTACTAAATGCCTACTATGTGCTCTCTCTGGAGTCCCTGGGTGGTGCAAATGGTTAACATGCTCAGCTTCTAACGAAAGGCTGGAGGTTCAGTCCACCCACAGGCACCTTGGAAGAAAGGCCTGGCAATCTACTTTGGAAAAATCATCCCTTAAAAGCCCTATGGAGCACAGTTCTACTCTGACACACACAAGCCAGATGGACTTAACAGTCACTGGCTGGTTGGTTGGATGTGCTCTCTCTAAGCCAGCTGCTCTCTGGTGTGATGGTGTAGTCTCAAGCTGCAAGAGATACACACTTCAACTCAGAGAGCATTTATGCACGTGAGCAAACTCACATTGCAACCAACCCAGTGGACAAGGCAGCGACTCCTGTGTCCCTCCCAGGTGCAGAGTTTTAGGTGCTCAAAGCATTTGGAAAAATAGGATCAGAACGAGACAGTGAGAGAGGTCCCCCGGGAGAGCTGGGCTTTAAGATGTGGGTAAATTCGCAGACCCAAGGGTCAGGGAGATCAGCAAACACAAAGAAGAGCCTCGGATGAGGAACAGGGCCTTGCGCCACACAGACATGGCTGAGAATCCTGCTCCACCACCTACCAGCGGCACCAATCTTGGGCAAATCGCTTATTCCTCAAGCCTCAGCTTCCTAGTCTGCAAAGTAGGGACATTGCCACCTGTCACACAGCATTATGTGGGGATGGAACAGGAGGGCCTATGGAATAGCATTCATGCACACCCAGTTCGAGTAGCCCTGGTAGCACAATGGTTAAGCGCTCAGCTGCTAACCAGAAAGATCAGCGGTTCAAACCCATCCAGTGGCTCCATGGGAGGAAAGACCTGGCAATCTGCTCCTATAAAGATTTACAGCCTTGGAAACCCTATGGGGCAGTGTCTTAGGCTGGGTTCTCTAGAGAAGCAAAACCAGTAAAGTGTATAAATATATATATATAGAGAGATTATATCAAGGAAACAGCTCACGCGATTGTAGAGGCTAGAACGTCCCAAGTCCGTGGATCAGGATAGAGGCCTCTCCCAAGTCACACGGCTGCAGAAGCTGGCAAGCCCAAGATCAGAAGGTCGGAGAGCAGGGCTCCCACTCACAGGTTGTGCAGATCGATGAATCCCAAGTTCAGCAGATAAGCTGACAGCTCAAGTCCCAAGAACGGGAGATGAGACGACAGGACGCAGCCGCAGGATCCAGAGAGAGCAAAAAGCCAGAACATCTGCTTATATACAGATGCGGGCCACACCCCCAAGGAGACTCCCTTTCATCTGATTGGCTATTCACAGTATATTCAATCATGGGAATGATTACATTAAAACACGGACAATCATGGCCCAGCCAAGCTACCACACAATCTTAACCAGCACAGGCAGTTCTACTCTGTCCTACAGAGTCGGACCTGACAACACCCAACAATAACACATCGTTCCCAATGCCTCTCTCCTATGCCAGCGCTGGCTGCACTAAAGCAGAAATAGTTCTGGTCTGGCCACTGGAGACTGAGCCTGGATGGGGGGCATGAGATCAGGCAAAGTGAGTCCATGTTCGGGCAACAGAGGACCCCTCCTGAGCCTGCAGGAGCCAGGACTTTAGGCTCCGAGCAGTCCTGCAGAGCCACTGCAGATTAGCAGGCATTGCAGAGGGGCCAAGTGCCATGAGCACCTAATTAAGCCTTTGTCCTTGCTGTAATCAGGTGAATTGAAAAAGGACTGGAAAGCGGAGAGGCTTAAAGAGAAAGCAGGCAGCTGTCAGCCAGGAAAATCTGCAAAGGTGTCCACTGCTCTCCAGAATGGGGCCTCTCTGAAAAGGCAGACGGCCTTGGGGAACGAGGTGGACAGAGAGGATGCGGCTCATCACAGGATCTTAAAAGTGAGGGCAATCAACTTGGCTCAATAGGAAACAGGGTGCCAGCGGGGGCCTTTGCGGAGGAGAAGGAGTTGGATGAAAGAGGACATTTAGCAAGACGAATTGGACAGCTGTCGGCCAAAGGGATGGAGGGGAGGCTGGATCAGAGGGGTCAGTCAGGAGGCTGTTACCATAATCCAGGCGTGCGCTAATGTGGCTGAGTACCAGGAAGGAAGTGGAAACTGACAGCCCCTGGCAGTGACACCTCTTTGCTGGGCATCTGCTTCCCCAGTCAGGCATGACGTGCTCCATGCACCTGAACCTCAGAGTTCCACAAGAAACATGCCAACGATGACTCAAAGCTGGCCTTGACTGCTGAGGCCACGGGCCAGACCCAGCACTCCACACAGTGCAGAAAGGCTCCCACTGTTCCCCAGACTCGAGGCTGTGCCTCCCTGCCCTGTCCTGTTAGATTTGGGGTTTTCAACAGTCCAAACCTAGAGAAAATACAGGTCAAAGACACCACATCTCAGGGGCTAGAGGACCCAGCCTTGTCCTGACAAACTTGGCCCTTCCTCATCTCGACCACTATCTTAGTGACCCAGGGGTGCTGAGCAAAAGGTCACAAACTGGGTGATGCACTCATTTAGCATGTGGCTACTAACTGAAAACTTGGCAGTTCAAACCCACCCAGAGGCACCTTGGAAGAAAGGCCTGGCAATCTGCTTCCAAAATGTCACAGCCATGAAAACCCCTATGAAGCTCAGTTCTGTTCTGCACCACATGGGGTGTGAACCAACAGGAGTCTGAGCCAACTCAATGGCAACTGGTTACTGGTAATCAGAACAGGAATTTATTCTTTCAAAGTCCTGGAGGCTGGGGGTCTGAGATCAGGGTGTCGGCCGTGTTGATTCCTTCTGAAGCGTCTGACGGAGAAACTGTTCCATGCCTCTCCTAGCTTCTGGTGGCTTCCCGCAATCCTTGACTTGCAGCTGCATCTGCCTCCGTCATCAAATGGCTGTTCTTCCTGTTTCTCTCCTCCCCTTTGATAAACCCACCACTCAGATGAAATGGAGACCCACCCTACTCCAGTATGCCCTCATGTTCGCTGATAACATCTTCAGAGACCCTATTTCCAAACAAGGTCATGTTCCCAGGTAGCAGGGGTTAGGACTTCACCATATTTTTTTGGTGGGGGACACAGTTCAATCTATAACAGCCACCTTGCTTGGGGCCTCCTTGCCTGGTGACAGCTGGCTCTACTGCTCCTTGTGGGTAAACCGCCCCTGCTCTGGAGGCACGTACGGAGGAGGGCAGACTGTGACCTGCTGAGGTCAGGGGAGTCAGCCGCAGCAGCACTGCTGCCTACCACACGGGCGATGAGCATTGGTTGGGGTGCCGAGCTTGCGGAGACCAGGCAGGGCTCCCAGTCACCCCACGAGCTGTCTCTGCTCCCCTCAGCCTCTGGAGTGCCTTAGTGGGACTGACAGATTTACCAAATAAAAATACAGGATGCCCAGCTAAATCTGAATTTGCTTTCAGACTCCAGACTATTAGAATTGGGGGTTTTCAACAGTCCAAACCTGCAGGACAGGCCACAGGCGCATGCAGTACTTCAACACACTTGTGTGCAAAGAGGATTCACTGTTTACCTGAAGTTCAGATAAACTGTTGGTGGGCACCACTGTGTCGATTCCAACTCGTAGCGACCTTATATGACACAGGAGAACTGCCCCATAGGGTTTCCCAGGCTGTAATCTTTATGGAAGCAGATTGCCAGGTCTTTTCTCCCGAGCAGCCACTGGCGGGGTTCAAACCGTCGATCCTTTGGTTCGCAGCCAAGCGCTTAACTCACTGTACCACTTGGGCTCCTTTGAAATAAACTAGGCATCCTGTATTTTCTCTCGCGACTCTATCCACCTGGAGATACCAGGTGCATAAGTACCAGAACGTGGCAGGTGGAAAGTGCCCTAGCTAGACGCCAGGACTGCTGGGTCCCCCTCCAGCTCTTCCTACTAACCTGGGCACGCGGCTGAGCCTTTCTGAGACTGCGCACCTGTGAAAACGGGAATAACACCTGAGGGCAGTGATTGCAGGTGGCTGTCAGGACATCTTCAAGGTGAAAAGCATCAAACTGAGAGGGGGCGGAGGTACTGCAGCTGACTCTCAGTTAGGGACCAACGGCTGCCACCAGGCTCCCTGCAGGATGTGGGCGGGTCTGACCAACTTCCCCAGCATCAGTGTTCTCATCTGTAAAACGGAGGAGTTACACTTTGGGGCCGTTTTCAACTTAACCATCTGGTGATGATTCTGGTCTACCCGCCATGATCTGTCAGTAAGGATGCATTCAGGGAACTGCAGCTTCTCCCACCTTTAACCCCCACAATACAAAAAGAGCAAGGTAAACCTACAGCCCAGAAAGAATACTACAGACTGCAGTCCCCAGCCAAGCCTAAATGAACCTGGCATCATTCAGCTCTTGAAACTGTCAAGGCCACTCTGCCCCCATCATACTGGAATTAGAGGCTGGCTACGTGTTGCCGCCCATACCTGCTGGCAGAATTATACCTGGATGATTAGAATGTGTAAGAGCAGATTTTATCAGGATAATAAAATGAAAAATGACCCAAATGGAATTGGAACCTTGCCAAAGAGGGAGGGCTGGCTGGAAAGGGGCTTGCGGCTTTTTTATTTTTTAAGCAGGCCAACCGTGTGGAAGTTGTGGCGACATCCTTCCCAGGCCCCCGCCAGTGCCTCCAGCCATCTGTCCCCGCCAGCTTCCTCCTCGCTTCCAGAACTGTGGCTGTCTGGAGTCTAACCGGAGCAGGAAGGGAGCCATCACGGGGAGCGGAGCCCGGGGCGGGAAGAAGGCAGGAGAGGGCAGGGGGTGGCGTGGAGGGCACGGAGTTGGGGGTGGGGGGCAGGGTTGCCTGACAGCTAAGAAGGGAAAACAGGGTGGGCAGCTTCCAGCCTCTCCCCGGAATGGTGACAGTGACAGATGTCCATGGAGGGCCTACTGCACGCCATGAGCAACACTGGGAGCTTTGGGGAACACACAGTGTCAAAGGGTCATAGATTCTCATGGCCGGTCCATAGGCCCTTCTCCTAAGCACACTTTGGGGTATTAAAAACCTCAGATCGCCCCCAGGAACTCTGTGTCTACAGCATGCGGGGGCTGCCCTGTAGACAGTGAATCCCAGCATCACACGGGGCTCACTGGTCCTGCTGGCCTGTTCACACATGGGGAACATCAGGCCCGCCCGCTGGGGATGGCACACTGCCCTGCCCCCTTCCTCCTCCCACGCGGCCCGTTTCCGTCCCTCCTCCAGCTACCCTTCCCTGAGCAACATACAAGGGTGCCTCTGCAGGTCCTCCCTCAACAGGCTGGATGGCCTGTCATCACCCTCTGCCTGGGCCCCCTCCATGTCACCTGGAGTGATGCCCTCCAGTGCCGATGTGGGCTCCGTGGGTTCCTGGCCAGCCCTGGTGCAGGGCTGCGCCTGGAGGGCCACGCAGGGCAAGGCCTGACCACCCGCGTTCTTCAGGTGTCTGCTGGGCAACTCTGAGCCCAGAACTCGGGGCGGGGGCAGCAATGGGGAGCCTCAGGGGAGGACAGTAGGGCAACCTCATCAGCATTTGCTCTCCGGAGACCTAGGGGAAGACAGTGCTGGCACAGGTTCTGGACAGGGCACCTGCCCCACTGGCCAGAGGCAGGCACCCAGCCCTCGGCAGGAAGGAGCAGATGGCACCCAAAGTTGAACCCTTCTCCGCAGGGCCCCTACAACCTGTGACACTCACATGACTCCTACTGATCAGATTTGGGGTTTCTTACATGGAGTAATCGGATCACGGGAGGTGTTAACTGGATTAGGCAGAAGGCTTCCAAGAGATACCAGCTGAAAGTGGCTATTAAATAGCCCGGGCGTCTGAGCATGTGACCAGGGCTGGCTCCAGCCACAGCTCTCTCCTCCTCCTTCCCTCCCGGGCGGGCCAGTGGTAAGGGGTGCGCAGCGGGGGCTTGGAGCAGGCCCTCCTTCCTTGGCCCCTTCTTATGTTGTCCCCTGGCCCCTCACTAACCCTCCCAGGCCACATCTCAAGATTCTTCCTCCCTTGAGCACTGACCATGTGGCCATTTCTCCCTGGGACACTCTGCTGTATCATCTCATTTAATCCCCACTGGGCTTTTACAGGTAGGTTTCAGCATCCTCGTTTATAAAAATGGCAGTGTGGCATCCGATCTTGCCTAGGTTCAGGAGTGGGGAGGATAATCGTCTCCAACATGAGCCCAAGGCTGATCGCTATAAGTTGGAGGTCAGACACATCGCCACCCTCCAACCTTTTTACCAATTCTTTTTTTTTTTT
>NW_004443964.1:8691392-8707703 GCF_000243295.1 Trichechus manatus latirostris | reverse complement strand
TCTCCTGGGTCTAAGAGGTTCTCAGCACAGGGACCCTGGGTCCAAAGGAGGCGCTCCACTCCTGGCTCTTTTTTCTCGGTGGTACTGAGGTCCTCTCTCTGCTCTGGGATTGGCTCTCTTTTTAAGCCCAGTGGGATGGCAAAACTGACCAATCCCCTCGGTTAAGGTTCCATACACCTTCTTTGCATTATTAGCAGCTGTCCAGTCCCCTTGGTGGGCCACAAGCACCTTATTTGCACAGTCCCACCCAATCATTACAAAACCATGAATAGCTAAAAGGGCCATATCAAGTAATTCACTGCACTGCACCATTTAACAGAAGGAAAAACGGAGGCTTGGAGATTAAGAAAGTTGCTCTGTGTCACACAGTTAATAGATGATAAGTTTGGGGTTCTAATCCAGACCTGCCTGATAATACTTCCATCTCAAAAACTGCCCCCTCAACTCAGTAATATCCAACTCCCCGTTTGTGGGGCCCAGCTGGTGGGCTGCCCACCCTCACCAGCCTCTGAGGACTGATGGGCTCTGAGGTTGAGGTTGGGTGGGGAGAAGGTGGCATTGGTGGGATTCATGGGCTCTAGCAGAGGGGCCAAGTCCCTGTGTGGCACCATCGGTTAAGCGCTCAGCTACTAACCAAAAGTTTGGCAGTTTGAACCTACCCAAAGGTGCCTCAGAAGAAAGGCCTGACAATCTGCTTCTTGAAAACCCAATGAAGCACCGTTATACTCTGAAACGCATGGGCTCGCCACGAGTCAGAACTGACTTGATGACAACTGGTTTGGCTTTTTTGGGGATAGCAGAGGGGTCAGGCATTGGACAACCCTACTCCATCCTCCTGCCCAACCACCCACCTCAGGCTGGAGTGCCACCTTCCCCTTCCGGGTCACATGAGGGCCGGATTCTGACCTCCTCATATACTGTCCTAGGTGGGAGGGCCTGGAGGCAGCCTTTCTCCTTATAAAGACACCCTCTGTCACTCAGAGCGCCATGGCGCCCTCCCCTCCCCAGGTGGCATGAGCCTCCTGGCAAAGGCCTCCAGCTCCAGCCCCTGCTCTGTATGACCCTAGAGATGGAGGAACTTGGCTGCTCCCACTGAAAGGCAAGAGACACAGCAAGAGCAAGAGACCCCTCATCCCGCCCCATTAGCATTTATCAGCATCAAAAAGGATGCTCTCAGCTGCTAACCAGAAGGTTGTTAGTTCAAACCCACCCAGTAGCTACACGGGAGAAAAGACCTGGCAATCTGCTTCCATAAAGATTACAGGCTAGAAAACCCTATGGAGCAGTTCTACTTTATCACGTAGGGTCACTGTGAGTCGGAGTTGACTCCACAGCACCCAACAACAACATCTATTAATTGTACCTGTTTATTCTGTTGCTGTCTCCCCAACCAGGAGGTAAACGCCACGAGAAGGGAGATGCTGGCTGGCTTCTCTTGTCTTCCGTGCCACCCTCCGCCCCTAGACCATGCTGCAAACACAGTAGGTGTTCAAGTACCATTTGCTGAATGAATGAATTCATGAGCGAGAGCAAGGGAGTGGGTGAGAAAGCTCTAAGGAAGAGGCTGTGTGGGAAAGGGGTGAGGAGGGGAGGGAGGGCACGCCTGGGCCTGGGTGAGAGGGAGACGCAGGGGTGTGAGATACGAACAGGGTGAAGCGCGCATCAGAGCAAAAGGTGGGGTGCCTGGAGTGGGGTCGGGTTGTGGGGATAGTGTGCGTGAGAAAGGCCCCGCATGTGTGAAAGACAGAAATAAAACGTGCGTGTGAAGCAGAGAGCATGGGAAGGGTGTCTGCTGGTGAGCGTGGGTGGCAAGTGGGACACCTCCCCATGTTTGTATCTCACACCCCTGCGTCTCCCTCTCACCCAGGCCCAGGTGTACTCCCTCCCCTCCTCATCCCTTTCCCACCCCCCACACCCTTGCTCATGAGCCGCGGACGGAAGTGGGCGTCCCAGGTGCGGTTATTTATTGCCGATATTTGCTCTGAGTCTCCTTGCCCTCCTCCCACTCCTGGCAGAGGTGGGCCCCGAGGACACCTGGGCACACCTGGGCAGCGAGCCCCCTAGTGCTGTCTGGAAACCCTCCCCATCAGCCTCCCTCCCGCATCGTCCCCCGTGTGGCTCTAGCTTAGCTCTGCATGTGACCTGCCCAGCTCACCAGGAGGAGCTACCTCCGTCACCCAGGGCAGTCATGGAGGGGCAGTGGAGAGCAAATCCCGTTGCTCCTCACTCAGATGGCCTGGGCCACAAGCTGCTCCCTAATGAGCTGTGGAGTCAGGGGAGGCGGCCGGACCCAGGCCAACCCCAGGTGGCCCCAGCTGCTCAGCACAGTCCCAGGGACGGGGAAGCTGGGGTGCAGGGAATTGCAGCTAATGGGGGACCAGAAGGCACTGGGGAAGAGGGCTTGGCGTCAGCACTCCTGCCCTGGCAAGGACCTGACATGCCGGGAATGCGGGGAGGAAGCCAGGGGGCAGCGAGAGGCCGCGGAGCTGGGGGTGAGAGGTCCCATCTGTCAGGCTCCCCTGCCACCCAGGGGGCCAGCCGCCAAGCAGTGGAGGGCGTGGTGGACATGGCCTAGGCGGGCTGACCAGGATGCCCTTGAAACGATATCACAGGAATCATAGGTTCTTGGGGTGTTAGGGATTCAATGTGTTCCCCAAAATATGTGTTGGAATCCTGACCCTTATACCTGTGGATAGGTCCCTGGGTGGCGCAAACGGTTTGTGCTCAACTACTTACTGAAAGATTGGCAATATGAGTCCACCCAGAGGCACCTTGGAAGAAAGGCCTGGCAATCTACTTCTGAAAAATCAACCACTGAAAAACCCTATGGAGCACAGAACCCTCTGACACCCCTCATTGTCGTCACACCTCAGGATGTAATTCCCTTTGGGAATAGGGTTTCTGTTATGTCACTGAGGTCATATCAGCTTAGGGTGTGTCTACACCTAATCACTTCTGAGGTATAAAAGGGACAGACGAGACACAGAAGCAAGCAGAATCAGGGGAAGACAGCTGCCACGTGAAGATCGCCAAGGAGACCGGGAACGCCGGGGCTCCAGACTTGGGAACAGACAAGGACCTTCCCCCAGGGTCCACAGAGAGAGAGCCTTCCCCCAGAGCCGGTGCCCTGAATTCTGACTTCTAGCCTCTTGAACTGGGAGAAAATAAATGTTTGTTCTTGGAGGCTACCCACTTGCAGTATTTCTGTCACAGCAGCCCTCGGAGACTAAGATCGGGGGGATCAGTGAGGCCACAGAGTTGGAGGGTCTCCAGTCTCCACATCCCTGCTGGGCCTCCCCACCCACGTTGCCGGTCCCAACACGCTCGGCCTGTCCTGGGCAGATACGCGTGTCAGGAGGCAGTGGTCAGAGGCCTGAAGATGGGGGCCGGGGTGGCAGTGGAGCAGAACCACTGGGGTGGCAGGGGGACCAACACATGGGTGGGGAGGCCGATGGGGGCCTCCCCAAGAGACAGCAGCCTGGGGTCCACCCACTGCCGCCAAGTCGATTCCAATTCACAGTGACCCTAGAAGACAAAGTAGAACTGTCCCAAAGGGTTTCCAAGGCTGTAATCTTTACAGAAGCAGACTGCCACCTCTTTCTCCTGAAGAGCGGCTGGTAAGTGCGAACCACTAACAGTTGGGTTAGCAGCCGAGCGCTTTAACCGCCGTGCCACCTGAGCTCCTAGCCTGGGGTTAGTGATCACCATTCAGGTTGGGGTGTCAGCACACCTGGGCCCTCGTCCCACTCCGAGCCCACCTAGCTGGGTGACCTGGAGGGGACCTCCTCCCCCTGCTGAAGAGGCGGCATGGCAAGAAAGCCCGATGGAGCGCCACACCTGGCTCTGCCACATCTGCCTGGAGACCTAGGGCAGGTGACTCCCTCACCTTCTCAGAGCCTCAGTCTCCTCATCTGTAAAGCGGGTTGCCTGAGTATGAAGTCAGAGTACCTGTACGAAAGCACCTGTTATGATGCATTTGACTTGTTTAGATGTTGATACATGTATGCATTCACATATTCCCTGTCCTCCCTGCACTAGCATCCCGGACTCTGAAAGCAGGGTGCTTGCGGACAGTCTAGTTGGTCCTTGGGGGCTGTGTCCCAGAAGCCCACGACCAACCCCCTTCCCAGCAGGCCCCAGCACTTACTGCGGCTGCAGCTGTTTCTGCTGCATGCCCCCAACCCCCACCCCATACAGGAGATGAGGGTAGAGAGGGATGGGGACACAGGATAGGGTGGCCAGTCCCTGCCTGCACAGACCTTCCCACCACCCTCGGATCTAGTGGTGCCTTCAGCCCCATCCTCCCTCCAAGGCCTCCCGATAACAGGTCTCTGGTGACAGCTCCCTGTCCCAGCACAGCAGCATTTGAGCAAAGGAGGGACATTAAGCTGGCTTGGAAGAAGAGGGGCTGACCTTGCCATCAGAGGCTGACGGCTTGCCTCCCTCCACTCCCAGCCCAGGAAGGCACAGGTGGGACCCAGAGATAGTCTCCTAACTTCATTCTGTTGCCTATTCCATGCCCAGGGGCTTGGCCCAGTGCACGTGGACTTACCCGGCCTATATGGCATCTGTGCCCGTTCTGGCCAACACCAAGCTGTGTATAAGCTTCTGCCCTTCAATGCTCATTCTCCTGACTTGGATACTTTCAATCTCTCCCATCTGACTGGAGTTTGCAGGGTGGTACTCCCCATTACTGGCTATAGAGTACCCCCTGGCTAGCATGGGCCTCTGACCCCACTCACTACAGACAGAGGCTGCAAAGCTGACCCCAGAGGAGGATGAGAGCCTGAAAGCAGGAGGACTTCTGAGGCCCTGGCAAGGGCGCTGGAGACAGCAGACCCTTGTACAAGCCTCAGCCTGCCACTGATGATTGTGTGACCATGGGCAAGTGAGTTAACGTCCGTGGTCTCAGTTTTGTAAAATGGGGGAACATCATATACATATAGGATTTTCTGAGATTATGTATGCAACTGGCTCACGCTGTCATGGCACACAGAAGCACAGAATCGATGGAACCACGCGTGTCACCAGCTGTGTCTTTCCTCCTGGCTCTCTAGTCTCATCAAATGACAAATGAATTCCAAACTCCTTCACCTTGATCCTTCTATTTATGAGTATTCAGCTTGTGCATTCAGCTTATTATTATTTATTATTATTATTACTATTATTTCATCAGAAGTCCCTGGATGGTGCAAATGGTTAAGCACTTGACTACGAGCCAAAAGGTTGGTGATTCAGACTCAACCAGAGGCACCTCAGAAGGCAGGCCTGGAGATCTGTTTCTGAAAGGTCACAGCCTTGAAAACCCCATGGAGCAGTTCTACTCTGCACACATGGAGGCACCATGAGTCAGAATCAACTCGAAGACAACCGGTTTGGGATTTTTAAAAATATTCTATTTAGTTTTAAAAATGTGCCTACAAGGTTAAATATTCTTCCAGTTTTAGAAGTGAGAAAACTGGGGCTCCAAGAGCTTGCGTTCTCTGAAGTCACATAGCCAGTTGGTGGCAGAGTGAATTGTTGCTTACGGGCCCCGAAAATCTATGATTTTTCTCATCACATCGCCTCTGAGAGAGGTGCTGGGGATTCCCCTCCTCCAAAGCCCGTCAATACCAATGCCCGCACCATTCCCACACCCCCTTAGGTGGGCACCACCGAAGCCTACACAGAGGTAAAGGGTCTGCTGGGGCCCAGAGCCAGCTTGCTGGGGTATGGGGATGGGCTGGAGTGGCGAGCCCTTCCGGGTCAGGCTGCCACTCCGACAGGGACTGAGGGCTTGGTGGCAGCTGTGCCGGGCTGCATGGGGCAGCTGGGGTGGCCCAGGCCTCCTGGCAACCAGCTGGCCGAGGCAGCCCTGCGCATCAGCCAATTTTAATTGTTTATCCTCCAGCCTCATTTACGACTCGATAAAATCCATCGCACAGAGTGGCCTGCCTCCTGCCTTCCCCAGCCCAGCTCGCTCCCCAGGGACGCTGCTCTGCTCTTTAAGGAAACCACTTGCTAAACTGGACCCACTTTACAGCGTAACTGTCAGTAAATGACCCTCCCCGGAGAGGAAGCTGCAAGGTGAATGCGGAGGTCTGGGCGTAATGGAGATCGCCAGCCCTCGTCCTCTTCAGGGGAGTGAAGCCGTCCTGCCGGGAGCGGCAGACCCCACCAAGGGCGTCCCCAAGGTCTCCATCTGTGCCCACGGGGGAGGTGGGCCCTTATAGGGTGAGGGGGTGTGAAAGAGAGGGGGCCAAGAGACGGGGAGAGACAGCAGGTGGGAGACAGAGAGAGAAGAAGAGAGAGCGATGGGGAGAGAGAGCAGGTGGGAGACAGGAAGAGAGAGAGTGGGGGAGAGAGAGCAGGTGGGGGACAGAGAAAGAGAAGGAGAGAGGGGAAGAAAGGGGGAGAAGAGAGAGAGGAAGAAAGAGAGAAAAAGAAAGGGGAAGAGAAAGAGGGAGAGAGAGCAGGCGGGAGACCAAGAGGAAGAGAAAGAGAAGGGAAGAGAGAGCTAGAGAAAGAGTGGGAAACAGAAAGGGAGAGAGCAGGTGGGAGACAGAGGGGGTAAGAGAGAGAAAGAGGAACGGGGTGGGGGGGGAGAGAGAGAGAGACTGAGAGAGAGAGAGGATCCTGGTTCCTCAGTTCTGGCCTGGTTCTGTCACCAACTAGGAAATCTAAGACCCTGGGTGAGTCACAGCCCCTCTCAGGCCTCCTGGTCCCATTTATACAATAAAATGAGTAGATTAGGCATTAGGGACTTCAACTTAGTTTTTGCTTTTAAGTAATGGAATCCTTTCTCCACTGAAACTTTAGACCAATCCTCAATAGATGAAACAACTATAAGATAGACTCTTCCGGTTCAGGTCCATCAAGTTGACTCTGACTCATGGCGACCCACGTGTGTCAAAGCAGACGTGTGCTCCATGGGGCTTCCAATGACTGATTTTTCAGAAGTTGATCTCCAGGCCTCTCTTCTGAGGTGCCTCTGGGTGGAGTTGAACCGCCAACCTTTGGGTTAGCAGCTGAGTGCGTTAACCATCTGTACCACCCGGGGATCACTCTGATTAAGGGGGGGTGGGAAATGTAGCACCCACCTAGAAGGAACTGCTCCCTTTCTTATTCTCCAGTTGAAATCTCTGAGTTTCTGCAAGGCTAAACTGAGCCTTTTTCACTGTTGTGTCCTGCACAACAGGCCTGGCTGAGTGTATTGATCGCCCCTGTTGTTGCTGTTCGTTGCTATCGGGTTGGCTCCAACTCATGGTGATCCTATGGATAACAGAACAAAACGTTGCCCCGTCCTGCATCAATTCCATGATCATTGGTATGAGTCCACTGTATGGCTATAGTGTCAATCCAGCTCATTGAGCGTGTGATGGTTAAGATTGTATGTCAACTTGGCTGGGCCATAATTCTCAGTGTTTATATGTGATCACCCCCATGATGGCATCTGCTATGAGTAGCCAATCATTTGAAAGGGAGTTTCCTTGGACGTGTGGCCTGCATCCAAATATAAGTGGACGTTCTGGCTTTTGCCTGCTCTGGATCCTGCAGCTGGCTCCTGTTCATCTGACCTCTGGTTCTTGGGACTTGAGCTAGCAGCTTACCTGCTGATCTTGGGATTCATTGATCTTCACAGCCTGTGAGCAAGAGCCCTGCTCTCTGACCTGCCTATCTTGGGTTTGCCAGCCCCTATGGCTATGTGAGTCAGATGAAGCCTCTATCCTGATCCACAGAGTTGGGACATTCCAGCCTCTACAAGTGGGTGAGCTGTTTCCTTGATATAAATCTCTCTATATGTATTTATACGCTTTACTTGTTTTGCTTCTCTAAAGAATCCAGCCTAAGACAGGGTTTCCATGTTTTTCCTGACCCTCTACTTTATCAAACATGATGTCCTTTTCTAGCGATTGGTCCTTCCTGATCATGTGTTCAAAGTAAGCAAAATCTCGCCATCCTGGCTTCTAAGGAGCATACAGCAACCAGAATGCATATTGCCCCTAATGTTGTTGTTGCCTGACTCACGGCAACTCTATAAGACAGAGCAGAACTGCCCCATAGAGTCTCCTAGGCTGTAATCTTTACGAGAGCAGATTGCCAGGTCTTTCTCCCATGGAGCTGCTGATGGATTCAAACCACTGACCTTTAGCAGTCCAGCGCTTAGCCATTGTACCACCAGGGCTCCTTGTATTGGAAGGAAGGGAGGGAGAGAGGGGGGAAGGCTGGTCCACACATTAATCCTCTTTCCTTTTTCTCTCGCTTCAAGCATAGCTCAAAATCCCATTCCTCCACCCTGACTTCTTTCTCTCCTTCCTGGGACTCAGGATAAAGTTCCAGGCCCTCCTCAGTCCTTGCCAGAGCTCAGCCAGTGGCCTCCCACCTGGGGACCAAGGGCCGCGAGCAGTTCCGAGGTCCTCCCCTGTGTGTGCAGCAAACACTGTCTGCCGGCAGGCTCACATGTCTCACACACCTATGGCTATTTGTCAGAAGTGCATGCTGCCACTGTGATTAGTAAGATGCTGAATTCAGCACAGCCCTTTGTGGCTATGTATTTTCTCAACCACTGGCTGCTAAATGAACCACCAGTAACACGTGAAGATTCTCGAGTTTCTTCGGAAAAGGGGTCCTCATGCTGGGAAAAGAGGGGACCCTGGTCCACACCATATGGCCCTGACCCTGAGCAGTCCGACCCCTCTCGCCATTGCTACTCCTGCGTCCCATCCAGTGAGTTCCAGCCTGCCCCCTGGAGCTGAGGATGGCAGCTGTCTGCTGGGGCCAGAGGCCACATCTGGAATCCCTTCTCTTCACTAAATTAGTGGCTCTTTCCCAAGCTCCGGCTCCCTTGATCCCCCAAAGCCCCATTTGTGCTGCTAACAAGGATGGTAATTTGTTCATTAAAAGTGGGACGCCTTCCCAGCAGGCCTCTCTCGCTTCTGTCTGTCCTGGGGAAGGGCCGGGTAAGGGAGATAGAGCGGCTCTCTGCCCAGGGCCCAGCCCCAGGGCACCCAGGGCCTCTCGGGCCACAGCCCCACCCACTCTGGTCACTCGGGATGGACGGGCTGCCAGGGGCCCCTGCCAGCTTCTCTCCTGCTCGGTCACAGGGCTTAGTGACTATCCAATCAACATGGTACAACTCCATCTGGCATTGAGTCCCCTGTGCAAACCACAGCCCATCAAGAGGCATTTATTTTCATAAAGACAAACAGTCCCCCTCCCCCAACTGCCCATCGGTCCCAGCTCCTCTCCCCGCCCTGGCACCCTTCCTCCGTCCTTGGAGCAGCTCAAGCTAATCCGGCCACTCACTCCTCTGCATTCCTATCTCTGTCCAGGCTGCCCTGGAGTCCATGAGGGACGAGGCAGGATGCCAGGGTCTGAGGACAGTCCCAGCCTGCCTCCCTGTCCATCCTGACTCGTAGGAGAGAGGTCTTGGACCTTCAGACCCTGCCCTTATTCATGGTCTCAGTCCAACCACATCGGCCCCTTCAGGTGGGTGGGCAGGTTTGGGAAACTGAGACCCAGGATTCAGAGTGGTTCATCCCAAACTCACGAAAACAGACAGTGGCAGGGTTGACGCTGGACTCAGATCACCCGCCCCCCCCAAAAAAAATCCCTCTGTGAGCCCCAGAGACTGAGAAGGGACATAGGCCCCCATGTTTCAACCCCTCTGTTCTAAGGAAGCCAGTGTGGAAGGGCAGGCGCCACCTGCCTCCACTGTACCCCCAGCTACTAGCACAGCCCCGGCCTGTGACAGGGACTGGGGGAATGTCTTCAGCCCCTGAACTGGTCTCTCTGGTTCGCTAGCACTCAGCAGGGGGCCTGACACCTATCAGTGCTAAGAAGTGGGTAAGTGGACGGGAAAATAAAATTTAAGACCTTTTTATGAGATTATTTGCAAAACCCTCCTTTTTGGATGCTAAGCAGGAGTTAAGCTGGAAAACTTGTCTCCCATCCCCAGTCACTTAAGTACGAGGAAAGCCACACAAGGCATTCTGTGTTCAGGTCTCAGCACCGCCCTTTGGGAAGGATGTTGATTTAAAGGGTTCTCAACTTCGGCACTCCGGGCACTTGGGGCCCGCTCCTTCTTCGGGTGGGGTCTGTCCTGTGCACTGCAGGATGTTGAGCAGCATGCCTGGCCTCTACCTCCTACATGTCAGGCACCCCCTAGTTGTGACAACCAAAAATGTCTGCAGACGTTGTCAAATGTCCCCTGGGGGGCCAAAGTCTCCTCGGTTGAGACCACGGATGGAAACCATGGGGCCTGGCCTGTGGACGTGGAGGGGACGAGAGGCCAGCCCTGCCCACAGAGACCACCCTATTTGGTCGAGAGTGAGGAGCTGATGGTATAGGGGCTGTGTCTCTGGAAGACAGAAGACCAGCAGCTGCCTTGCAAAGGGGATGCTGCCTATCAGGGCGGGCCCAGGCAGGTTCTGGGCCACCCTGTGCTGGAGAGAGACCTCTGCCATGGACAGATGGACAGCTCACACTGACGACCAAAGTCCCTCCCCCCGCAGAAGACTCTAAGGACTCTGAGCTCCTACCATGCTGATAAGATACAGGAGTGATGGCTTTCTCCTATGAAATGCAGCCAGCACTGGGTGGCCAGCTCCTGAGATGACCAATGACCAGCACCCTGGGGTGCCCACTGTGTTAGTCCTCTAAGGACATCCCCAACCTGGGCCACTTCCTGGGGAACAGAAGGCAGTGGACCCAAAGAGTCTGAGAAAGTAGTGTCAAAAGAGAAGGATCAGGGGTACAGGAGGGAGGCCCAGAGTCTCCTGACAGCGTCACTTGGCAGTGGGACGATGCCCGTTCCAGAGACCAGGGCCAAATGGGCATCAGATCCTGTGGAGACTGCCCACAGAGGGAGTGCCTGCCAGCTCCTGGGCACAGGCGTCAACACGTCAGCCTTCCTGGCCACCAGAATGTTTATTTCCAGGGTGAGGTGGGGAGCGGTTTCCAGGTGGGGGTCCATGGAAATAACATGCTCACACACACACTCCCCCTCTAGACCTGCCCTGGCCACTCCCTAGGAACAGAGCCCTATTCAGCCTGGCCAGCTGAGCTGACCTGCACGGCCAACGGAGCCACCTTCTGGGGAGGGTGGAAAAGTCAGTTCAGAGGTGGACACCCAGTTGGGGCCCGCCCTTCTCCACCACCCCACCTCCTTTTCATCCTCCCTCAGGAGGGCCTGCATCTGGGAGAGAGCAAACACACAGCCCAGGATGTGGGGCATGATGCCCCAGCTTGCCCCAGGAGAGTCACTAGCCCAGTTCATCCCAGGAGGCCAGAGGGCAGTTGGCTTGAAGGAACACAGAAGAGAAAGGGAGATAAAGAGGTAGAAGGATGCGCAGGAGAATGGTGTTCCAGAAGCCAGGAAGGAGGGAAAGTGTGCCATGTCAACAATGGGCAGGAGGGCAGTGCCGACAGAGGGTCTATTGGATTGAGCACCACGGAGATACTTGTGACCCTGATCTGGAAGCTTCTATGGAGGGGTGGGGACAGGGGTGATGCTGGGAGGAAACAAGGTAGATGAACCTTAGAGAAGGCTTGGTGTGATGGAAGGGTCTAGGGAAGGAGGTAGAGCAGACAGGGGAGCGATTACTAAGATGCAGGAGACCTGGCAGGTCTGTGCTGGTGGGGAGGGCTCAGCAGAGAGGAGAGGACAGAGGTACAGGTGAGAGGGAGCCGTGGAAGGATCCATCCCTGAGCAGGGACCCAGGGCTCAGGCGATGGGCTGGGCCTTGCCCATTGCAATAGATCAGTGAATCGTGTGCCGCTGAGTTGCTTCAGACTCATAGTGACCCTACAGGACGGGGTAGACCTGCCCCATAGGGTTTCCTAGGCTGTAAATCTTTATTGAGCAGACCGCCAGGTCTTATCTCCTGTGGACCGGCTGGCAGGTTCAAACCTCCGACCTTTCAGTTCGTGGCCGAGAGCTTTAACCATCCTGTTCCCAGAGCTTCTTACTGCAGTGAGAGGGGAGGAGAAAACACAAGGGTGAAAGAAGGTTTTCTGGCTGGAAATCAAGGGGGTTCTTGTCTGAGCAATCCCCTGCCTCTTCCAGAAGGCAAGTGGGGCCACTAGCTAAGAGGTGCAGGAGGTGGCAGATCTGGTTAAAGAGAGTGGCCCATTATTGTGACCAGGAGGCCACCTGTCTCGGATTTCCCTCCGACCCTTTCCTGGATCAGCCCAGGCAGCACCGCCCCCAGGAGGGCTTCCTGGTCACCTAGTGCTCGGCGGGCTTCATGTCACTCCTCCACACTCACCTCCACGTGCATCATCATGGCCCACCGGGGTGTCGGGGTTCCTCACAGTCTCTGAGCACGTGCTGACATGCCACATTCACCTGGACACCACCGGCGCCTAGCAGCACCCTTGGCACACAATGTTGTCATCAGCTGCCATCAAGTTGGCCATCCAGGGGAGTGATGCCACTATAGTGACCCGAGCACAACAGAAGGACACGCTGCCTGGTCCTGCACCTGCCCCGTGATTGGTTGTGGATTGGACCCTTGTGATCCACAGCAGATGTCAATCACTGGGCCTTTCTTCCTTGTTCATCTTAGTCTGGAAGCTCTGTTGAAACCTGTTTGGCATCCCAGCAACATACAAGGCTCCACCGACAGATAGGTGGTGGCTGCGCAGGAGGTGCACTGGCTGGGAATTGAACCTATGTCTCCTGAGCGGAAGATGAGAACTCTACCACTGGACGACCCCTGTCCCCTGGTCCATGAGGGGTGCCCAGATGCTAGATGAGTGGCTGACAGATTAGCAGCCTCTCCTCTCGACCTACAGATTCAGCCTCCTGGTGTTCACCAAGCCTCACCAAGCCTGAGAAAGCTGACACCCCACTTCCCTGCCAACCCAGCAAGGCCACAGAAAACTGTGGAGTTGGCTTTCTTCCTTTCTGTGTTTTAAAGAGAAATTAAAGAAAGGGGAAAAAAATCCACTCATACCAAACAAACAAAATGAGGTGGCCTTGTTGGAGCACTGATGAGATCTAATTAGCAGAGATGGGGCTGTGTTGGTTTTCTTCTGAAAACATCCTATTTATTTGTGGGGTGCTGGGGGGGGCACTGAGTGCTTGTTTCTTATTATTACTTTGCTTCATGCCTTGACTAGCAAGAATGGACTCGTGATGAAAGGCTTCGGTTCTCAGAGGCGGCAGCAGGAGTCTAGAGACAGCCCCCTGGGGGAGCTGGACAGAGCTCGGGGCACAGCGGGGGAGTCCATGGAGCTCCTCCCCCGAGGAGGGCCAGAAGAGCTGCTTTCTGATGAGGGACTGGTGAGCAGAGAGGGGGCAGGGCTTTTAGGGGGATAATAAAAATAACAACAGCTTCCACGTCTTTGAAGCCAGCAACGCTCCGAATCCCATGCTATTTTACAAACAACATCTCTAGCCCGTACAACAACTACGGAGGCAGGGTGTGCTGTTTCCATTTTGCAGACAAGGCTCCATGAGCTCCTGGAAATTGGCCAACGTGACGTGGCTAGTAAATGGTGAAACTAGTTTCTAGCCCAGGTTCGGATCACTCCAAAGCTCATTTTCTTCTGGAAAGCCACTCCTTACTCCATCCATGGAGAATCCAGAACGTCAGTCCCGACAACAGGAAGAGGCAGGGGAAATCAAAGAAATAGGAAGCAGACTCTATTAGTAATGGAACCACCACGTCTCTGTTTGTTGTACTGGGGTGGTTTGCACGTTGCTAAGATGCTGGAAGCTATGCCACTGGTATTTCCAATACCTAGCAGGGTCACATATGGTTTCAATGGAGCTTCCCAACAAAGACCAACTAGGAAGAAAGGCCTGGTGATCTACTTCTGAAAATTAGCCAACGAAAACCCTATGGATCACAATACAATATTGTCCGGTATAGTGCTGCAGATGGGCCCCCCAGGTTGGAAGGCACTATGCAATAGCTGCAACAATGAACTCAAACATACCAACCATCATGAAGATGGCGCAGGACCGGGCAACATTTTGTCCTGTTGTACACGGAGTTACAATCAGTGAAGACAACTCGATAGCAAAAAAGAAAAAGTAATGGAAACTAGTGCTTTTGATTCTGGAAGAGCCTAGACTGAAGGTCCAAGAAGGGGTTGAGTGAAGACCATGCTAAGTGGAAGGATTTCACGGCCTTGTGGAAACAGGAGTAATTGGTTAAAGGTCGAACACAGGATGAGATAGGTTGGTCAATGGTGCACAGACAGAAAGGGAAAACAGAGTGAGTAGACATGTCCTGTGAGCTTCCAGCCTCGCTCTCCCCCGCCCCCTGAATGGTGACAGTGTCCACCGACGGCCTACTGTGCTCCATGAGTGACATCAGGAGCTTTGGAGACTTCGTCTCACATACTTTGGACGTGTTATTAAGAAGGACCAGTCCGTGGAGAAGGATATCATGCTTGGTAGAGCAGACAGAGGGTCAGTGAAAAAGAGGAAGACCCTCAATGAGATGGATTGACACAGTGGCTGCAACTATGGGCTCAAGCATAGCAACGATTGTGAGGATGGCGCAGGACTGGGTAGTGTCTCATTCTGTTGTACACAGGGTCACTATGAGTCAGAACTAGCTCGACGGCACCTAACAACAACAACAACAACATGGAATCAAAGTGTCACTGATACATGGTTGGTCCACACGCCCTTCTCCTAAGCACACTTTGGGTGTTAAAAACCTCAGCTCACCCCAGGAATGCTGTGTCTACAGCACTTGGGGAGTACCCTGTAGACAGTGGACTCAGCATTACACAAGAGCAGTGTGGGAAGGTTTTCCAAGGCTGTCCAGGTGGGAAAGCACTGGAATGCCCAAACAGCCAACATCTTTGAGCATCTCTAATGTGCAAGGGCTCTGAGCTAGACCATGGGGCTGGAAAGGTGAGAGGGGACAGTCCCTTTGACCTCTATTCATTCAACATCCTTTCCTTGAGTGGCCTCTTTGTTCCTCATTCTCTGGGGAGATAAGATGTGTCCCCAGGAATCAACTACCGATTCAAGTGCCCAACAAGAAGTTGAACAAAGTGATCAAGAGTGCTTGGTAGAATCCTTAAATCCTCAAGAAGGAAGAGATGGTCTCGACAGTAACAAGCTGGAAAACAGGGCTGAGAGTGAGCACAGCTGTCCACTCTGATTGGCTGGTACCTGGGCTGGCTGATGGTTAAATATGTTGACTCTTACTTGGCCTGGAAGCAGGGAGAGGCCCACATTCATTCATTTATTCATTCAACAAATATTCATTTGTGCAGCGCCTACCACGTCCCAGGCACTGTTCTGGGCATTTGGGATACCTCCGTGAACAACTGAAGCAAAGACCTGTGCCCTCATGGCGCTTGTACTCTGGCAGGGGGAGATGGGCAATAAACAAAAAAGCACAAATAAATAAATTATCTAATATGTTAAAGGTGATTTAAAAAAACAAAAACAACCAAACCTGCTGTCACTGAGTCGATTCTGACTCGTGGCGACCCCATCTGTTACAGAACAGAACTATTCCACAGGGTTTTTTTGGCTGTAGTCTTTACAGAGGCAGACAGCCAGGCCTTTCTTCTGCAGCACAACTGAATAGGCTCATGCAACCTTAGAGGGCAGAGTAGAACTGCCCCACAGGGTTTCCAAGGAGTGGCTGTTGGATTCGAACTGCCAACCTTTTGGTTAGCAGCCATAGCTCTTAACCACTGTACCACGAGGGCTGCAGAAGGTGATAGATGGTATGAAAAAAAGAAAGAAGTCGATCAGCGTTTGGGAGTGTGGATGACAGGTGTGTGTGTGTGGGGGGGGGGAGGCTGCAGGTTTAAATAAGGGGGTCAGGCCAGACTCGCCCAGAGAAGGGGACACTTGAAGGAGGTGAGGAGAGAGGCAGGCAGCTACCTGGGGGAGGAGCCTTCTAGGCGGCAGGACCAGCTGGCTCGAGAGGCGCCAGATGGGGGCGTGCCTGGCGTGTCCCTGTGGCTGAAGCTGAGGTAGCAAGACAGAGGCGCTCAGAGAGGCACCCGCAAGCTGCCGTAAGGACGACAGTTTTTATGGCTTTTATACTGTAGGGTTCTGAGCAGAGGCCTCATGCTCCGACTTCTGTTTTTCTGTGCCCGTTTTAATAATATTTTGAGCCCAATATTTTGAACCTATGTCTCCTGAGTGGAAGATGAGAACTCTACCACTGGACGACCACCGTCCCCTGGTCCACGAGGGGTGCCCAGATGCTAGTTGAGTGGCTAGTTGAGTGGTTAATGCGATTGACTGCTAACTGAAAGGTCGGTGGTTCAAAACCACTAATGGCTCCTCGAGAGAGATGTGGCATCTGCTTCCATAGAGATTTACAGCCTTGGAAACCCTAC
>NW_004443964.1:8687526-8691292 GCF_000243295.1 Trichechus manatus latirostris | reverse complement strand
ATCAACTCGATGGCAGTGGGTTTGTTTTTGTTTTTTTAATAATATCTTATTCTGGAATAGTTTTAGATTACAAAAAAGTTGCAAAGTTGGTACAAAGGCTTCCCATACACTTCCTTGCCCAATTTCTCCTACTGTTACCACCTTACATTAGTTACTACAGTACATTCATCACAGCTAAGGAACCAGCATTGATACGATACTCTTACCTACGCTCCACAGTGGATTCCCATTTCCTGTTTTCCCCGAACATCCTTTTTCTGGTCAAGGATCCCACCCATTTAGTCATCTTGTCTCCTGAGGCGCCTCTGGGCTGTGACAGTTTCTCAGACTGCCCTTGTTTTCAATGACCTGGGCAGTTTTGAGGAGGCATTTTGTAGCATGTGAGTTTGTCTGATGCTTTGCTCATGGTGAGACCAGGGTTACGGGTTTGGGGGGGAAAGACCACAGAGAAGAGATGTCATTCTCATCACATCAGCTCAGGGACACATCCACATGCTCAACACGACAGCACTGCTGAACCTTGACCGCGTGGCTGAGGTAGGGTCTGCCAGGTTTCTACGCTCTAAAGTTTCTTTTTAAATCCCTCTCTCCATACTGTGAGTCCTGGTGGTGCAGTGGATAAGAGCTCGGCTGCTAACCAAAAGGCTGGCAGTTTGAATCCACCAGGCGCTCCTTGGAAACCCTGTGGGGCAGTTCTACGCTGTCCTATAGGGTTGCTATGCATCAGAATACACTCAACGGCAAAGGGTTTGGTTTTCTGGTTCCATAGCGTGCTCTCTGGAAGCAAGTCACTAAGTGCGGCCCACACTCAAGCTGAGGCGCGGTGTGACTTCTATTTCAAAAGGACCACTCAGGCTCCCATCTCATGTTAGGGGGTTACTACTACAATAATCCAGGCCAGAGATGACAGTGGCTTGGACCAAGGTACCAGCAGAGAAGGTGGTGAGAAGCATGCGGACTCTACATATATTCATAAAATACATTTGATTAATGAGATTATTCCATTGGCTAGGAGGATTCCCTGGGTGGTGCAAACAGTTAACGTGCTCGGCTGTTAACCGAAAGGTTGGAGGTTTGAGTCCACCCAGAGGCACCTCGGAAGAAAGTCCTGGTGATCTACTTCTGAACAATCAGCCATTGGAAACTCTACGGAACACAGTTCTACTCTGACACATATAGGGTCACCAGGGATTGGAGTTGACTCGATGACAACCGATAACACTGGGTAGGATATAGAGCGTGTAAGAGAAAGAGCAGAATCAAGGATAGCCTGAAGGTTCTGGCTCTAAGCAATTGCATCTTGGCATTGCCCTCAACAGAGCCTGGGAAGGCTGCCAGAGGTGAGGGTTTCTGGGGAAAGACCAGGGGTTCATTCTTGGATGTTTTAGGTTAGGATGACTATTGGACAACCAAACAGATACAGAGTTGGACAGAGGAGCCTGGAGTTTGAGATACAGGGCTGGGCTGGGAGGGATGTTGTTGCTGGGCACTGTCGAGTCAGTTTTGATTAATAGTGACCCCATGTGACGGAGTGGAACTGCCTCATAGGGTTTTTTTTTTTTTTAATTATTTTATTTTATTGATTTTGTTGTTGTTGAGAACATACACCAATTCAACAGTTTCTACATGTACAATCTGGTGACACTGAGTACATTCTTCGAGTTGTGCAACCATTCTCACCCTCCTTTTCTGAGCTGTTCCTCCTCCATTAACATAAACTCACTGCCCCCTAAGTTTCCTATCTAATCTTGCAAGTTGTCATTGCCCATAGGGTTTTCTCGGCTGTAGTTAATTTTTATGGAAGCAGATAGCCAGGTCTTAAACACGTGTGACTGGCTGAGAATGTGGAGGGGGTGGGTATGGCTGAGGAGGAGGACGGGAGGCAGGACTGAGCACCGGGATGCTCTCAGAGGCGGAAGTAGGGAAGAGGAGCAAAACCAAGAGCGGAGAGAAGACCATGGACTCGGTCAAAGCCACTGTCAAGTCCAAGGGCTGAGAAGCAACCAGACAAGAGCAGCTTTGGTACAGGGGAGGGGGCCAAAGCCTGAGAGGGAGGGGTGGGCTTAGAGAGAGGGAGAAGACAGGAACGGGGGGGCAGGGAGTGTTGACAGCTTTTGTCGAGAAGTTTGCTGCAAAGGGAGAAAAGAGGTGGGGTGGTAGCTGGCAGGAAGGTGGGCAAAGAGAAGGTTTGCTTTCCAAGATGGGACAAACCACGTTTCTTACCAATGGGAAAGACCTGCAAGGAAGCTGACAACACCCTCTTATCTACGTGCACTTGATGAGCCTTCACCAGGGTCTCCCCAAATGCCACAGGGCATGAAGAGGGAGGGGTGCTGGTGCCAAGCCCGGGGGCAGAGGACATGTGAGGTTCCCCAGGAAGCCCCAAGAGTCCCTGAGGGCCATGGCGGAGAGGGAGCACCTGCTGGCTGGAGATGTGCCCCGTTCCTGGCAATCCAAGGGCAGCTGTCAAGAGGTAAAAACAGCTTGCACGGTGGAACAAGGGCCGGGCTGGTACAACAGGAGCACCCGGAGCAGTCACCAGGCAGCTGCATCCGAACATCCGAACAACGGTCACTACACAAGGGACGAGAGGGGTGCACGCATCCTTGCCCACTCCACCAGCCTTGAGAAGCATGGGGAAGACATCCATGTCCCTGCTCCACGTCCTGGTGGGATGACACAAGTCTCTGGAGGCACTGAAAGCCTGGGATGCTTTGGAGTCACTGTCCCCTGGGACTCCCCAGATAGGGGGTTGCAATGCCCGGAAACCATACCCTGGGTGGATGTTGTGTGCTCTTTCTTCTGGGGAGAAGACCCATAAGCTTCTTCAGCTATTCAAAGGGGCCCATGTCCTCAGGAGAGGAGGGGAGGCCCAGCCAGGAGTTTGGTACACCCCAAAATGCACCCGGTCCCCCCACTCCAAGTCCAGAAGCTGCTTGCCCCATCCCAGACCTTGCAGAAAGGGGGGAAAGTCAACCAATTAGCCGCTCTGTTATCAGCCTGAATTTTGCCCCATCCCACATCCTCAGTGGCTGCAAATCCCAGGGATGGCGTGAGGCTGGGTATCTGGGTCCCTCGCTGGGTCTCTGTGACTCACGGGGCTGCTTCGGCACAATTAGGATTCTGACGGTGAGGACAGCCCGATGGCGTCGCTAATTCCTCCGGAGAGACTGTGAGGGAGACGGGGCTGAGGAAGGGTGTGTGTGTGTGTGTGCTTCTGGGCACGTGTACAGATGAGTGTGCGCATGTGTGTTTCTGCACGTGTTCTATGTGTCCAGGCAGGCCTGGGGGCGTGTCTATGTGTCCAGGCAGGCCTGGGGGCGTGTCTATGTGCAATGTGTATGTGCAATATGCGTTTTTGTGTATAATGGTATGTACGTAAATAGCATGTATTATGTGTCCACGCAGGCCTAAGAAGGTGTGTGGGTATATGTGCAATGTATACATGTAATGTGTTTTCGTGTGTAATGATGTGTGTACATAAATAGTGTGTGTCTGTGCGTGGGTGTAATGTGAGTATATAATGTGTGTTTTTGTGTGTAATGGGGTGTGTGTTTAAATGGTGTGCATTCGTGAGTATTGTGGGTATCCAGGAAACAGGTGTGCACTGGGAAAGTTTGTGTGCATGTGTATTTGGTATGTGTGTAAGTGGAGGTGTGTGTGTATTTGGTATGTGTGTAAGCAGAGATGTTTGTGTATTGCTATGTGTGTTGGCAGAGGTGTGTGTGTGTGTATTGGTATGTGTGTAAGCAGAGATGCGTGTGTA
>NW_004443964.1:8677364-8687388 GCF_000243295.1 Trichechus manatus latirostris | reverse complement strand
TGGTATGTGTGTAGGCAGAGGTGTGTGTGTACTGGTATGTGTGTAAGCAGAGGTGTGTATCTGGTGTCAGTGTACCTTTGGTATGTGTATGTGTGTAAGTGAAGGTTCGTGTCTGTGTGTGTGCGCGCGTTTGTTAGAGGTGGAGGGGCGAGAGCATGGAGGTGAACAGAGCACAGAGGGGACACACGTCCTTCCCCTGTCCCTGCAGCTTTTCAGAAGCAACATGAAGCTCTGTCAGAAATGCTGTACAACTCCCGGAAGGATGTGAAATCAGTTGCAGGTCACAAATCGGTATTTTCTGCAGAGTGAAGTTGTGTTTCGCTAGAAATCCAAGTAATCTATGCCCCACCAAATGCCACAGTCCTGCGAGGACACACAGGGCAGCGCAAGGGCTCAGAGAGGCTACAGGGCTGCCCAGGGTCACACAGCTCTGAGGGCAGATGGGTGGGAGTGGACATACGCTTCTGGTTCTCTTCCTGCCCCTTCCACTTGGAATCAATGTCCAAGAAGGGAGATTTAGACAAGTCCTCTCTCTCTCTCTACCCTGGGACACCTCTAGGGGACAGAGACCCCCTGGTGGGGCTAACACTTCCAGACTCTGCCCCTCCCTTCCCTGGTTTTGGGGCTGTGGCAGGAGGCCAGGCTGTGACCCCAGCTTTGCCTGAACCTCCCTCTGGGAAGGCCAACACCCTTGGAATGCCTTGCCCATCCTGGCATGGGATGCATTCCAGGAGCACCACATTGAAGCTGGTGTCCTCTCTGGCCCGGTCAGGGTCCAGCCCTTGCGCCCCTCCCTGGTGGAAAAGGTACAGCCCCTGAGGCTGCCCGGGACAGGTGCTCTCAGGACCAACATTGGCCCAGCATGGGTGCTGTGCAGCCCCATCCTTCCGTGCCCTCAGCCTGTGTGGGCCGTGGAATGAGCTTTGAGTCACTGAAGCCCGAGTTTGAGATGCGGCTCTGGCAGGTACTAACCAACTGTGAGACCTTATGTAAATAACTGAACTTCTCTGAGCTTAGTTTCCACATCTGTACAACAATGGTACCAACCCCTACCCTCACTGGACTTTCTGGATGCTCCCGGGGGCGAAGTGCTGGAGAGCACACAGCAAGGGTCTAGCCCACAAATGGGCTTGGTAAGGGGTCCCCTGTCCCCCCTTCAGCTCTGTGGGACCCACCCCTCCACAGCCCTCCGCTGGCACCCACGTCCTTGCCAACTCTGAGTGGTGCAGTTCAGCCCAGCCTCTCCCCTGCAGCCACCTGAGGACGAGGACGGGAGGACAGAGTTGCCACCAGATTCCAAGGTGCTGATGATGGTGTCTCCCGCTCTGGGCTGCGGCAGGCACCGGGCCTGCTGCATGAGACCCCAACTGCCCCATGCACATTTCCCACCCTCCACCGGGAAGGCACAGGGCAGGGCTGGGACACATTCTGCCGGTCATGGAGAGTTTAAGTACCGCCGACACTCTTCCCCATCTCAGAAGGGAGCCTGTATTACCCATCAGCCACCAGGGAAGTCTCCTTACAGTACAGTTGTGAATTAAACATGCAGACTAATGAGTTGATTTCATTAGTTTGCAAATGCATTGAGAACTCATTATCAAAATAAACATCAATTCCTTTCACCCCTGCCACAGCCTCTTCAAATACATACAACGGTCAGGACTCAACTGCGTGTGGCTGGAAATCAGCCCTGGGAGGTCCCCCCACTCTGACCCTTTGGTCCTATTGGGGTGCGGGTGGAAGGAGGAGCCAAGAGAAGGAGGTTCTGCTGCCGAAGACAAGTCCGAGGGCGGGGTCTGGCTTCCCTGGTTCAGGCCCCTCACTCCAGCCTGACCCCTTCAGAGCGCAGCCAAGAGCATGGGGCTCGGAGAAACTGGACCAGCAAGCCGTCATCATCATCATCGTCACCAGATGATCACTGTACACCAGGCTCTGTGCTACATATTCTCTGATCTTCCACCCACCTCTGTTGTTGCTGCTGGACGCCATCAAATCAGCCCTGACTCATGGCAACCCCGCGTACAACAGAGCGAAACGCTGCCCGGTCCTCTACCATCCCCACCATCACTGGTATGCTCAAGTCCATTGCTGTGACCACTATGTATTTTAAGCGCCTTCTAATCTAGGGGCCTCATCTTCCAGCACTTTAAACTCACTGCCGTCGAGTCGATTCCGACTCATAACGACCCTGTAAGACAGAGCAGAAGTGCCCCATAGGGTTTCCAAGGAGCGGCTGGTGTATTCGAACTGCTGACCTTTTGGCTAGCAGCCGAGCTCTTAACCACTGCGCCACCAGGGCTCTTCCAGTGATTTATCAGACAATATTCTGTTGTGATCCATGGGATTCCCATGGGCTAATTTTCAGAAGTAGACCACCAGGCCTTTCTTCCTAGTCTGTCTTAGTCTGGAAGCTCCGCTGAAACCTGTCCACCATGGGTGACCCTGCTGGTATTTGAAATACTGATGGCATAGTTTCCAGTATCACAGCTACCTGTAAGCCATCACAGTATGACAAATAGATGGGTGGCGGCCACCAACCCTATGGGGTAGGCAATATGACCCCATTTTACAGATGAGGTCACTGAGGTTCAGAGGGCTGTGTGGTCAGCGCCTGACCGCACCATCCTGGCTCCACGGCTCTGCTCAGTCCTTCGAATGACTTCCCAGCAGCATGAGGGATTTTAGTTACTCAGAAAAGAGATTTTTGCCCCCCGAGTTAAGCAAGGGCTGGGTTAAAGACAGCAAGAATAATTCTCCCTGAAAAAATCTCCCTAATCATCTGGCTGGGCAAAGGGCAAGCAGGATAGACAAGCTGGCCCTGGGGGAACACCCCCTCCCAGGCCACGGCCCTCTCTGGCTCCAAGCCTTGTCTCCTGGGAGACGCCAGGGAGTCCCCTGCTCACCTCTCCCAGCTTCTGTTCTCTCCTCCCCACTTGGGTCTCCCTGGCCCCAGGCCCCTGGAGAGAGATGGTTCCAGGCTGGCGGAACTAGCCATGAAGCCAGAAGGACAGGGACTGTATTGTCACACTCTGCTGTCTGCACTCTCTCTGGAAAGGATGTTCTAATCCCATTTCATCGGCTTTCCATGGCTGTCAGCTGTTTGCTGGCATTTGGGAGGCAGGTTTCTGAAATCCGAGCCACCGTGCGGCCCCACCCTCACAGCCGGCCCCTCCCCCGCTGGCATGTGCGCATCCATCCATCACGTCGTCCTGGGCCCCTTTGTGGGCGGCCAACCCTCATCCAATGGCTTCTGGGCCTCCCTCCCTGGGGCCCCACCTTGCCTGCTATTTTTGTCCCCCAGCAGAACAGAGCAGGGAGGCATCAGCCAAGCCCCCTGCCGAGAGGAGGGGGACCCTTGGATTCCATAGGGAAGGAATTTGCTAAGTTCTAGCTCCTCTCTGCAAGTGAGGGCGGAGGGAAAGGGATCTCGGAGAAGTGAAGGGTCCAGTGCTTCTTAACCAAACTCATCCCCCATACTGAAGCCAGACAGTTAGCTACAAAAACAAAAAACCAAAAACGACAACAAAATACACACACATACACAAGGAAAAGCACCCACTGTCCCCAGTGGCTTAGCGCACAAGATGCAGAAGATAAAGTCCAGCCCTTCCAGACCCTTCCCTCTGCATCTGCGCTTGCCAGCCTGCCACCGAGCAGGACATCATGCAGTGTGCAGAGCTGGACCCTCCCCTCTCGCAGAATGCTCTTAAGGGGCCAGAAAGGCAAACCACCTACATAACCAGTTGCCATCAAGTCGACTTCAATTCACGGGGACCCCATGTGTGCTACAGCGGAACTGTGCTCCACAGAGTTTTCAATGGCTGGTTTTCCGGAAGTGGATTGCCAGGCCTTTCTTCCGAGGCACTTCTGGGTGAACTCGAACCTCCAACCTTTCAGTTAGCAGCCAAGTGCCCCTTAACCATTTGCACCACCCAGGGACTCCAATCACCTGAATATCCACTTGCGAACTGGCCCCAGGGCACTGCAAAACCAGCACCCCACTGCCCCAGGCTTCCAGCCCTCTCCCCTGCACGTAGTCAGGCAAACACATCCACTGCCCTCCCATCATCTCCACACTCAGCCCAACTCAGGGTCCCATGAAGAAATAGCGACGAGAGAGGCTGGCTAGAAAGGACTCCATTTCACTGGGGTGGGCTGGCCAATTGCCATTAGGGCCACCATCTGTAAGGTCTAGCCCTGAGCATGAACTTGTCTTTGCTGGGTATTTGGTTGGAAACCCTGGTGGTGTAGTGGTTAAGAGCTACAGCTGCTAACCAAAACGTCAGCAGTTCAAATCTACCAGGCGCTCCTTGGAAACCATATGGGGCAGCTCTACTCTGTCCTTTAGAGTTACTATGAGTCGAGATCGACTCGACGGTAACAGGGTGTTGGTTTGTTTTGCTTTGTTTTCCTGGCTGAATAACCATGTAGCAGCAGATCCTTTTTCTGGAGTGACAGAGTCTGAGTCCTTGGTGTTTGGGGCTGGGGAAGGCGAACACTTCAAAGTTGTATAAAAGAAGGGAGGAGAGAAACTAACTAGCTTTGGAGTTCTGCTAGATTTTGCAGAAAAATGTGAACGGCAAGGATATGAGGACGCTTTCTTCTTTTAGAACTGGACAGCCCTGAAGATGGGGCCTGAGAGAGAAGGGTGGGGCTGAGCGGAGGTGCAGACACGCGTGGTTTCTTCCCAGGTCTCCATGGGATGCCCAGGCACAGACCAGATTCCAGGGTCCAGGAACCGCCTTGGGCAGGAATGGGGCAGGGGGCAGAGGGGCCCCTTCTGGAGCGGGGACAGCTGAGAATGGAGGAGGCGGATGGAGGAGGGGGCGAGGCACGCTCTCCTAGGAAGCATGGAGAGAGAGGAAAAGCCCTGGGATCAGAGGGAGGATTCTCACATGCCCACGCCTGGCACATGGGGCAGGCTGGACAAACATTTATTCGAATGAAAGAGGGGCCACAGCCGTGTGCGCATTTGTGGGCAGGGGTGAGCAGACAGCTGGCCTCATACCAAGCCAAGCAAGTGGAGGGCTGCAGAGATGAGGGCTGGAAGGGCTCAGGGGGATAAAGTCAGCGGTAGCAGGAAGGGCCTAGGTTGCTATCAGAGCCGTTTGGATTCTAATCACTAGAGGGGAAAAGAATCAGCCCTTCTCTTCACCGTGTGGTTTGAATGAAGTCTTGCTCTAAGGCAAGGGGATGAACGCCAGGACCCCTGGGGGCCTTCTGGCTCCAGGCTCTGGTTTGTAACTCGAAGTAATGCGGGGAGAAAGGCCCACCCGGCTGCAAGGTCCCCTCCCTGCCCGGCTTACCCAGCACAGGATCTCCAGGGGACAGAGAGCTTAAGGGGGGAGTCTCTGCTATTTAGGTTCTCCTGAACGATTTACCACCCCTGCCAAGCCAACACTCCGTCCTGGTGAATTAACTGGCTCTTCTGAATTCATAAATAATTAGTGAGCCCATCCCGATGCCACTTAACAGTTTGCGTTTTCAAAGCACTTTATGCCCATTAACTAAAGAATTCTTGATGTGCCTCCAAGAGAAAAGGGCAATAATGAGGAGGGGACTGAAAGGACCTCGGGAAGTCATCTCGTCCATGACCTTGTCTCTGGGCAAGGTTGTATAAAAGAAAACCAAGCCCCCAGCCATTGAACCCATTCCAACTCATGGTGACCCCAGGTATAATAGGGTAGAACTGCTCCACAGAGTTTTCTTGGCTGTGATCCTTATGGAAGCAGACTTCCAGGCCTTTCTTCTGCGGCGCCACAGGGTGGGTTCAAACCACCAACCTTTATGTTAGTAGTTGAGCGCAAACTGTTTGCACCACCCAGGGACCTTTGTGTCAAAGAAGAGGCTGGTCAAACAAAAACAACAAACAACAACCTGTTTTGAGAAGACATCAAGATCTAAATGCCTCGAACAAAACAAAAATGATACAAGCCCTAAGCAGGGCCAGCTGCTCTCTGATGAGTTAAACCCTAGATGGAGCCCAGCAGGCGAAGAAGCCGGGGAGGTCCAGCGGAGTGTGGTGGTCAGGAGAGAAGCCCATTATAGGACAGGGAGGTAGGTAATTTAGTCAACAGCAAGCAGGAGAGACCTTGAACCAATAAGCAGTCTTCCTCACCTGCAAGTGGGGAAAACGGTAATTTGCTGGGCAGAACCCATTCATTAGTCTGCAACGACACCGTTCTAATACTTAGGAATGCCCCCTCATAATCAGACCCCCTACCTTTGCCCAACCACATTTAAAGATGTGCTTCTGGCTTGGGGCAGAAATGGCCATTCATGCCAACTGTGGAAGAGCCGACTCAGTATGTCTGTTGACGCAAACAAGAACCCCTGGGAGGGAGCAGGAGGCCAGCCCTGAGGGCTGTTGAGCCAGAAGGAATCATGGGAGCATCACTCCTGTACCTTTGTTAGAGGCACAACCATTTCCTTATTCAGTGGGGAACTATGAAGGCCCACTGTGTGCCCAGCACAGTGCTGAGAAGTGGGAGGACAAAAGAGGAGCCTCCATCTCTGTCCTTTGGGTGTGAAGGCCATTTTTCACTGGAATCCACAGTCTATCTAGTACCCAAAAATGGCACAGGGGGAATGTGGGAGTAAGGAATGCAGCCCCCCTCACCCCTAAACTCATGGTTCAGGGGAACATGAGCCAAGCAAGAAATCTCCTAGAGGGAAAGTACCTGGAAAGGTAACTCCCCATTCCCTCATCACCCATGTCATTCTCATTAAAGCCGAGAAAAGCAACGTAAGAAAAACGGAACAGGTAGGGCTGGCTCTGGTTTTCAGCCTTTGAGATTGTGAACTCCAAAGGGGTAGAGCAACCTTCCCACAGGTAACAACTGTAAACTCTGGACAGAATACCAAAAAAAAAAAAAAGAAAAAAAAAATCCAACTACCTGCAGGCACTGGAGAGTGAACGAAAGGAGGCAGATTCTGAAGAGGTGTTGACACTCCTTTGGAAGAAACGGATGGCATGATGAGAGAATGGCATGAGTCCTGTTTTTCACTTGAGGGCTGCTGAGAAAACTCAGTCTTTCTGTCCTGAAGAACCAGAGAATTTGGGACAATTCCAGCCACTGGAAAGGGAGCTATGAATCCTGGATAGGAGACAGCCAGAGAGGGGAGCCCCAAATTCTGTGTATAATCTCTGGCCAAATCTATGGCTAACCCTTGAAACACACATGCTCAGGGGTGATTGAAGCTAAAGATAAGAGAACTGAACTGAGATCTGAGCTGCTGCCTCGGGAGACAGGTTTTGCAGTTTGAATTCAACTAAGTTAATTCCTACTAAAAAAGAAATAAAATCAACACTCTTTGGAGAAATGTAATAAAATCCAGATTCTCTGCAGTGTAACAATCACAATGTCCAGGACATAGTCCAAAATAACCGTACATACAAAGAACCAGGAAAATATAACCTACTCTCCAACAAAAAGATAACCAACTGAAAGTGGCCCCCAAATGACTAGATGTTGACATTTGCAAACAAGGATCTTAAAGCAGCTGTGATAAGTATGATTAATGAGGTAAATGACAATAAGCTTGTAATGAATGCAAAGACAGTTCATCTTGCAGAGAGCTAAAAACCATATATTAAAAAAGAACCAAATGGAAATTTTAGAACTGAAAAATACAATATATGAAATTAAAAAATTCACTGGATGGGCTTAACAGCAGGATAGACAACAGAAGCTATAGTTACTGAGCTTTAAAATATACCTATAGAAATTATTCAGTCTGAAGAACAGAGAAAAAAAGATTGGGAAAGAAACAAACAGAGCCTCAGGGACCTGTGGAACAACATGAAAATGTCTAACATCAGTGTTAGTGAAGTCCCAGAAGGAAAAGAGAGAGAAAATGGGATTGAAAAAAATATTTAAAGAAATAATGGCTAAAATTTCCCCAAATTTGGTGAAAGACACAGATTTACAGATTCATGAGGTTGGTAAACCCCAAACAGGGTAAATACACACACAAAACAATACCTAGGTACATCATAGTCAGACTTCTGAAAACCAAAGACAACAAGGGTCAAAAGATTTCTGCCCCCTTGTCAGCTACCCCTGCTCTGTGTGTCCCAGCAATGGAACCACCAGAAGAGACTTGGCACAGCCCTAGAGATCAATCCATGTGTCCTCTGGAGTCATCTTCCCACCCCTACGTCCTGTGCTGCATAGGGGATGCTGCGCTCCAAATTTCCAAACCCAAAAGGCTCTACCCAGTCTCCTCTCACTCTTGCTCAGCCCTGGGATGTAAGTACTTTTCTCTCAGTTGAATATAGAAGCCAACTACAGGGGTGAAGAAGAGCCTTTTATCCCTGGGCTGCCAGAAAGTCAGAAACACATTAGAAAGCTCCCAGGACCCTCCCTCATGCCCCCATTGTCTCCATGTGCATATTTAAGCTGAATACCCAAACCAGAAGCACGAGTCTCTACCCTCTTTGTGATTTCCTCCTGGCCTGCAGCTTGACCCTTCTGGATTCCAGGAATGTCAGTCATTTTCATGACTAGGACAAGTGTTCCTAGCTCAGAGAGGGAAGTAACAGATCTTTTTTCCCCTCTTCCCCACAGTTCAGTGTTTGAGTAGGGAGAGAGACAAGGAATGCTGAGATCTAAACCTGCCCAATACATCACCTGGGGCTGGAGTGACTTGTGAAGGATTCAAGGAGAGATGATCCTTTCTTCTCATGCCACACTCACTCCTCCCATGGGACAAGGGCCCCAGAAGGACCACAGGGAAACCATCTACTTCAGGGGATCTCCCAGGTCTAAGATGACCCAACATGTAGGATGGGCACCACGACAGCAGGGTTGGGGGCTGGTTCTGGTCTTCAGGTTTTGAGGATCTGAACTCCAAAGTCCTCAGCTTGGAATTCAAGGGTCTTGACCATTTGGCCCCTTTCTTGTCAGCCCCAGGAGAGGTAGCAAGGCCAACAGTCCACATTGGCCATCTATTATTGTTCTCACCTGCAGGCCTTTGCCCTCCCAATGCCCTCTGCCCTGAACACCCTTCCTGAAACTGCATCTCTACATTCCAACCACTATGCATCTCTCTGTTCCCAGCTCAAATGTCCATCGTAATCTAAGTCCTTCCTGATTCTCTCAGGGAGAAGGAATCTCTTCCCTATTGAATCATGGCTTCCTATTTTATTTTGATTTATTTGGCAAATACTTAGGTAGTGCTAACTAGATGCTAGCTCTTCTAAAAGCTTTACAAATAATAACTTGTTCAATCCTCACAACAACCTCATGAAGCGAGTACTATCATCCCCAATTTACAGATGAGAAAACTGAGGCTCAGAGAGGTGAAGTTACTTGCCCAAGGCCACAGAGGCAGTCTGGCTCCAGGGTCCCAGCTCTTACCCACCACCTTAGTTCTCTCAATACAGGCACTCTGTCCACAGCCATAAGTGGAAGGAGGAAGAAAGGAGGGAGGAGGTCTTCCACCCCCTCCAGACCCACAGAGCTTGAGTGGGAGAAACTGGGGGAGTAACACTGTGCCCTACCCAAGTTGGTTTCCTCTCTGCTCTGAGAAAGCAGGGATGGGTCATGGAGGGCTCAGGTGGGCTTCACATTCAGTTGCTGGGCCGCCTCTCAGGCCACTCCTCCATCAAGCTTAACTCCTGGACTCTGACCCCATCGGGGTCAATGACACTGCCCCCACCTCCACCCAGCCCCTGCCTCACTGAGCCCCTCCTCCTGTGGGTCCAGGCAGGGCTGCTTGGAGCTTTACCCTGCGTGTTTAATGGATACACGCCATGTAGGGCATGGCCCTTAAATCAGAGATGAGTTTCCACAAGAGCTCGCCTGTGCTTGTCCCCTGGAGAATTTTCTGCTTTGTTTATTTAAGGGGATGATTCCTTTTCAAGGTCTCCTTCCTGGATCAAAGATGGCACCGCAGACAAACCATTAACAAAGCAGGGCCTCTGGGCTCTTTTTCCAGGAGGAAGACTGGGCCTGGACTACACAATTTCAGGTCCTCTCCGCCAGGCTGGGGCAGGGGATGGGGTGAGCGGGCGGGGGGC
>NW_004443964.1:8674868-8677264 GCF_000243295.1 Trichechus manatus latirostris | reverse complement strand
AAAAGAGACCAGTATAAGGCAACCAAAGCTTCTCCGTACATACTCCATTAACAGTTGATGAGACCAGCAGCACACTTATTTTAGGAGGGACCTGCCCTGCAAAAAATTCATCTGAAGATGCAACAGCAGCAAATGAACTCTGGTGCTTCTCAAACTTTAATGTGCATACAAGTCACCTGGTGGGGGGGGGTGGTCTTTGTTAAAACTGGAGATTCTAATTCAGCAGGTGTGAGGTGGGGCCTGAGCTTCTGCATTTCTAGAAAGTTCCAGATGTTGCTGGTGGTACAAGGGCGGCTCTAAGCCACTCAAGGAACTGAGAATGACTTAACCTGGGGAAGACACACCGTAGTAATCGTGGCAGTGCTGTTAACAGTAACAAGTATTTACTGAGCACCGACTATGTGCCAGGCGCTCCATGCCACCGCAGTACTGTAGGAGATCCTACCCAGCGTATAGAAGGATTTTCCTGATACCCCTCAAAGAGCTGGTCAGCAGACAGGTAGGAAGGACACTGGTTTTAAGAGGATTATCATTTTCTGAATAGTATCTACTGCTGCCCCATTTTACAGATGGGGTAACAGAGGCTGAGAGTGCTTCAGTACCTTGCCGAGTTTCCACCACTAGCGAGCAGCAGGACCAGAATTCAAGCCAAGGTGTGCTTTCCCTTCAGGATTATGTTATTTTGTGTACAGCTTCTCTGGGCTAAGGAGCCCAGAGGCAGTGAAAGCAGTGCATACCAGACAGGACCAGACAGGACCAGACAGGACCAGACAGGAGGCACCAGAGACCGAGGCTTTATTCTGGACCCCACCCGCCCTCCACTCCCCTCCCCGTGACGACCAAGACAATCTCCTGGTCAAAACTGGCTCTTCACGAGGAGCTTCCATGCATAATTCTGTGCATACTCAACCTTCTTCTGCTTCTCTCTTGTCTGAGCACTGGGGCCTGAGATGAGAGGACTTCTGTCTCCAGCACGCAAAGAGGCAGCAGGGGTCCGGGAAGGCACTGGCAGGAAAACAGGTTCCTAGACAGCTGAGCCCTCTGCTTTTACAGAGCAGGAAACCGAGGCCTGCAGAAGGGAGGGTAACTGGAAGGTCTCCCAGGGCCTCGTGCTTAGCAGGGCCTGCGCTTGCTTAATGCTTTGCTCTTGTGGTCTTGAAATTCTTAACATTTTTTGAACAAGGGGTTCACATTTTCATTTTTCCCTGGACCCCACAAATCATATCGCCCAGTGGGTGAGAGAATGTGCCAAGGGGGCCCCCATTTCACTGCAGAGTAACTGAGCAGTCCTGAGCCAGACAAAGAGGTGTTTGCCAGGGCAGGCCAGGGCAAGCCCACCCTCCACAGACCAGAGCCCGGAGGACGGGAACACAGACAGAAACTTTAGAGAAAGTGAGGCATGAGGAAGGCCCCTCTGTGGGCCGGGAAAGTGACATCCGGAATGGTGTGCCGAGAACAGGCCCCATGTCCTCCCCCACGTATCTGCCAGTGACAGACGAATGGGCCGGCCAGCGCTGGGGAGGGGAGGCATGGGGCCAGCTGTCTTAGTGCCTTGGCCTCTCCAAGGAAACCTCCACCCCAACAACACCCAAACCCCGAGGGCTGGGCGGATGTGCAGTGCTCAGCTGTACCAGCCTGTCTCCAGAGTCTCCGTGCAACTTGAGCCAAGCCCTTCACTTCACTTTTGGGACTGGCCAAAGGAGAAGACAAGAGCTAAGTGGAGTTTGTTCGTAAGCTCTGGCCTGGCCCGAGGCCCCAGCTCAGAGGGGCAGCCCCCTCCCAGGAAATGGCTCAGGCCTGGTGGAGGAACCAGAGCCAGGGCCTCATTCCTCTGGGGCCACCATCCCACGGGAAACAGAGGCTGGCAGTAGGCGGGGTGGAGGAAGGAATGTGGGGCCTGGGGCTCGACAGCAGGGCTGTTTATCAGACCCAGCACCTTCAAGGATGAGGGTGATGGTGGTAAGGGAGAGAGTTCTGGAGGCTTAGGGAGCAAACCTAGGATTCCAAGCCCCAGAGTCCTGGCCTATGACACGGGCCCCAGAGGGGTCCCTGATCTACCATGTGCTTTGAAACCTCTGTGCTGGGGACAGAAAAGCGTCTATTAGGGTGGCCTTAACCCTGAGCCCCTTCTGCATTTTGGCATCGACTTGATGGCAACAGGTTTGTTTTTTTTGGTTTTTGGGCCCAACCAAGGTCCCTGGGTGGCGCAAACGGTTTGCACTCAACTACTAACCCAAAGGTTGGCAGTTTGAACTCACCCAGAGGCACCTTAGAAGAAAGGCCTGGTGATCCGCTTCTGAAAGATCACAGCCAGGAAAGCTCTATGAAGCAGTTCTACTCTGTAACACATGGGTCTCCATGAGTTGGAACCAACTCGACACCAATAGTTTTTTTTT
>NW_004443964.1:8654925-8674768 GCF_000243295.1 Trichechus manatus latirostris | reverse complement strand
GGGTCCAACCAACAGAGTCATACACCGCCTGGAGGATGCAGGATGGAGGGGATCTGTCCAGTATTCATCAGTCAGTCACCATCACGAACATAAGCATCTTAAATATTTTGAGACAACTCTACAGGCTCATTTTTTGGTTGAGAGGATATCCATGCCCATATCCAAACCTCAGGGGCTGTTGTGAGGATTAAATGGGTTAATACTTGTGCAGTGCTGAGAATGGACCCAGCAAGAGCTAAGCATTATATAAACGGTGGCAATTACTGTATTTCACTGATTCCAAATGCACATCTTTTCACATTTTTACATCTCTGGAGTCCGAATGTGTCTTATTGTAGATTAAATGCAGCATTATTTTTTCTTAGCAGAACATAAATGAATGACATGTCTTACAATTGAATGTATCTTAGGTTCAATAAAACACAGGGATGATGGTGATGATGGTGATGGCGGTGATGGTGATGGCGGTGACGGTGATGGCGGTGACGGTGATGATGGTGATGATGGTGATGGTGATGATGGTGATGATGGTGATGATGGTGATGGTGGTGATGGTGATGGTGATGATGGTGATGATGGTGATGGTGATGGTGATGATGGTGATGGTGATGGTGATGATGGTGATGATGATGATGGTGATGATGGTGATGATGGTGATGGTGATGATGGTGATGGTGATGATGGTGATGGTGATGGTGATGATGGTGATGGTGATGATGGTGACGGTGATGGTGATGACTGTACATATCAGACTACATCTTTCCGTGATGTTACCTTTCACGGGAGTTGAGTACTAGGGTGCTCTTGAGCTTCCTGTTCCATGTGGAAACAGGCACAGAGACTCCAGGGGAGCTGGAGAGGAGCAGGAACCTGGGGTCCCCAGGGAAGGTGGCCCCTGAGGGCTGATCCAGGCTGCCTGTGTCCCGAGCAGAGGGGTCAGGAGCATGGGTGGGCAGTGGGTGGGGACAAGGCCCCTGTAGGAGCCCCTCTGACTCACATAGTGATTCCCACATGCTGGGCACCATGTTAGGTCCCTTCTCATTACAGCAGACAATCTTCTCAACAACGCTGTGAGTGTGAGGGAGTTTTGTTTGCTATAAACCCACCTCTAACAGATGAGGAAACTCAGAAAAGCTACATAATGCGGCCAAGGTCATTTAGCCTGTAAGTGGCAGAGCTAGGCCAACTTATGGGCTAGTCCATGGAAACATGGTGGCACTATTGTGCCTCACCAGGAATTTAGAGGAGAAGCAGGAGGGGCAAGAATGGCTCCTGGATGGGACCTCAGCTTCCCAGCGTGGCCTACTGGCTGAGAACACAGGCCTGGGTCCACTCCTGAACCCACCACTTACTAGCTATGTGGCTTTGGGCAAGTTGCTTAAGCTCTCTGTGTCTCAGTTTCCTAACACAAGTATTGGGGGAAGTAGGGCTTTGTCTTAGTTACCTAGGATGCAGTAACACAAATGCCTCAAGCTGGAGTTTATCATCTCACAGTTCTGGAGCCAGAAAGTTCGAATCAGGGTCTTGGCTGTGTTGATTCCCTCTGTGGGCCTCTCTTCTAAGTTCTGGTGACTGCCTGCAATCCTGGGCATTCCTTTGCTTGTAGACAGGCCCTCACATGGCATCTGTCTTCCCCCTATGTGGGTGCCTATCCTGCTGTTTTAATAAGATACCACTCAGAAGAGATTGGGTTTAGGACCCACCCTGCTCCAGCATGGCCTCATTAACATAACAAAAGAAAACTCTATTTCCAAACAGGGTCACATCCATAGGTACAGGGGCCAGAACTTCAATACATATTTTGGGGGCACACAATTCAATCCATAACATATGGCTAGTTAATGTAGATGGGGTCCAACCCTGGTGTCTGGCCCCAGTGCCTTCCTCTTGCCTCTGCACCACAAGTGTGGCAAGCACACATCTTACTGGGCTTTAAGTTTAAGGAGAAGCAGAAAGATGAGAAATCTATAATTTCTCTTTGGATTGCAAAGAAACCAGGGCCTTCCATCCAAGGAGCTTCTTAAGAAGTGACAACACTGCCGAAGGGGTATTGAGTTTCTGTTTGGGTTGATTAAAAACTTTGGGAACAGATGGTGGAGATGGATGCACAACACGGTGAATGTAATTAACGTCACTGAACTGTACACTTAAAAATGGTTAAAAGGAGGAGGTGGGGAAGAAGACCCCCAACCCCAGCTGCATTTGCCCATCACATGAGTGCACAGCCAGCAGGTTCCATGCTTTTTGTTCACTGCTCTCCTCCTGAAGCATGCATGGTTTTATGAGATGGTTGACACCAAAGAGTGTGTCCATGTAGCTGAGTGTGAGTACCCTGAAGGCAGGGGCCACGTGTGAGGAAGACACTCACTGTGGCCAGGTGGTGTGTACATCTGCCATCCGTAAGTGCCGTTTGGTAATAGTATGGCTGGAAACAAAGGCCCCAGTGTTTTCTAAGGAGGATGGGGCTCCTCCCCATCCTGCACAACCTCAGCTCCAGTGTCACCTCTTCCATGAAGCCTTCTCTGAGGCAGCATCCTCAGGTCATTCCTCAGGACTCCCAGATCACCTGGCTTGCACCTGCACTTAGCACCTTCCACGTGGTCGTGTATTATCAATGACAGGCCTGACGTCCTCACTTGCCCGTGAGCAATTTGAGAGCAGGAGCCTGCCTTAGCCCTTGCTGGATCCTCAGCCCTGTGCTTGGCACATAGTACGTGCTTGTGAAATGCTTGCTGAGCCAATAGAGGTGGACGGGTTATGTTACCCATCAACAAATCCAGGTCACATTGGGGGCGTCAAGCAAAAGCTGCTCCAGCTGGTGATGACTTCACTCCCTGCCCTTCCTCTCCCAGGGAGGAGACCTCTGGGCTGGTTTTTGTTTGGTTTAAGGCAGGACATTAGAAGGAAGAGCTTGTGATGGCAAGGAAAGGAGGAAAGGAATGAGCCGTGGTCGCTCAACTTCCATGTCCAGGGCAGTGTGTTAACTTCCTGGGTTCTCTTGCTCGAGCTCCACCTCAGCCCTGTGCAGCAGAAGCAGACACAGAGACCCAGGGGCAGAGGTGGCTCAGCACAGCCACCACCGTGGCACCCCTCCTCGGGACAGAGGAGAAGCACCTTCTCCTCAAACCTCTAGGCCAGTCCTTCTCTAAGGAGGGTCCACCTGGGAACTTGTTAAAATGCAAATTCTCAGGTCCCACCGCAGACCTACTGAATCAGAAGCTCTAGGAGTGGGCCTGGGAGTCTGTGTTCTAAAAGGCCTCCAGGTGGTTCTGAAGCATGTTCAAGACCACCTGCTCACCTCCATCATGAGGCGGGTCACACCTGGCCTCCGAGAACGTGGCTCCAAGGCCCCAGATGGAGGAGTACCTCTCATCCTGCCCTCCTCCAATCCCCCAGACAGCACCCCCAGCCCAGCTCTGTGTCAAGCCAACTCCCTGTCCCCATCTGTCAGCACCTAGGAGGCATGTCTTCGCTTTAGAGACTCCAATGGTGGTGCCGATTGGCTTGCCCAGTCCAGATTAAAAGGGGAGAAGGACAGAGGGTCCAGGAAGAGGGTAGGTGCTCTCATGAACCCTTAGCCAGGCCTCAAAGAAGCCAGGCGCCTTGAGCACTTCCGCAGCAGAGCTGAGGAGACACTGGATCCTACACCCCACCTCCTGGGGCTGGACATTCCAAGTTCCTGGAGATATAATAAGTTCTAACATTCCAAGCGAGGTGGCAGGCAGGGGGGTACAGACAGTGGACTTTGTGTTTCTCCCCACGCCTTCCTGTGGGCTGCTCTCGAACGCAAGGCTCTGCGAGGGAGGCCGAACCATCAAAAGCACCACTGTCCACTAATGGGTCTTGCTTGCCCCTGACCAAGGCCCAGGCTGGTCTGAGGAGCCTTATCACACCCTCCCTCTCCCCCAGGGCTGATGAATGTTCTTTTTCTTGATGACTTCCAGCACCTTCTTTGTTCTTCATCCACCAAGGCCTCAGGAGAAAGGGGTTAAATGCCGACATCTCTCTCTAACACCATGTCCGGCCTCTGTCTTCCTGGGCAGGGGAGAAGGGGCAGCGGACACAACTATCCAGCCACCCTCAGCCCCAGCCAGGAGCATCTCCGTCTGCCATGGCTGATTTCTCTTCATTACTGCAATCACATCAACACTGACAGCAGTGTATTTATTGCCGTCCCAACGACAACTATTTTTCACCCAGTGATGTGCAGGCTGATAATGAGCTTGGAGCAGAGTTAATGAGGAACTCCCCTTGGCCCTCCTCGCAGCTGCAGCCCCGGATGGCTGCCTAACCCACCCTCTCACTTCCACCCCATCCTCCCATACCCAGCCCCCCACCCCCCACCTACAGACACTTCACGGGGCAGGAGAAGGGACTCCAGATGGGGAGGTCAAGGGTGACAGGGTTGAGCCAGCCAGAGCTGTCCAAAGCCCATAAGCATGCCCCTCCCTGGGGAGAATTCAAGGTTGGCCGGGTGATAAGGCATAGTACAGCACTCTCTCCTTCCAGGCTCAGGGTCCTTCTGCCAGGTCAGCAAGAGACCAACAGCAGTGAAGGGGATGGTCGGTTGGGGTGGGAGCTGAGTGGATGTTGGGTAGTCGGGTTCCTAAAGCACAAGAACCCCCAGAGGAATTGAAAGGGAGTGGCTGAAACCAATTAAGAACTTTTTGTTACTGGGTAAGGCAAGGAGCTGCTGTGGGGACCCAAAGCTACAGTCAGCCTGTGCTCTGCCAGAGGGAAGCTGTTATGAATTGAATTGTCTCCCCCAAAATATGTCTTGAAGTCCTGGCAGCTCTAGCTGTGGATGTGATCCTGTTTGGAAATAGGGTTTTTCTTTTGTTATGTTAATGAGGCCATAAAAAATAGGTTGGGTGCTAAATCTAATCATTTCTGAGTTACAAAAAAAGAAAAAAAATAGACACAAAGACACTGGGGGAAGACAGACACCAAAAAATGCCAAGGAATACCAAGAAGCTCCAAGGACCACCAGGAAACACCAAGATATTCCCGGGGCTACCAACAAGGAAGCCTCCTGAACTGAGAGAAAATAAATTTCTGTTCTTTAAATCCTCCTACTTGTAGTTTTTTTGTTTTGTTTTGTTACGGCAGCACTAGGTAACTAAGGACTGTCTTCTGGTAATCTCAGCTCTTCTAGAAGGTACCTAAACCTGTTGCCGTTGAGTCGATTCCAACTCATAGCGATCCTATAGGACAGAGGAGAACTGCCCCGTAGGGTTTCCAAAGAGCAGCTGGTGGACTCGAACTGCCGACTTTTTGGTTAGCAGCCAAGCTCTTAACCACTGTGCCATCAGGGCTCCACCTACACATGTATGAATGAGAAAGGCCCAATGTGCAGTGGACACAGTTACCCCAAAGCCTCTTGATGGGACAGTCTTCAGGTCCTCACTCAGTGCCCTGCCCCCAACCCTTCTTTAACTATGACTCCAATGGTGACGTTGATTGGCTTGTCCAGTCCAAATTAAGAGGTGGGAGAGAGAGATGGTCCAGGTAGAGGCTTGGAGACAGGCCCTCTCATGGCATGGAGATGTGACAGCAGACTGGCTGAAGCTGAGGGAGGACAAAAAACACCAACTAGCCAAGCAGAGGGGTCATCAAGGCAGCGTCCATCAGCCTTCTCCTCATACGCACCACCCCGGAAGGCACAGCCATAGACGAGTCACGGTGAGTGGTTATCGTGACTGCAGTATAATGGACTGCTTTTGTGCGGCCCTTCTCGTCGTGGTCTTGTAACTCCCACCCAGGTGACTGGGCAGGACTGTGTGATAGAGTAACTGGGCCCACTGAAGGGATTGGTCAGGTCTGCCATCTCACTAGGCTTGAAATGAGCCGCCCCAGAGGTGGGAAAGAGAAGAGCCCACCATCACCAAGGAAGAACAGTCAGGAGCCAGGATGTCCTTTGGACCCCGGATCCCCGAGCTGAGAAGCTCCTGGAAGCAAGAGACTGCGAGACAGAGAGATGTAACCCCAAAGATGGTGAAAAGCAGAGGCAGGAGAGACCTGGCAGCAGGAGGCGGCACGGTGGCCTTCCCAGCCCACAAATACAGGAAGCTGAGTGCCTGTGCACAGAGGCTGAGGGCCAGGGAGAGGCATGCCTGCGAGCGTGGCTGGGAAGAGGCTGTTCTGATGGAAGCATTATATCCTGAGCATTTCTGAACGTGAACTGTAACCTGGTTTTTTCTGAATAAACCCCACAATCATGAGTATTGTCTGTGAGTTCTGTGTGGCCACTGCAATGAATTATCAAACACGGGAAAGAAGTAGAGATTGCCCTGGGAGGAACGGCTGGTGTCAGAATTGGTAAAGAAGGCAGAGAGATGAGGCATGTCTGACCTCTGCCTCACAGGAATCAGCCTTGGCTGTTGGTCTTGGTTCTCCTTCCTGCCTGGAAGTTAGAGGAGGTCAGATGCCACCCCCATGCTGTTTTTACAGGGGTCCAGAGTCTATCATATTTGAGGTGGAACTGCTTTAAAAGGTGTGTACGTATATAAAACGTTACAGAACAATTTTCAGTACAAATGACTGAAATACATACGTGAAGAATGTAAAATGGTGCTGTCACTGTGGAAAACGGTTGGACAGTTAGTTCCTCAAAAGGTTAAACAGAATTACCCATATGACCCAGCAATTCCACTCCTAGGTATATACCCAAAAGACTTGAAAGCATGTGGTCGAAAACCTGTACATGAACATTCACAGCAGCACTATTCAAGACAGTCAACAGGTGCACACAACCAAAACGCCCTGCATCTGATGGATGGATAAAGAAAATGTGGTCTGTCCGTACAACGGAATAGTATTCAGCCGTGAAAAGGAATGAAGTTCTGATACATGATATGACAGGGATGAACCTTGAAAACATTATGCTCAGCAAAAGAAGCCAGACACAAAGAACCCCATATTCTGTGATTCCATTTATATGAAACGTCCAGAATAGGCAAATCCACAGAGAGAGAAAGCAGATTAGTGGTGGCCAGGGACTGAGGGGAGGGGGAATGGGGAGTGACTGCTTAATGGGTATGGGGTTTCCTTTTAGGATTTTGGAACTTGTTAGCAGTGATGGCCAGACAACATTGTGAATGAAGTTGTTCTGTGCCGTCCAGTTGATTTTTAACTCATAGCGACCCCATGTGTCAGAATAGTAGAGAAGAACTGCCCTGTAGGGTTTTCTAGGCTCTAAGCTTTATGGAAGCAGATAGCCAGGTCTTTCTCCCGCAGAGCCAGTGGGTGGATTCAAACCGGCAACCTTTCAATTAGCAGCTGAGCACTTAACTATTACGCCACCAGGGCTCCTCGTGAATGAATTAAATACCACTAAATTGTACACTTTAAAATGGCTATGTTATGTTATATAAATTTTACCTCAATAAGTAAATACATATATAATGTGTGTGTGTGTGTGTATAAGGCATCTTAGAATCTTCCGGATGATGTGATCCAGGAGATCATCTCATTCAAGTTTTTCAAAACCGGGTTTTTGACAGATACCCCATGGGGCTGTGAAGCTGTGGGGCAGATAGGACTCATCTTTCACTGCATCAACTGGCTTGAAAATATCTTTTGTGTATTAAAATAGATTTCAGCTGTATCATGGAGCAGAATGCAAATTTTCATATATTTAAAGAATAAAATGTAAAAAAGGAAAAGATCAAGTGGACAGTGGGCACTTCCGGCAGCCTGGCCAAATCTGCAGGGCACACGTCCACCCCCTTTGGCCATCAGAGTCCATTGTGGAAGAGTCTGGAAACTGTGTAGTTATTCCCCTCCCTTTTCCCCATGAGGACACAGAGGCCCATGCAGGCTAAAAGGCATGGCCCAAAGTGACCAGTGAGAAGCTCGGCCGCGACCTCTCAGGCTGGTACAGCGTCACGAGCCTGTTACTTCTTCTCCGGCTTCTCTGTTACCCCTACAGCACCCTTGGCAAGTTCCTTACAGCACCTTCTTTAAAGGGTTAAGTTCATTAACTGGGAAAAATACATAATTTATGTCTAATATCTCAACCCTTGTTGATGAAGGGTAATTATCTAAACTCAAGGAGTTTATAATTAAAGAAATCAGTCACACACATTAAAAGATAATTCGGAATCAACAAGGCCAAAGTGCCAAATGAGACACGCAGGCTCTCGGCAGACTAGGAGACTGGAAGCATTTGGGAGGATGAGCTCTGGCTGGTGGTCAGGGCAGGCTCCACAGAGGACCTTGGGGTGCAAATGGGATCTGGGCCAGTGGAGGGGAGGGCTGGGAGCACTCTGGAGAGGAGAGCGAGGGGTGCAGAAGAGGAGGTAGGGTGCTAATGGGTTCCTGGGGAGGAAAGGGTGCTAATGGGCTCCTGGAGAGAAAAGGGTGCTAATGGGTTCCTGGGGCGGTGAGGGTCATCTGAGCGAGGTGGAGGGTTGCAGAGATTGCAGCGGCACACAGGACCAGATTGTGGAGATTTTGGTTTTGATACCACAATAGTGGGGAAGCCACCAGAGAGGTCTGTGAGCAGAGGGTGCTGTGAAAGTTCTCGCATCCAGATCCTATGGCTAAGATCCCGCGGGGCAAGAGAGGGCTCCAACCTATGACTAAGACCCTGTGGGACAAGAGAGGCTCCAAGCTCCCTTACGGGAGAGGCCACCTCAGGCTGTACTCCCACCCTACCTCTGCTCCCACCCAACACAGGGAAAAGTCTATGGTCAAGGGAGAGAGCTCCCAGATCCCCTGGACCCATTGGCCCAAAGCAGCATGGAAGGCAATTCCTGAATGTGGCTATCTTGAGCAGATCAAAAAGTAATGGCCTGGGAAGGAGCTGACCTGCATTCATTGTCTCTTTCTTACAAGTCAAGTGACCTTAGCAAGTTATTTAATCTTTCTGAACATCGACTCTAAAATAATAACATTAATACTTTGTGGACTACCTCCTTCATAGGGTAGACGTGATGAGCAAATGAAATGTCTGTGAAAGCTACACACAGAAATGCAAGGTTTTATGAAAGGGTCCAGTAAAAACATTTACCTTAAAGCCTGGATAGCTGATCATCGTTGAATGTGGCTCTTCTGTAGCACATGTGCATTTTAAGCTAGAGACAGAGACTGCCTTAACCAAAGACATAAATCCCCAATAACAGAAGTTTTTATGCCAGTGGCAGGTCTGTGAAAGACAAAGGAAACCGAGGCATTTGGACACAGGGCATCTCTGTCAAATTGCAGGCCCAAAGCTGACCCTGCTTCCCCAGCACCAAGATGAGGATAACAATGATAACGACAATGGCTAACATTTATTCAGTGTTTACTATACACTGAGCATCATCCTAAGAGCTTAGCATATCTCATTAAACCCTGCGGCAAGCCAATGAGTTAAGCACTACTCATACCTTGCTACTACTATTCCCACTTTACAGATGAGGAAACTGAGGCCCGGGTAGACTGTGTAACTTGTTCAAAGTCACCCAAGCAGTAAATGATAGAGATGGGATTGGAACTCAGGAAGTCTTGCATGTTTCAGGCTCCTTAGAGCCTGTACTGTCCCACTTGTGCCCTCTGATGGCACAATCTGCATTGGTTTTTATAGTTCAAAGCAGAGAGTGGGGACTCTGTACTGATTTAGATTTAACTCACATTATGTGGTGGCAACCAAAGTGTCCAGGTGCCAAGCTTATTTCTGACCATTATTCAGATTCTGAGCAGCACAACTGCCTCACTCATTTGCATCTTTGCCAAGGTGCCCAGGGGGATGTTTCCAGAGTCTTGGCTCTGGTAGGACCTTGAGAGTCCCCTGCATCTACCCCAGAAACTGAGCTCCCTGAACAGCTACATTATGGCTAATAACGCTTCCTTCCCTTAGGATTAGCACATCATCAAAATTTCATCACCCCTTTGGGTCACTAATAGCTTCCTATGTGTTATCAAACTTTAATTGCCTTTCCTTCCCCTCTCTGCCACTCCCCATTTTGTTCAGAGTGGTTCAGTCACTGGCAGGCCAACCATGAATGCCCCACGTGACCTTAAGGAGACTCCCCAAACAGCTCTGGGACATCCCAGCCCCAGTGGGGGAACGGAGGAGAGAGAGGAGGGCAGGTTTCCCTCCTGCCCTCTCACAGTTTTCCAACCCAGGGCCCACCAAGGACATTATTATGGTAAAGGCAAGAGCTAGAAGGATTGGGAGGATGAGGAGAAGTTCCAGGGCTATTTCCAAACTCTAGCAGTTCTCCTCTGTCCTACAGGGTCGTTATGAGTTGGAATCAACTCAATGGCAAAGGTGTTTTTTTTTTTGGTTTAGTACCTTCCCCAAACCAGCCCTGGTCTTGCAACAGTGAAACTATCTGGGCGTCTCACCAGGAGATGGCCATCTGTCTTAGGGAAGACATGAATGAAGGACACCATGGAGGCAAAGGGCAGCCTAGGGCAGCTGAAAGAGGACAGGCATTGGGATCATAGAGCCCTGGGTTCAAACCAGGGTTTCGAACTGGGTCCTTCCGGTTTGAACGCCTGCTGATAATTTGCATTTCTAACAAGTTGCCTGCTGAGAATCTGCATTTCCACCTCAGATACACTGAATCAGAATCTCCATTTTAACAAGATCCCCAGGTGATTCTTAGGTATAACATCCTGGGAACTTGTTAGAAATGCAAATCCTCAGCAGGGGTTCGAATTTGAATGAAGAACAAGTTCGAAGCCCTGATGCCTTAAGTTCCTATCTATTGGAGCCTGGTGGCGTAGTGGTTAAGAGCTTGGCTGCTAATCTAAAGGTCGGTGGTTCAAATCCAGCAGCCATTCCCTGGAGACCCTATGGGGCAGTTGTACCCTGTCCTATAGGGTTGCTATGAGTTGGAATTGACTCGATGACAACAGGTTTTTTTTTTTTTTTTGGCTTCCTAGCTATAGGGCCTTGGGCAGTTAATCTCACTGAGCCTGAGCTTACCCACATGTCAGAGTCTCAGTGAGGACTGAAGCAGATCACGGCCGTAATGCACCTAATAGTCTGGGACACAGGTCTGTGCACCAAACATGAGTTTGATCCCCTCTCTATATTCATCAGATGGGGAGAAAGGCCAAAAGATTCCAATCTGGGGAAGAGGGTGAAGCAAGAGGGGCTAGAAGGTGATGTGGGGGAGATACAGGATAAAGATACAGGGGAAGAACATCAGAAAGCTGACTGCATCCCGAACCCCATCTTAAGACCCTTTGGAGGTGCAGATACAGAAGTACAAACAGAGCTAAATTAGTTTATTAAGTGTTTATGATACGCGAGGCTCCATGCTGAGTGTTTTGCTTGTATCATCCCATTTTCTCCTCCCAAGGCTCTTACTCTTGTTTTACAGCCAAGGAACTGGAGGTTGAGAACGTTAAGTGGTTTAACCCAAAGTGGCACAGAGAATGAGGCAGAGGCAGAACTTGAACCCAGGTCAGCCTGATCCCAAGGCACTGACCACTCTATGTACAACTTTTCAACAACTTAAGAAAAAAAAAAAACAGGGAAATAATAGCACAAGCTGGTTATTCTAGGTGGTACAAACAGTTAAGCAAAAGTTGGAGGCTGGAGTCTATCCAGAGGCACCTTGGAAGAAAGCCCTGGCAATCCACTTTTGAATCAGCCATTGAAAACCCTAGGGAGCACAGATCTACTCTGACACACATGGGGTCGCCAGGAGTCAGGCTCCACTTGAGGGCAATTTTTTTTTTTTTTTTTAGAGGCGTTGGAAACTCAGAGACTGAACGCTTTTAGGAAGGGGCTTTGTCTTGTGTGAAGTAATTCCTTGTATGAAACGGATGTATGAAACGGACTTTTAGAGGCCACACGTCATCTATCGTTAGAAGGAATGCTAGACATTATTACTAGCAGGTGTGGAGACATAACTAGAGCACATGGAGATCTGGTTCTCTTTTTCCCATACTTCCCAGCTTGCCATTGGGCAGGACCCTGTGATCCGTTATGGCCAATGGGCTGCGAGGGGAAATGATATGGGCTCAAGCATTTAACTGTTGATGCAAGCTCTTCCTCTGTCCCCCACAGCATTGATCAAGGACCTTATGTATTTCAAACAGTGCATCCATGCATGGATGGGCATCACCCTCAAACACCCTGCTCCTCCTTCCAACCTCCTCCATGTCCCAGAGGTGGGGTCCAGCTGGCAGGTGCTATCAGGACTAGATGCCAGGCCTGCTAGAGGCAGCTGCACCTGCGGGGCCCAAATCAGGAGGAGCTGGGAAAGGAGGAAGGGATGTCTGAGCAGGGCTTCTACCTCAGTGCCAAGTACCATTCCATTCTGTGACAGCACAGGCTAGACCCCGGGGGGCACGGCTCCCATTCTGGGGGTGCTTGGCTGCTCAGTGCCATGGGGGCTCCATGGCAGGGGTATAAGCAACGTGAAGAGGGCTGTGAAGGCATCTCTCAGCAGAGAATCAGCCTTGAGAGTGGGTGAGTGGCCAGAGAGGAAGCTGGAGAAGTAGGCAGGGGCTACAGCACACAGGTAAGTGTTCGCTCATTTGTTCATTCATTCATTCATTCACCAAATATGTGTTGGGCTCCATCCACGTACCAGAGTGCCCTAGTGATTGGAAATACAGCAATGAACAAAATCACTCTGATGAGAGAGAGACCAATAATAAATCAAACAAGTAAATACATGCCCAGTGGAGCTGAGTGTCACGGAGAAAGTAAAGCAGGGTAAGGGGTGAGTGACCCCTGCATGTGCCACGTTATAGGGTGCTTAGGTGCGGATAAGGGGCGTTGGAGGAAAATCCTGACGGAAACGGGAGCGGGGCTTTCGGAAATCTGGGAGGACCGGGCGTGGCCGCAGCAACTGCAAGAAATGTGAGTACTAGGTCCCAGGTAAGAGTTCTACCGAGTTAGTGGGCAGCTAGTGCGGCTGGAGCGGGGTCAGTGTATGTGTGTGTGTGGGGGGGTGGGGATAGCATGAGGTCAGAGGAGACTTGTGTGTGGGTGATGGAGAGAGAATGGACACGTAGGTTCTTGCAGGCCTTGCAGCTCACACATTATAAGCACTTCATGTTTATGGAGAGCATTTTTAAAGTGGTTTGGATCACCTCATTTTATAAAATAGATGGAGCCCTGGTGGCATAGTGGTTAAGAGCTCGGCTGCTAATCAAAAGATCGGCAGTTCGAATCCACCAGCCTCTTCTTGGAAACCCTATGGGGCAGTTCTACTCTGTCTACGGGATCACTATGAGTTGGAATTGACTCGTCGGCAAAGGGTTTCAATAGGTTATGAGACAGATAACTGTTATTTTTAACTCTATTTCCTTATTTTACAGATGAGAAAATTGAGGCTCGGCTCGGCGTCACTCAGTGGTGGAGGCAGAATTCAGTGATGCCAGGACCCAGGCTGAGAGCCGCTCCACCATGCTGGCACCTCCAATATCTGAAGGAGAAGGGCCTCCCAGGGCTCGCCCAGCTCAGCGAAGGGCTTTCTGGTCAGGCCACCTGGGGCAGGGGTCTGATGAGACAAACTCTCCAGTCCCTTCCTTCCCCTAGGACCCTGAGAAGCCCTGGCCCTGCCTTCCGCCCAGCCTGTGGACAGCAGGGGGTGGAGCTCCAGGGAGGCTACTGGGATGCCTTAGCAATAGGGCTTGTTTTCCTTTCCATTACCAGCTGTGGGGCCGCTGTCGACAGTTGCCGCTGGCCCATTTGTTGCTTTTGGCATCCCAAGGCCCCAAATTATGATGACTAATTCCCACCGAGTTAGGCAGCTCCAGGGCAGTCTGTGGCAACATGCGCTGGGCGAGCGGCAGCTGGAAATCCCGCAGACAGCACAGTAACACTCAGCCTCAGTCCCCAACTTAGTCGCCTGACCCCTCAAGGAGCCGGAGTGGTGAGGCACGGGGTGGGAGTTCCATCCAACCAGTGGAACCCTTCCACCACAGCCAAGTCCTGGGCTAACCAGCCCCAAGGAGACCAATCTCTTCATCAGCATAAGGCATAACCCTCTAACAACTGACTTGTCTTGTGAGGTAGTGAGTTCTCTGTCCCCAGGGGTATGTGAGCAGAGACCGGATGGCCACTTTTCCTGGGTTTGTGGGCAGAGGACAGCACTAGATGACTTTTCATGTTTCTTTCAGGTCAAATGCAATGATTCGCCCTAGTCTGTAGGCCAGAGAGGGAGTCCATTCTCCCTTGCCCTTTAGCTCACAGCCCGATCGCGTGCTGCGGTGCAAAGTCAAATGCATACCAATATGGAGTTTAAACACATCATTGTAAAGTCGGCTGTTCAGGGCACTGTTTAAACAGAGGACCGCTGTAAAGCATTTGGCCTCTTTCCCAGCCTCCCTTCCCTGATGGAATACGTTCCTGGCCCTACTCCGGCCTTCCAGTAGAGGACATAAGGGAGAGGCGGTCGATAAATATTTGCCCAAGCAATGCATGAAAGAGAGGGATTCTGAGGCGGGTGTGGGGGCTTCCGGCATGGCTCTGCCTTGGGGTATGTGTGTGGTGGTGGTGGGGTGGTCCTTGACTCTGTTCATTCCAGGTAAGGGGGATTCTTCCTCAGCCAATGGAAGAAGCAAACTGTTCACTCATTTCACTACGGCCAGAAAATTCCTGACTCCCCGGCTGAAGCCAAGGGGTGCCCAGGGGGAGGGAGAGAGGGGTGCAGGGCAGAAGGGAATGTGGGGAGCAGGGCCATCTCCTGTCCCACTCCTGGGTGAGGCTCTCAACGCACAAGAGCTGAGCCCCAGGCAAGCACTGACACGCAGCCTCGTGTAATTAGCAAGAGGCCCTGATCAATAAGTTATTTTTTGCTGTCAGTAATTAATAATTACAGCTTAGCCACACCATGTAATTAAACTTTCATCCGGCTCCCTCGCACGCTGTTTGGCTGTTATTGTGATTAGCTCCCAGCACTCAACTTTCTCCCTTCAGAGCTCTTCCGGAGCTGGGCTTTCCAATAATCCCCTTCCAGGGTTTTCCCCGATTCCTCCTCCTTCGCGCCTCAGCTCAGACTCCCTTTTGTTCCGCCCCCAGGCACAGCTCTCTTGAAGGAACTTCCTAGGCCAGCTGACTGAGCTGCTACTGCCCCAGCCTCTTGGCTTCCTTGCCAGGATGCCCGCCAGCCGTCATCAGGGTCAAAGCACATGAAAAGTCGCGAGTGGCGCTTGTTAAAATGCAGACTTCCAGACTCAGTTTCCAAAAGAGTCTCTGGGAGAGGACCCTGAGAATCTGCATTGCTATCAGGCTCCCTGGGAGGGGGCTGGAGGCCTCATTATCTGAGACACAGTGATGTAGCCGTGTCAGGAGTGAGAAAAAGGCATTCAAGGCCTTTTTGAGGCGTATCAGGGAATCACTCTCCATGGCCCCTTGGTTGACAGTGTTAATTAAATCAATAACAATAACAAAGAGTCTCATTTATTAAGCACCTTCTCAGAGTCAGGCATGATGCAGTGGTTAAGCGTTCGGCTGCTGATCAAAAGGTCAGCAGTCTGAATCCACCAGCCGCTCCTTGGAAACCCTATGGGACAGTTCTACTCTGTCCTATAGGGTTGCTATGAGTTGGAATTGACTCTATGGCAACCGGTTTGGTTTGCTTTGGTTATGGGCCAAGTGGAGTCCCTGGGTGGTGAAAATGGTTAATGCTGCTAACAAAAAGGTTGGAGGTGTAAGTCCACCCAGAGACACCTCGGAAGAAAGGCCTGGCAATGTACTTCCAAAAAATCAGCCACTGAAAATCCTATGGAGTACATGTATGTCTACTCTGACACACATAGGACACCATGAATTGGAATCAACTCAACGGCAACTGGTACTGGTTTATGTGCCAGGCACTCTGGAGGGCACTTCCTACAGATGACCTCGAATCCTCGTATCAACCGTACAAGGCAGGAGCTACTATTCCCAATGTACAGATAAGGAAACCGAGGGTCCTAGTGGTTCAGAGATTTGCTGAAGGCAGACCACTGTGTAGCAAAGTAGCAAGGCCCAGGCCAATGCTCTTTCTACAACATCACTTAGTTTTGGAAATGAATGTGAATCATGTGATGTCAGATTGTGAGGAAAATGCTCAAACGGCTTTCTGCATGACCAGGCGAAGCTGCCCAGAGCCAGCACCTGAAAAACTAGGCTGTGTCCAAATAAAATCTGGCGCGGGCCAATGTGAGATCTGTCTTAAGAGAGAAACAACTGCTGGCCCCTCTGTGTCATGGCTAGAGAACAGGGACAGGGGACTCCAAAGTGACAAGCAGTGGCAGTGGCAGACCCACCTCAATCACCTCAAAGGGTGAACGGCATGACCTTAGACACTAAGGAGAAACTCCGCTCTGTCAGAAACAGGTAGGAAAGGACCCCCATGCCTGGACCCCTCCCCACCCCACCCCCCACACATCCAGCATTGCTCCCTAGCCTGGGCCCAGAGACTGAATTCCCACAATCCTCTGCAAGGAGGTTTGCTGCCCCGGAGACAAATGGAAGGAGAAAGCCCGATGAAAACACTCTCGGAGCCAGAGAACACAAACGGAGCAGCAGGGGACCTGGGCAGCCCAACACTCCAAAAGGCAGGAAATAAGAGAAGCCAGAGAGGGCAAGCATCAATCAGAGGGACCTTCCCTGCTTCTGGCATGGGCAGAAGCGTGGGGACAGGAGGCAGCCTGGCCTTCATTTCAGCTGAACATATGGACAAAATATTGGCCTCAGGTGGACTGGCCAGGTGTGCAGGTAAAGCATGGAAGAGACTTGATGGTCCTAAAGGAAAGACCTACAGGTGTCCTGGGGACTTCATGAGGGTCCTGGATGGGAAACAATGGTGAGCCGCCTGCCCAGGGAAATCATGCCATTGCCCAGTCTGTGCAGTAATTAAGTCAGAAGGGTCCAGACAGCGGCTGACACCCCCCAGAGTCCTCCCTGTCTCCTGGTAACCCCGCAGGCATCTCAGAGCAAATCGGGGAAGCCTGGGCCAGACTATAACCTATCCGGCCAGCACCAGCTGTGCGGCAGCTCCAGGTTCCAAGGACAGGGGCTTAGACCCCAGTGTTGATGTCATGGCAGCCCCGGCATGTACCACCCATTACCGAGTGCCTGCACAGGCATGACATGATGTTTGCTGAGTGACTAAACAACCGGAACCAGGTAGGGGTGGGGGTGGAAAGATCCAGCCACTGGGTGAAACTGCTTAAAATCTGAAAGCGGAAGGACTTGAGTCTCTGGTGGCATCAGTGGGTGAGGATATGTAGGGACAAACAGCACCTTTTGATCCATCTTGGTCTGGGGGGATGGTCCTGAAGAACACTCTGGGCTCTGTCATCCACCAAGAAAGACAATATGATCCAGACTAGGATACAGGACGCCTGGACCCAGTCATGACTCTGCCCCCAGATCACAAACGGCCTCAGGAAAGTCACTTAACGCATTGGGCCTCAGTGTTCCTATCTGTAAAATGTCTACCAGAACGAGACGACCTCTGAGGTCGCTTCCTGCTCGAGGATTTTATGATGATCATAAAAATAACAATAGCTTTTATTACTTTACATTTATAGAACCCGTTACAAAATTTTCAAGTGCTTTTCCGTAAATTGCCTCGTAAAATCCTCCCCTCAACCCTGTGAGTGAGATGATTATTTTCATCTCTTTGATCTTGGCTCTCTGGACAGCCTGACGCTGGGCGCGCTGGGGTCCCTTTCTTCCCGGCTCCGCGACCTCAGAGGCGGGGCGGGGCCGTTTCGGGGTTGTAGCCCCCGCAGTCCAGCGCCCCCCGGTGGGTCCTGGCCACCACCCAGAGCCTGGAAGCTGCAACGCCGAGCCCCGCGAGTCCCGAAGCTGGAACCCAGGCTTCATCTCCCTCCGCCCCCAGCAGGCGCCGCTGGACACCGCTCGCGCCACTGTCTGGATTTGCAAACCCCAAAGGCTAGGAAGCGCCGGTGCAGCCGCCCTCCCCCGCTGAGACCTGCCGGGGGGCTGGGGGGACGTATGGGCATCCGCCCTCTGGGAGGCAGCGCAGATCACACCTCCTCGTCCATCCTGATACCCCCGCCCGCCCCAAACCCACCAGCCCTTCTTCTCCCGTGCGAGGCTGCTTCAGGCAACTACAGGTCAGAGTGGACGCTGTAGACACAATTGAGCCGCCAGTGGAGCCTGGAGGCAGGGGCGGGACGCTGAGCGTCTGCGGGGTTGGAGGGCGACGGCCTCAGCCCCTCCCTGTGCACCCCTCCTCCGACGGTGGGTCCGGGGCTGCACCTCCAGCCTTCACGACTAGCCAGCCAGGCGCCGGCTCCAGTACGCGGCCAAACCGGTCAACTGCCCTCCCTGGGCGACCTACCAGGCACCCAGCGCCCAGAGCCCGCCTGGAGCTCCTGCCTGCCCCATTCCCCCACCCCGGGGCGGCGAGCGCCTGCCGGGCTTGGCCGTGCCCTTACCCGCGGGCACCGAGTGGCTGAGTAGCCGGAGCCAGGAGCCCGGCTTGGGGGAGCGCGGGGGAGCTGGGCGCGGAGCCGGGCGCGGAATGGCGCGCCCCTCCCGCGCCGGCCCGAGGGCACCAACAGCCGGCTAGGAGGGCAGCACCCGGTCTCATCTTAGCCTCTTCTCAGCCTCCCCGGGCGACGCCTCCCAGCACGGATCCCCACCTCCCCCACTCGAAAGCCACAAGTCTCAGGGAGACTGTCCCACTCTGGAAACGGAGCCCCCAAAACTCAAGGGGTGGGGTCCTGAAGCTCCCTGGAGAGGGCTCTGCCCAGGCTAGGCACAGTGTCCTGAGGCCACCGCGAGGCCAGCGGGTTCCCGCCATCTCTCTCCCGTCCATTCTCCGAGCCCCCTCCCCAGCCCCCACGTGAGGGTGGCCCTCCTACCTTGGGCTCCGGCCGCGCGGATCCATTGCAGGGTCAGCAGAGTCCAGATCAGCAGCCTCCACATGGTGGTCAGCCTGGGGTGGCGGGAGGCCTCCGGGGTCCCCTTATCCCTGTTTTATAATCCTGGCGGCGTCCGGTACACCACGGTTTCGTCCCCGGGAGACTGTCTACGCGGCTCTGGGTCCCAAGCGGTATATGTCCGAGAGGGGCAGCCCTGGCTACCCCAACCCCTGCTCCTCCTCTTCTGTCCAAATCGGAGCCGGTGGCACGCCCGGAAGACGAGGGGCGACTAAGGAGAAAGAGGCAAAGCCGCCCTCGCGGACGCAGGTCGCCTCCCGCCCTTAGCACCCCAACTCCGACTCCTCACAGCAGGGCGACCTCTGCGCTCCAGCCGGGTCGCCTGCCAAACGCCAGAATACGCGGACAACTTCAGGAAACTTCCTCGGCGGCCACGTTGCCGCCCCCCGCCCCCTCCCCGCCCCCTGGTTGGGTTCTCCGGCAGACGCAGTCACCGCCGTTCCAGGCGCCCGGCCCCCGAGGCCCGGCCCGCGCCAAGCGCAGCGGCAGACGCGGATGCTGGGGGTCTCTCAGGGGCGCCGGCTTCGGGGGGCGCGGCGAGCATAGCGGTCCGTTTCTTCCCGGAGCCGAAGTTTTCTTCTCTCTAACTTTGCAGCCGGCATCTGGCGGGGCCGAGCCACCCCTCTCGCCTTTGCCGCCCACGCGCCAGATCCGGAGTCTCTCGGCCCCCGGGGGCCGCGGGGGAAGGCGCGCCCTTGGCTCGGCGCCCAGCCGGCTAGCAAACTTTGCGGGTCCCGCGGCCCGGCGCGCAGCCCCGTGCTCCCATGTCCGCGCCGGCCGCGGGGCGGCGGGGATGATGGCTGGGTTCGGCGACACGGGCGGCCGCGGCGCCCGGGCGTAGAGTCTCGGCGCGGAGCCTCCTGTCGGCGGGAGGATGGAGCCGGGCGGCTGTGCCCTCCGCCAAGCCCTGGCCGGAGCTCTCGGCTAGCCGCGCGGAGAGCCCAGCAGGCAGTCCCGGCTCCGGGGCACGGCGCCTCCGCGG
>NW_004443964.1:8652141-8653254 GCF_000243295.1 Trichechus manatus latirostris | reverse complement strand
CGTTTTCTGAAAGTGTTTGAGAAGCTAGCCTGCCTTCCTACAGTCCTTCCATCATCACCTGATTCAAATCACAATTTTTGACTTTCCTCCTGGCCAGATGAACTCTGTCCCAGCTCCTCTGGCTGGATGCATGGAAAATGGAAGGGCCTTGGGGGCAGGTGGCCTAGATGTCACTGGCCCCCCTTCCACTTGGTGGCCACGCCACTCCCAACTGCTGAGGGACTCCCAGGCCTGACCTCACCTACCCTTTGCGAGCTCTACAGAGCCTCCACCCAGAGCCCAGGCCCTTCCCAGCCGCTCAGAGCAGCAGGCCTGCAGGGTGCCGCTACACTGCTCGCTCACAGAGGGGGCCCGAGAGCCAGATTTGCGGTGAAACCTCTCCTCCTCACTAGCAAAAGAGCAGCAGAAAGGTTGCATTTCTGTTCACAGAGGGTAGCAGCTACTGACAACACAAATACCTGAAAACTTGGTGGAGTCCACCCTGCTCGCATCCAGTCCCCAGAATTCCAGCAGCCAGGAAGGGAGCGGTATGCTCCCTAAGCAGCATTTATTCCCGTTGTAGAGGAGGCATCATTGCAAAACTGTGTCTAGCCCTACTCCCTTTTTCTGGGAGTTTAATTTCCAAAGGCCAGGTCAGGGGACAGCCAGGGGCTGCAGTGAGGGAAGGCGGGTTCTCTGCTTTGTTGGAAGGTCTGCACGGGAGTCCAGGCATGCCTGCATGCTGGAGAGGGGAGAGGAAGGGACCCTAAACCAGCAGCTCTTATAGCAAATCCCTATCTCCATGCTTGCTCTGGGATGGAGGGGAGGGCTCATGCTCTGTCTGGGCTCAACCTACATGCATGCGCGCGTGCACATGCACACACACACACAGAGGAGTAGAATGATCTGCTTTTGCTACTTATCAGAGTTTCCCTAGCCCAGGAGGAGGCCGGCTGCAGGGAGCCTGCCACTTTGAGAGAGGCTTGTTACTGGGAAAGACTTGCAGACAACATGACATCATTCTTGCCACCAGCGGCATAATTAGAAGGCTGCAAGCGGTGCATTTACAGTGGGTGCCGCATCAGGAGGGACCGTGTGGCATTCCCAGGCTTCATTCTGCCTCCCTATTGCAAT
>NW_004443964.1:8649444-8650397 GCF_000243295.1 Trichechus manatus latirostris | reverse complement strand
GGAGGAAAGACCTGGCAATCTGCTCTGGTAAAGATTACAGCCAAGAAAACCCTATGGGGCAGTTCTACTCTGTCACATGGGGTTGCTGTGAATCAACTCAATGGCACACAACAACAAGGAGACGGAAAGAATGAGCATTAAGAGGAGGGGAAAGGGATCTGGCCCAGCTCAATCCAGAAGAAAAATAAGAGAGACCAGGACCGTCTGAGTTGAAGTGGTTGTTTACAATTTAGGGTTTCAGGGCAAAAACACATCCTAGGTTCCCAGCACCACGGATCCCAGCATTGCCATGAAACACGGGCTCCAGTAAATAATTAATGGAATTCTTTTTCTCATTTTGCTCTGTTTTGAAGATGGAGAAGGGAAGGAGTAGAAGAGCTAAAAGTGGTTTATGAATCTCCATTGGAAGGAGAGAGGCCCTGGGTCCCCTAATCTGGGCTCCAGCCCTATCCTCAATTATGCATTCAAATTTACTTTCATTCCTTTAGGGAGAAAGGGCCTAGGAGGGCAGTGGGTGTCCACAGCTGGGCTAATGGGCAGTCTGCATGCTTAGCTCCTCTGTCCTAAGGGGCAAAACCTCTGTGGCCTTGGCTCCTGGCCTCCATGCCTTGGGATCTAATTGGCTGAGGATGTACCTCACCAGAGTGGGGTTCCCTTCTTCCTTGTTGCTTCCTACTTCTGCCCACCAATTTTCTGGGAAAAGAGGAAAGGAGACCAAGGATGGAGCAGAATATCAAAAACACACCCAGACTGGTGCAGATATGCGTGAAGCCTTCCTGGTCCAGAGCCAGATGCAAGCTGGAGAAAATAGAGGTTAAGAGACCACAGGAGACAGCATTTCTAAACAATAAAACTGCTTAATGTAGGCTAGGCTGGGGAAGGAAGGAAGCACATGAGGAAATACAGGAGTCTTCTTCATCTGGGGCAGTTCATCTACTCTGAGCCAGGAGCAC
>NW_004443964.1:8642647-8648570 GCF_000243295.1 Trichechus manatus latirostris | reverse complement strand
CAGTTATCTATCTATCTGTCTACCAATCAATCAATCAATTGATCAATTGATTGATCTACCTTTGAGTGGGTATATTCCATACCAGCCACACTGACCCCCTTGCTGTTTCATAGCCATGCCGCACACATGCCTGCCTCAGAACTTTGCTCTCACTGATCCTGTGCCTGAAATGCCCTCCCTCCAAACATCCATATGGCTTACTCTCTCTCTTTCTCTGGATCTCTGTTTAAATGGTGCCTTACCAGTGAGGGATGCCTCACCGGTAATCACGTCAATCACATCTAAAATAGCAATTCCATCATAGAGTGATGTGCAAAACTTTAACACTGGTAAGGCAGAGGCACTGACCAATGGGAATAGTTGCTGCCTGGTCCACTCTACCGGCACATACTGCTGCATGTCAGCCCTGCTGGCTTACCAACACACATGCATATATGCACATATACATGCATGCTCACACACACACACAAGCGCGCACACACACACACACACATTCCATGTTAGGGGGATGGTCTGCCTCTACACCTTCCATCCAGGATGCCTAAGTAAAGGCCTTGTGCCCAGAACATTCTCTGATAAGGAGGCTGGGGATTGGGTTCCTTCTCTCTCTCCCAGTTCCTTCTCCTTATCAGAGAAGTCTTCCTCCTATTCTGGGCACACAGTAACTTTCTCTGTCTCTTGCACATGTGCAAACACCATACAGCACCTGGCCAGCCTCACTTCTTTATCTATTCCTGGCTGGGAGGGAACAGGATCCCTTGTACTATGAGACAAGAGGAGGGAACAAGCCAGATTGTAGGAGCTGGCCTTGCAGGGTAGACTGAAGGGGAAACAGGCTTTTCGAGGTTGAACATGAGCACACTCATGTGGTTCACTAGTTCACTACAGTTTGCTAAGTCATTCTTATGTAAGTCCCTGGCAAGTAGCCACTATTGTCTACCACCACTATAAAACCTCAGCCCTCCCACTGTAAGATGCGGAGATTGCCTTTGGCCCTGCAGCCACACCGCACTTGGCCTTGTATGTAAGTCTCCCTAATAAAACTCCTTTGTTACCACACTGGAGTTGCCCACCTCTTTCTTTGGTTTCTCGGCACCCTCCATTTTTGGAGGCAAATTTCAAGTTACTGGTTCATGCCTGGACGCTCTCTACCTATTCTCCTTTCCTATTTTTTTTCCCCTTTAGCACTTTTGTCAATATTTGATATACTATAGCTTTTACTTCTTAGTTTGTTTATTGCCTGTCTGTCCCCCCTAGAAGGAGCCCTGGTGGCACAGTGGTTAAGCACACAGCTGACAATCAAAACGTTGGTGATTTGAACCCACCAGGTGCTCTGTGGGAGAAAGATGTGGCAGTCTGCTTCCGTAAAGATTATGGCCTTGGAAACCCTATGGGGAAGTTCTACATTGCCCTATACTGTCACTATGAGTTAGAATCTACTAAATGACAATGGCTTCCACTAGACTGTAAGCTCGTTGAAAACAGAGATGTTTGCCTGTTTGTCTCTGTGCGTATAAAATAATCAAAATCAACCCAAGGCGTGACATACCTTCAATGTAATCAGAACAACAGGAAAATATACATGACGTGTGAACAGCCTTTCAATTCCGTTACTTGTCTTTACTTCCATTGACCTTGCAAATTAAGCTATTTACACCTCCAGTGTGTGTTTTCCAATATTTGGATTTACAGCAAACATTTGCTACTTCCTAAAAATTAACCCAATATCTGACTAATAGCTGTAACATATACAATCACATACATTAGTTTAATTTTTAAGAAATAAGATTTTGAAGGGCTAGATTAGTTGAGAGGCAGCATGAGTTTTAGAAACAAGGATACCTCTTATCAAGTATGCCCAATATTCTAAGTTATCCTAAGTACACATTCTAAGTTGTGCTATAGCTGAATTGGGTCTGCTTACTAGACTTCTGAAAAGAATTCTTCTCTTTATAAAAGTTTTGCAATACAGGATTCTCAAAAGCCAATGTGTATAAAGTATGATTCTAGGACCAAAGCCTACCGGTGCTTGGGGTGATATGGAGGTGATTTTTAGAAAGCAAAATGCAAGCTAATTTTTGTAAGTAGATCTCCAATCCTTTCTTCCTAGTCTGTCTTAGTCTGGATGAGAGCTGGAAGTCTGGAGTCAGAGAACTCTGAGTTCAAACCCCAGCTCCACAGCTACTAGTTGAGAATGCTATCTGTCTTTTGTAAGACTTAGTTTTCTCATCTATAAAATGAGACTAATAATAGTGCCTGCCTTATAATGTTGTTGCCAAGATTAAATGAGATAATACATAGAGGGTCTGGCATCATCAATAAGCACTCAGTAACACTGGCCATTATTATTAAAAATAATTCCTGAAGTTTATCCATCACTTAGAATTTTGGAACAATACCATGGTTCCTTCTCAAAATAATGGAGCTAGAATTTATTCTAAACACAGTTTGGTAAACTACAGCCCATGGGCCAAATCCTGACAGAATTATTTTTACTGCATTGTTTTTACTGCATTTCAGATAGCCACTGTGCCAGTAGATTTGTTAAAAGATTATAGTCTTGAGAAACGGAATCCATACAGTTTTTGTTAGACAAGTTGTGTTTACATCAGTGTATCCTCCCACTGAAGTGATAGTTTGGCTGGGTATATAACATTTCAGGTTCAAAATAATCCTCCTCAAGAACATTGCAGATATTTGAGCCCCCCATATTGCTGATGAAGCATCTGATGCTGGTTTTATTCTTATTGATGTGTAGATAACTGTTTGTTCTCTCTGGGGGGATCTTCGTTTTGTGCTTTTTGCTCTGACATTTCACCAGGATATGTCACTATGTTGCTCTTTTTTCATTCACCTCTTTGTTTAGTGGACCCTTTTATTCTGGAGAATTAAGCCTTTATTTTCTTTAAACATGTTTCCTTCTATTAGGTTTTTCATAATGTCCTCTCCTCTACGTTCTCTGTTCCCACTTCCTAGAACTCTTTGTCACTGGGTATTGTACATAAGGACCAGCAGCATGGGAATCATCTTGGAACCTGTTGGAAATGCAGACTCTCAGGCCACACTCCAGACCTAGTGAATCAGAATTTGTATTTAAACAAGATCCCTAGGTAATGTGTATGCAAGTTACATTCTGAGAAATGCTGCTTTAATTCACTCTCACCTCATATTCTGTTGAAATGATTAAGGCTACACACACCTGAAGAACCTCACTTATCACCTCATTACATGTGTTCTCATAGCCATCCTTTCCTCTTTCCAGGTTTAGAAATCAGGTGTCCTTCTTCTCACTCCCAAGGGATCCTTCTCTTCTATGTACTTGCTTCTTTGTGGAGTGTTCAGTCTTTTACTTTTCATTGACTCTTTTCCTAACACCTTGAAATAGAAGCGGGTATTTCTCAACTTGAAAAAGCTTCACTTGACCCTTTTGCCTCTTCCAGTTACCATCCCATTTCTCAATTTGCTTTTCCTGCCAAATTTCTTGGATTCATGCAAAGCAGGCTCTGCCTCTATTTCTTTATAGATCTCCCTTCCTTAGCTCCTTGAAATCTGCCTTTTGACTCATTGCTCTACAGAAACTTTTCTGAAAGATCTGCTCTCTGCCTTTCTTCTCTGGTCCTCTCAGCACTATTGGCTGTGGCTGACCACTCTGGCCTTTCTGAAACATGTTCTTCCCTTGACTTTCATTAGAAGCTTTGATGTTTCCTTACCTTACTGAAGAAGAAGTGGGAATACCCTCATTGGCGTGACCTTCTCCTGTCCTTCGGTAAATGCTCAGCTCAAATCTGGCCACTTCAGAGGGTCTTTTCCTGCCTATTCCATTCCACCCCACCTACTAAACCCATTTGGTTCCTGCCTGTGTCTTTCCTTTGGGTGCACACATACAAAAAGACAATGCAAGGAAGTATATAATTATTTCCTTGTGTTTCTCATCTCACCGACCAGATTAAAAGCTGCTAGGGGCAAAGACAAAGTTTAGGGCCACTGAGAATGATTGCTTTAGTTGCTTCCGTTGCCCAAGGGCAGCTGGATGAGGGGCTGTGCCCCCACTAAAGGGGCACCTTTTCTTCATTCTCACAAAGACACTGTCCACTTTCAAAGCCATGTGCCTGGGGATTACATCTGCCCAGAGGGGATGTTTTCTTGTAATTCACCCGAAGGCACTGCATGACTTGTGGTGTCCCTGGTGCAGTCTTGCTCCTTTTCTATGTCCTGTTTGGTATTTATCCTCTTTCATACTCATGACATGAAGACAGTTCGGAGAGAACTGCCCAGGGTCAGGGTGTGGGGGCATCCTGTGCACTTGAGAGGGCAAAACTCAGTCCGAAACAAGAATCCAGACTCTGGCTGTCCATGCACAGTGGCTTTCTGAAAAGCTGAAAGGCTTCTTTGCTCCCCTGGCCTAAGCCTGGGCCTGCAGAGCGTTTGCACAAAGGCCCCTGCTCAGTGACGTCACTAGGGTTGGTGTCACCCAGTTTGGTAACTCATGGTGTCACCCCCCCATGCTAATTAGCACAATACTGTAGCTAAAAGCCCAGAAATTTTGACAAAACTAGTGACTATAAAAACACCAGCATCAACAAAAACAACAGCGCGTGCTTATGGCACATGCAGACGGAACCACGTGATTCCTAAGCATCATTGTAATTGAGTAATAACGACAGCTCTGACCGGATCGCATTAGAAGGTTCAAAAAGAAAATTAGCATAGAGTTTTAGCCTTGTAGGAATATTGATACATGTAAGCTGGGCTTATGAAAAATGTTTTTGTTGTTACAACTAACTACAGGGATATATTTATAAAAAATTCTGCGGAAACATTGCACAGAATTTTATAGACAATCATTTTGGTGTCACCCCCTCTGACAGTGTCACAGTATGGTCTGTGCCCCTGTGCCCCGCCAGTGACGTCACTGCTTCTGCTCCAGGGCATGTTGTAATGTGCACTGGTGAGTATGCCGTCCTCTGAGCAAACACATCTGAGTAGAGGGAGACCTTCAAGCCGACCTCTTCATCTCCACCCTTGCCTCACCTGCTTCTTACCCAGCATCCCCGTCAGAGTAACTGGAACCTCCTTTCTCCCTGGTCCTCGTACCAGGGTCTAAGAGCATCCTTGGCAGCACCCCCATCCCAACCCCCATATTCACTGCATCACCTAGTCTGTGCATCTACCTCGAAAACACACCTGAGATCTTCTCTCCATCTCCTCTCCACCTCCCTGGCCAGCCTCCACCGTGTCCTGCCTGGACCACTACCCCAGCCCCCTAACTCTCCGCATCATTTCCCCAGCTCCCAAGCCCACTCTGCACAGAGCAGCCAGAATGAATTTTTAAAAATAAATAACATGGACATGTTATCAGGAAGGAGACCAGTCCCTGGAGAAAGACATCATGCTCGATAAAGCAGAGGGTCAGCAAAAACGAGGAAGATCCTCAATGAGATAGATTGACACAGTGGCTGCAACAATGAGCTCAAACATACCAACATTGTAGGGTGGCGCGGGACCGGGCAGTGTTTCGTTCTGTTGTACACAGGATCGCTATGAGTAGGAACCAACGTGACGGCACCTAAGAGCAAAACAACAAATCACATAATGCGATTCCCCTGCTTAGAACTTTTCAAATATTAAAGGTTATTCAGCATTTATTATTCATTTTTTTTAGGTGTGATAATGGTCTTTTGAGGTTTTTTTTTCCTAAAAAAAGAAAGTCCTTCTATTTTAGAGGTATGTACTATAATATTTATAAGTGGAATTATATGCTATATGGGATTTGCTTCAAAATAATACCAGGCGGGGCAAGGAAGTGAGAGATTGGCCGTGTTGAAACTGAGTACACAGGAACTCATTGCACTATTCTTGCTACTTACGTAGATGTTTGAAAATTCTCATAATGAAAAAGTTAAACAACTTGCAAAGACACTCC
>NW_004443964.1:8639911-8641288 GCF_000243295.1 Trichechus manatus latirostris | reverse complement strand
GAGCAGATCGCCAGGTCTTTCTCCTGAGGAGCAGCTGGAGGGTTCGAACTGCCAAACTTTTGTTAGCAATCGAACCCTCAACCACTGTGCCACCAGGGCTCCTTCTTCTATTTTAAGAGATACAAATTTAGAGATAAAGTTAAAACCTGTATTTCTCTCCCAGTCCCACCCTCTGCTTTTCCTGTGAGTAACTATTATCAGGAGTTTGCTGTATTTAGTGCATATTTTTCATGTTTTTATTACAAACGTATGTATCCAGAAACAACGCATGGGATTGTTTTACATGTTTTTAAAAATGTATATAAATAGCATAATATGCTACATGTCATTATACAACTTCAATTTTCCACTCAACATTGTCATATATGTGTGTGCATGGATAGATAATATATTAGGCCATTCATTGTAACTGTTAGATATATAGCAATCTACTGTAGGGATACATCACAATTTATTTATTCATTCCCTTAATACGGTACATCTGGCTTATCTCCAATTTTATCTCTGAAAAACGCTAGAGAGAATGTACTTACATATGTATTTTCTTGTGTATATGTCCCTCTTAGCCATTAACCAAAACCCATTGCTGTGGAGTTGATCCAAACTCACAGTGACCCTATAGGACAGGGTAGAACTGCCCCAGAGAGTTTCCAAGGAGGGGCTGGTGGATTTGAACTGCCGACCTGTTGGTCAGCAGCAGAGCTCTTACTGGCCAAAATAATGAGAGCAAACTGGCCAGGTTATAGGAGAATGAGAACTCTCATCTGCTGCTGGCGGTGGAGTGCAAGTTGCTGTAATTGTTTCAGAGAACAATTTGGCAATGTCTAGTTAAGCTAAAAACGCTCAACCCTGTGGCCCAGCAATTCCACCTTTATAATAAATACATCCTTATTGCCAAAGCTAAGTTGTGTATTTTTTTTTCTATTCAACAGAAAATATCCCCAATATGTACCATTCCTATGACTTAAAGTTTCCTATGCGTTCTCACCTATATTATCTAACTTGACATTCACAGCCCTGGAAGAGTGGTCATTGTTATTGCTGGGTGCAGTCGAGCCAGTTCTGACTCATAGTGACCCTGTAGGACAGAGTAGAACTGTCCCATGGGGTTCCCTAGGCAATCATCTTTAAGGGACCGTATTGCCAGGTCTTTTCTCCAGTGGATCCACTGGTGTGTTTGAACCACCAACCTTTTGGTTAGCAGCTGAGTGTTTACCAGTTACGCCGCCAGGGCTCCTTTAGGAGACTGGGATTAGCCCCATATTATAGATGAGGGGACCAGGGCCAAGAACAAGGCCACACAACTGCAGTCTGGTGCTGGGACTGAAATCCCAGCTGTCTTTTTTTGACCACTGCATTTTCTATTGCTCTGTACTA
>NW_004443964.1:8637047-8638324 GCF_000243295.1 Trichechus manatus latirostris | reverse complement strand
ATCCACACCTTTGCTGAAGTTCTCCCCCTTCCTTATTCCTCGGTGGTTTCTCCTAGACGCAGTCCCTCAGGAAATCACAAGGATCCTGTCTTGGGCTCTGCTTCAGGGAAACACACCATCAGACATTCTTCTTTGTCTTTTAAACTATATTTCTCAAGGTTCAGCTAGCAGAAAAATATACAGGAAAAAGTGAACATCTCCCATCTCTTTCACCCCTCTGCCCTTTCCAGAGGTACTCGCTGTTGACAGTTTGGGGATCTATTAGTTTTGTCACCTTCCTGTGAAGTTTCATATATATTTTTTTCATGTAGACTTAAAAATAAATACGGTAATTCTGAACATGTTTTTCTATGACTTTTTCATTTGGCAATATGTCCCAGAAATTTTTCCATCATAACACGTATGGGTCTACTTTGAAAAAATTAATAGCCTTTATTTTTTAGTACAAGGAGCCCTGGTGACACAGTGGTTAAGCGCTCAGCTGCTAACTGAAAGGTCGATGGTTCGAACCCAATAGTGGCTCCATGGGAAAAAAGACCTGGCGATTCGCTCCCGTAAAGATTACAGCCAAGACAACCCTATGGGGCAGTTCTACTCTGTCATATAGGTTGCTATGAGTCAGAATGGACTTGATGGCACTCAACAACAGCAGCAACATATTTTAGATTTACAGAATAATTGAGCAGAGAGTACATAGAGGTCTATATACTCACCACACGCTCATCTCCCTCCCTGGCACACAGTTTCCTCTGTGATTAACATCTTGCATTCTTGTGGTGCATTTGTTACCATTAATGAACCGATATTTATGCATTATTATTACTTCAAGTCTATAGATTCCGTGAGGGTTCATTCTCTGTATTGTACCTCTCTATGGGTTTTGATAAATGTGTAATTACAAGGATCCACCACTACAGTTTCATACAGAACAGTTTCTTAATTCTAACAACCCACTGTGTCCCCCTCTCCATCCCTCGCTCCTCTCCTTGGGCCCCTGGCAACCACTGTTCTTTTTACTGTCTCTACAGTTTTGCCTTTTCTAGAATGTCCTATACTTGGAATCCTATAGTAAGAACTTGTTTGTTTTCTTATTGTTGAGTTTTAAGTGTTATTTATATACTTTGGCTACAACGACCCCATTTTTAAAAATGACTTTAGAGTATATTGTGTGATATGGTTATACTATAATTTATTTGATCACTTCCCTACTGGAAAACAAAGGCAACATTAAGAATTTCAAGCTGAAAGAATTTAATACAGGGAATTGGTTACACAGG
>NW_004443964.1:8634408-8636208 GCF_000243295.1 Trichechus manatus latirostris | reverse complement strand
GACATCTTTGCTTTTTAACACTTTAAGAATCCTTCAATATTGCAACTCGAGGCTTGAGTTTTTTCTTCAGTTCTTTCAGCTTGAGAAATGCTGTGTATTCTTCCCTTTTCGTTTTCTAACTCGAGGTCTTTGCACGTTTTATTAAAATTCTTTACTTTGTCTTCTTGAGCCAACCTTTGAAATCTTCTGTTCAGCTCTTTTACTTCATCATTTCTTCCAATTTGCTTTAGCTGCTCTACGCTCAAGAGCAAGTTTCAGAGTCTCTTTTGACACCCATTTTGATCTTTTCTTTCTTTCCTGTCCTTTTAATGACCTTTTGCTTTCTTCATGTATGATGTCCTTGAGGTAATCCCACAACTCATCCGGTCTTCGGTCATTTGTGTTCAGGGCATCAAATCTATTTTTCAGATGGTCTCTAAATTCAGGTGGAATATACTCAAGGTTGTACTTTGGCTCTCGTGGACTTGTGCTAATTTTCTTCAGCTTCAACTTGAACTTGCATATGAGCAATTGATGGTCTGTTCTGCAGTCAGCCCCTGGCCTTGTTCTGACTGATGATATTGTGCTTCTCCATTGTCTCTTTTCACAGATGTAGTCTATTTGATTCCTGTGTATTCTATCTGGCAAGGTCCACATGTATAGTCGCCATATATGTTGTTGAAAAAAGATGTTTGCAATGAATAAGTCGTTGGTGTTGCAAAATTCTATAATGCGATCTCCAGCATCGTTTCTATCCCCAAGGTCATATTTTCCAACTACCGATTCTTCTTATTTGTTTCCAACTTACACATTCCAATCACCAGTAATTATCAAAGCAGCTTAATCGTATGATCAATTTCAGACTGCAGAAGTTGGTAAAAAATCTTCAATTTCTTCTTCTTTGGCTTTAACGGTTGGTGCATAAATTTGAATAATAGTCGTATTAACTGGTCTTCCTTGTAGGTGTATGTATATTATCCTATCACTGACAGAGTTGTAGTTCAGGATTGATCTTGAAATGTTCGTCTTAACGATGAATGAGACACTATTCCTCTTCAATTTGTCATTCCCGACATAGTAGACCATATGATTGTCTGATTCAAAGTGGCCCATACCAGTCCATTTCAGCTCACTAACGCCTAGGGTATCAATCTTTATGCATTCCATTTCATTTTTGACAACTTCTAATTTTCCTAGAGTCATACTTCGTACATTCCACATTCCCATCATTAATGGATGTTTGCAGCTGTTTCTTCTTGTTATGAGTCTTGTCACATCAGTTAATGAAGGTCCTGAAAGCTTTACTCTATCCGTGTCATTAAGGTCGACTCTACTTTGAGGAGGCAGCTCTTCCCTGGTCATATTTTAAGTGCCTTCCAACCTGAGGGGCTCATCTTCTAGCACTGTATCAGCCAATGTTCCACTGCTATTCATAAGGTTTTCACTGGCCAATATTTTTAGAAGTAGACCGCTAGGTCCTTATTCTTAGTCCATCTTAGTCTGGAGGCTCCGCTGAAACCCGTCCACCATGGGTGACCCTGCTGGTATCTGAAATACTGGCAGCATAGCTTCCAGCATTACCGCAACATGCAAGCCACCACAGTATGACAAGCTGACAGATGAGTGGTGGGTGGAGTTACTAGAACCTAGGATTTGGAGGAGGTATATACAGCAGTGCAGAGTTTTCATTTAAAACTGTTAACTTCTCATCTTCATCTTCTTTTTTCTGATTACCAGTTCAGAGCAAGTAGTTTAAAAAATATGTATTAGCCATTTTCAGTCTTTTTTAAAACTGTGAATTACTGATTTCCTTTCTTCCAC
>NW_004443964.1:8629246-8630900 GCF_000243295.1 Trichechus manatus latirostris | reverse complement strand
CAGGGAAAGATTGATGACAAAGATCCTCCTCCAGAACTGACAGAGAACTGATTAGGCTTAGGAGCCTTCCTACATTGGTACAACATCAACTGATTAATTGATTACATTACATTAGATTTGCACTATGAAAAATGATCACATTACATTGAATTGTATTATGGAAGATGACTGCATTACACTGCATTGTATGTAACGTAATTACATTACATTACACTATAGTAGGTAATCTGTTCTACCACATGTAACTACTCCAAGAGAGCAACTAGACTAGTGTTTGACCAAACAACTGAGAACCATAGCCTAGCCAGGTTGACGCATAAAATTAACCATTGTATGAGGTCTGTGTTGCCTAAGCAACTCTATGACGCTTCTCAGCTTTTCCGTTACCTGTATAATCAATTCCCTGTATTGAATTCCTTTGGTTTGAAATACCTAGTATGATTTCTATATTCTGATTGGTTCCTGACTGATACAGATCTTGATTTGATACCTCTTCTTTAATAAACTTTGATCATTTATTTTTTCCTAAGGAGTCATCTATTTCATGTAGATTTTCAAATTTGTTAGAATAAAACTGTCTGTAATAGTCTGTTAAGTTTTTAAAAATTTTCTCCACTTCAGTAGTTATGTTCCTATCCCTTCTTCTAAAGTTGTTTGTTTGTGTGTGTATGTGTGTGTGTTTGATTAAACTCGTCAGACATTTGTCTGTTTCATTAGTATTAGTATTTGCTGAGTACTTTATATAAATTATTATTTAATCTTCATATCGACCTCACAAATGATATCAGGAACTGGTAGCAGAAAATCATTCTATCACTTGCCCAAGACCACACACCTACTAAGTTGCAGAACTAAGACCTGAACTCAGATTCAATTTCAAAACCCACACTTTGTCACTTTCTGCATGGCATCAAAAAAGCCTGACCACGGTAGGCTAAATTAAAAGGATCATCACAAATAGACTTGACATTTCCTACAAAGAACATGCATTTCTTTTGTAAATTGGGAAAAAGTTGATTAAGCCTAACAAATAATTATAAAAATAGCCTGGGAAGGAGAAGAAATGTCCGTGCACAGCAAGGTAAAGCTTGGGATCACTTATAAAAGGAGGCACATCCTCAGCAGGTATCCAACCCCATCCTGCTTTACTCTGGGGTTGGTGGTTGATTTGGACCCTGGGTTTCCTCTTCCCCTCCAAGTCACTGCCTCTTTAGAAGCAGAAGATTCCCGCCAAAGGTGAAGGTCATGTTAATTACCCTGATTGGTGGTCCCCCTGTTCTGTTCAATGAAATCTGCTTTAGGGAAATGATCACTCACCACCCCCTACAGCTCCTGTGGCTTTGGACTTCCACTATGTTCTTTATCCAAAGATGTGGCCAGAGTGGTGGGCAGACACAGAGGCTGAAATTCTCCGTGGGGGACTGAGCCGATCCCTACCGGTGATATAGGTTGCCCGCTCTCCTTGCCAGGGCAACACGAGAAGGATCCTTTTCTATTCCCACTTCCTCCCTAGTCCGGAACTTGGCTTCTGATGGCAGAGGAGCTACTGAAACCTCCCAAAATAGCCTCCTTCTGGAAAGAGCTAATGCAATGCACACCACAGTGCGCATATGGATTTCTATTTTTGGTTCTTATCAAGATTTATTTTTCATCC
>NW_004443964.1:8626380-8628081 GCF_000243295.1 Trichechus manatus latirostris | reverse complement strand
TATTTATTTGTTTTTACTTGTTGTGATTTTAGCCATTGGTCCATGTATTTGTCCACCTTGGTGTGCTTGACCTGGCTGGAGGGTCCATGAGGGCTAGGGTTGAGCTTGGGCAGAGTTCTCTGGATACATGGCAGGAGTGGGGGCTGTGTGTGTCCTCCATGGGACAGCATTGGTTCTACTCTCTCCAGTGTGAGTTTTGTAGCTCACTGTTCCCATCTACCTCCTTCCTTTCTCTCTGGTCACCTCAAAGTCCCAGCAGCTCTAGTGATAGAACGCTTCCTGTTCTCCCCCCACCCCCACCCCAGACCATGTCCCACCCAGAGTGGCCTTGTGAGTGCAGCCTTGGCAGTGATGGCGAATGGGGAAAATGAGGGTGGTCACCCTGCTGTGCCTTGACTCTGCCTTCTAGCCACCACTTGTCCTGGTGGGACTTGTTGGGTGACAACAGAGAGAAGCTTTAGACTAAGAGGGGTAGGAGACACTAAGAATGAGAAGATGCTCAGTGCAGGCACTTTGCAAACATGGTTTCACTGAGTGCTCAAAACAACCCCAAGAGGTAGGCATTAGCGTCTTCACTTTACAGATGAGGAAACTGAGGCTCAGAAAGTTTTAGATCCAGGATTTGAACTCAGGTCTTTCTGACTCCAAATCCCATTACTGAGCAGTTGAGTTGGAAGGAAGCAGTCTGAGGGCAGAGACGAGATAGGAAGGAGGCATTCAAGCATTTGACATGGTTGAAGGGTTGTGATAGAGGCCCTTGGTGCTTTTTTTCTACTCTGGGTCTGAAATTCTAAGAATAGAAATAGGAAACACCAGCCTTGTTTAAGGCCATTCCTGGCACAGCATCTCAGCTCCCTAAGCCAGTTTTCCTTTCACAGTAGATTTCTCAAACCACGACCCAGCTTTGGGCAGATTCCAAACTCCTCCGCTATTGCCACTTCTGGACACTAGCTCCTGCTGCCAAATATCTAAACTTTAAAGCAAACACCCTAAATCTAGAATGCACAGGCTGAATTAAAAGTTTGCATATGCAAATCAACACTTGTCCACACATACACTCCCCTCCTCAGTCAAGCAGAAAGTGAAAGATCACATGTTAGCAGGTGGTAGCGTTGTTTTACACTGATGAATCTTCAGAACAGAGAGCAAGGAGTTTTTCGTTCCTTTTTTTATTCATTAATTCCACAGACATGTATTGCGTGCTTACTATGTGTCAGCCAGGGTGCTAGGACTTGGAAGCAAAAGATGAAAATACATGTGTTAGCTGTTAGAATAAGCACATATTGCTTTAGTAATTAGTGTAAATCTACGGGTGTGTCTGTGTGTGTGTGTGTGTGTGTGTGTATGACATTAACTACAGAGTTCTTGCCCTCAAGGAACTCAAAGTTCAGTAGAAAAGACAGACATGCAAACAATTATGATATGGTGAGAAGAATAGCTTTAATGTAGGCAGCATCAAAAAGCAGAGGAGACGAGAGTAAGAAGTGCCCAAGACTACTGGGGAAGTTGGGAAAGACTTCAACGAGGAAGCCTTGAAGGCTGAGTGAGCATCTTCCAGATACACAAGGAGCATAGTGGTTGCCTAGGCAGAGGGAACATTCTTTCATTTAATAATTATTTATTGGGACATCTGCTTCTGGTTAGGATGATAGTTGCTGTCGGTTAAAATGTCTACAGTTGCAAGTGACCATCACTCTACCC
>NW_004443964.1:8623411-8624545 GCF_000243295.1 Trichechus manatus latirostris | reverse complement strand
TCGTTAAGATTTTCACATTGTAAATTATTTAAAGGTGAACTATTTTAAGTTGAAGATACACATTATAATCTAGAATTTGTTGTTGTTGGGCGCCGTCAAGTCACTTTTTACTCATAGCGACCCCAGGTGACAAAGCAGAACTGCCCCATAGGGTTTTGTTGACTGTGATCTTTATGGAAGTAGATTGCCAGGTCTTTCTCCCATGGAGCTGCTGGGTGGGTTCAAACCACCAAGCTTTCAGTTAATAGTTAAGTGCTTAACCATTGTGCCATTAGGAGTCTTTATATAACCTAGAATAACCACTAAAATTTAACACAAAGAACTATTGCTAACAAATCAATAGAAGAGATCAAATGTAATACTGAAAAATAATAAATCCCAAAAGAAGGCAAGGAATGGAGAACAGGGGAACTAATGATAGAAAAAGTAGAAGGTAAATATTGAAAGTAGACTTAAATCTCACCATATCAACAATTATATAAATAGAAATGGATCAAACTCAAATCCAAAGAGATTGTCAGATGGATAAAAAAGGCAAGATCTTACTATATGCTGTCTGTAAGAAATACAATCTAGTATGACATCACAGACAAGTTGAAAGTAGTAAAAGGTATCTTGATGCAAACATCAAGCATGAGAAAGATGATGTGTGTACAGATTATCAGACAAAGTAGACTTCAAGATGACGAGTATTAGCAGCCTTCCATTACCCTGAATTTCAAACTTAATTAATAAAGAAGACATAACAATCTTAAATGTGTATGAACCTAATTGAGAGAACTTAAAAATACGCGAAGAAAATTTGTTAGAAGAGGTGAATAGACAAATACACATTCATAGATGAAGATATTAATGCCATTTTATCATTATTTGATTTAGCAAATAGGCAAAACATCAATAAAGGATACATAGGATTTCAACAACACTCTCAACTAACTTAATATAGTTGCTGTTCATAGAACACGGCTATACCCAGTGATTACAGAAAACATATGCTTTTCTAATGTACATGAATATTCACCAAGATTGACCATGTGCTGGATTAAAAAAGTCTCAAAAATTCAAAAAAGAAATCTCACTGAGTATGCTCTCTGAGTATGACATAATTAAATTAGAAACCAATAGCAATAAGAT
>NW_004443964.1:8617933-8619738 GCF_000243295.1 Trichechus manatus latirostris | reverse complement strand
GTCCCCTCGGGGTGCTTTTTGTGACACCTGTTCCTGCCAATCAGCCCCTGAAGAGAGCAGGACATAAGGCTACTGAGTCTTCCAGATGGGTCTTTAAGACCTTTTTAAATGCTGAATGACCCCTTAGATCTCCTTCCCACCATCCCCTACCTGTTTAGCATCTACGGTTGACAAAATACATAGCAATGAAAAGTTACTATGAATTCGGAATGCTTTCAATGAATGGATTTGATTCATCCTAGCCAGCGTGAGGGAAGCTGGTACATCTATCTGAGAGAATTGATTTTGATTTCAGGCACTGCTTGGCACCCCTCATGAATTCATAGTCCACTGCCTTCCCCCGATCCTTGCTGTAATTCTGAGGATGCCCAGGTTAGCACCTGGCACTAGCCCCACGCTGCTCAAAGTGAGGGCCAGGGACCTGCAGCATCAGCACCACCGGGGAGCTTGTTAGAAATGCAGAACTTTAGCCCCACCCCAGACCTCCTGATGAGAATCTACACCTTAATAAGACCTCCGGCTGATTCTCATGCCCATGAATCTTTCAGAAGGGCTGCTTCAGTACAGACCATGAGGTTTCACTGACAGTCAGTCAATCAACCAGTAGTTGCTAAGTAGCTGCACAGGCTTTGGAACTGGCAACCTGGGTGTGAATTTCAGCGTTTCATCCGTGCAACATATATTGGTGGGGTTCCTACTATGCACCAGGCACACTGGAATATGATGGAGGAGGAAAAATTAGCCAGAGTCCTGTTCTCTGGGCACACACAGTGAGACACACAGTAATTAGTGTGCAGTGTAAAGCTCTAAAAGAAGTCAGCACAGATTCACTCATTCATTCTCCCATCCATCCATTCATTCTGTTCATTCAGCAGACATTTATTGAGTGCCGACTCCATGCCAGGTACTGCTGTGCATGTAACATATGAGAGCACATGCAATGGAACTTGATCGACACTGGGAAGTCAGGGAGAGCTTCCCTGAGGAGGTGACACTTGAATAAACCATGAAGGATGCATTGGTGTTCACTGAGAGAGAGTGGGGTGAGGGAGTTGCAGAGGGTTTCCTTCATGAGCAGTGTCAAATATTGCTAAGAGGACAAGTGTGTTGAGGCCTGAAAAATGCCCATGGGCTGTAACACCACGGAGGCCACTGTTGACCTTGGTGGGACTGTTTTCTTGGAAGCAATTGGGCTGAAGCTAGGTTGGATGGTTTGAGAAGTGAACGGGGAGGTGAGGAAAGGAGACAGTGGGCAAAATCATCTTTTTTAAGCGCTTTGCCTGGGAAGGGGAGGAGAGAAGGAGGACAGCAGCTAATACAAAGTAGAGGGAGGGCTTTTATTTTATTTTATTGTTTTACTTACACCCTCTCCTCACTTAGAGACATGGTTAGTTTCCAAAGACCAGGTCATTACGTGAAATTGCCGTTATGTGAAAATGGAGGATGACCACATCAGATCACAAAATGGAGGATGACTACACCATTACATACCTGCCAAATTACATCATTACGTAACTGCCAAATTACATCATTATATATTTGCTAAATTATGTCATTATATAACTGCCAAATCATATTGTTACATAACTGCGTAACCACTGAGAATCATGGCCCAGCCAAACCAAGTTGACACATAACCTTAATCGTCACAGCCAATGCTGCTCTTACCTCGTACTCAGGCATTCATTACTGCCAGGCTTACGTCATTAATGTGTAAAATACTTGGATAGTAGAATTTTTACTATTGTTGTAAATGCAAAATGTTGGATAATGAGATAGTCCATAAGTGAGGAGAAGGTATACTC
>NW_004443964.1:8615685-8617746 GCF_000243295.1 Trichechus manatus latirostris | reverse complement strand
TGGAGGAATACCCTGCTGAGAACGGCGTGAGGGCTCAAGGGGAGATCCAGGGGCCCTGGGTGTGGGCAGAACCAATCTGCTGAAACTCAGGGAGAAGTGTGGAGCAGCTCCAGAGCTCTAGGGAGAAGCAGGGAGAGTGGGTGGGAGCCACAAGTCAGCAGCAGACCGGGACTCTGAGACTGATGTTTCGCTGGGGCCCACCACCTCAGAAATTCTCAGCAATCATGGGCAGAGAGTCTGAGAGTTCAGGCAAAGTTTACTCAGTTCTGCAAGATGGCATATCCTGATAGATACATTATGTGTAGACACTAAGTGAAGCTGATATCTAGAGCAAAGCTGTCTTACATGAAATGACATAAAGCAACTCTGTTGCCTTCGCTCATTCCGTTTGAATTAACAATTATGTATCAGGTGCCTATGGGTGTGTCCGGTGCACTGTTGCAGGCATTCAAAAAAGAAAACAACAACAAAAACAAACAGTTGCTGTTAACGCCAACTCCTGGTGACCCCACATGTGTCGGAATAGAGCTGTGCTCCATAGGGTTTTCAATGGCTGATTTTTTTGGAAGTAGATCACCAGACTTTTCTTATGAGGCACCTCTGGGTAGATTCAAACCCCCGACTTCTTGGTCAGTAGTCAAACACTTAGCCATTTGCACCACCCAGGGACTTAGAGGTAGAATGTTATAAGTAGTTAGACATAAATCCCTGTTCTCAAGGAACTTACATTCTAGTGGAAAGAGACAAACAATAAACAAACGAAATACATAGTCTATTACAGGGTGGTAAGAGCCAGGGAGAAAAATAAATCAGAAAAGGTTTATTTATAATTTTTTATCAAGGAAGAGGGATAGTGAGCTCCGGAACAGGATGTACCTGGGGCATGAGTAGGTGGGGGGTGGGGTGGGGTGGGGGTCGTGGTGGTCATTTTTTAATAAGCTGGTCAGGGAAGGTCTCAGTGTAAGGTCCCCTTGGAGTAGAGACCTGGAAGAGGTAGGGGGTGAGCCCTGAGGATATCTGGGGGAAGAACATCCCAGCCAGAGGGAACTTAGTGAAGGGGTTTCCATCCAGCTGGAAAGATGGGGCTTACTCAAAGATGGAATTCTGAAACAAGAGAGCGCAGCTCAAATGCCCCGTAAGTGTAGCAGGAGGCTTGTGAGGAGGTGGAGATGACTGTGGCTCAGGAATTCCAGGATCACTTCAGAGAGGTGGGATGGAGCTGTCTTTGGTAGCTGAGAGAGAGCTACACAGGCAGAGAGGAGGAGGGGAGGGTACCTGGGCAGAGAGAATAGTGAGGACAAGGATATAGAAACGGGAATGAACATGATGACTTGGATAATGGCTCATCCTCAAGACTTAGCAGAAACATTGCCTCCTCTGAGAAGCCTTTCCTGACCTTCCCTACTTCCACCCAAGACCTGCAAGGGCCCTTCCTCTGGGCTCCATTGAACCTTGTATCCACCATTATCAGTTCTTGTCTCATTGTGTTCTACTCTTTCTTTATACATGAGTCTACTCCAGAAGACTGTGCACTTCCTTGGGGCTTGGCTAGCCTTATGTATTTATTATTTCCAGTGCCCAGAACAGGACCGATACCTAGAAAGAGAGTCTGATTGGAAAGGGGGTTTTGTTGGAGTTGGGAAGAGAGTGAAAGATAGATTGAAGAGAGGATTCCAGGCCAGATTAGAGCTGGGGCTTCATGCTGAAGGAAGTGGAGGCTATTGAACAGAGGAATAGCATGGTAAAATGGTGTGTGGCAAAGTGAATCTGGCTATGCTATGTAAGATGATTTTTAGAAGGAGAACTGGAAGAAGGAAGATCAGCCAGAAAGGACGCCAGAAGCCCCAGTGTTGGTGAGGGAGGCCTGCCCTAGGCACAAACAGAATGAAAAAAAAGGAAAAAGGAGAGAGGCTTCAGGGAGAACTTTGTCATTCAACTCAGTGTGTGAAGGGGAGGTTAACATTTAAGATGACCCCAGGGTCAGTGGTAGAATTCTTGCTCTACATGCAGGAGACTCAGGTTGGATTCCTGGCCAATACATCACCCATCTGTCACTGGAGG
>NW_004443964.1:8608196-8613671 GCF_000243295.1 Trichechus manatus latirostris | reverse complement strand
GGGGGTGGGGGGGTGGCGGGCAGTCACGCTCTGCCTTTGCTCCTAGTCCTGAGTGTCCCCCATAAAAACAGGCTCTGTGGCACCCCCTCATTTACCCTCTGATCCTCCTCACTTATCCCAACCCCCTTTGGGGGATCCTGGAACAGCCTCATCCTTCCCTCCCTCCGAGTCCCCGAACGCATGTTCTTTGCTCCACTTTCAAGGGTCCTTCACCGTCAACCTGCTGCTCGGCCCTCCCACCTGGTTTGCTTGTTGCCTTTGAGCCTGTTTCCCTCCCTCTCCTAACCCCCTTCCTTTTCTCTCGACTTCCTTTCTGCAAAACAGGCCTCCAAAATCACCCCCTCCAGCAGCCTTTCCTCTTGCACCGTATTCTTGGCAGATGGCACTGTTTCTTCATATAGGGCTCTCTGGAACATTAAACCAAAAAACCCCATTGCTGTGGAGTCAATTCTGACTCATGGCGACCCTGTGTGTTACAGAGAAGAACTGCTCCGTAGGGGTTTTTTTTTTGGCTGTAATATTTACAAAAGCAGATCACAGGCCTTTCTTCTGCAGCACTGCTAGGTAGGTTTAAACTGCCAACCTTCATTTTAGGTTAGGAGTTGAGTGCAAACTGTTTGCACCGCTCAGGGATCTTTCTGGGGTATTACCCGTTGCTGTCGAGTCAATTCTGTCTCATAGAGACCCTACAGGACAGGGTAGAACTGTCCCATAGAGTTTCCAAGGAGCGGCTGGTGGATTGGAACTGCCGACCTTTAGATTCGCATCCGAGCTCTTACATCTGAGCTGGCCTGGAGTAGCTATGTGATGCTGGGCCGGCTGGCCCCCCACTCTGGGCATCTGTACAGAAGGGAGGCTTCCTTTCAGCATTGTTCCATGGATTAAATGAGACACTATATACAAAGGTGTTTAGCATGGGGTCTGGCAGGTAGTAAGTATTCAGCTAGCTGAGTTGAACAGCTCTATTACCCTGCACCTTTTCATACTCAGACACGCAGTTTGCATGCAACAATCTTGTTCTGGTGTTGAAGGGGAATGTTCTTTATCCTATAAGTGTGTCACCCCACCAGGATGGGGTGATCTTTGCAACTATGCGTCCTTTCTTAAAATAGCTATTGGAGTCCCTGGGTGGGGGCAAACGGTTAACGCACTCGGCTGCTAACTGAAATGCTGGACATTCGAGTCTACCCAGAGGCACCTCAGAAGAAACGGCTGGCAATCTACTTCAAAAAAATCAGTTCTTGAAAACTCTATGGAGCACAGTTCTACTCTGACATACATGGGGTTATCATGAGTTGACGCTGACTTGATGGCACTTGGTTTGATTTTTTGTTTTTTTAAAAAATTCCTACTCGGGGGGTCTATGTGCTGGGCTGCTAAATCCTTGATGCCAAAAGAGGGGTGGTTGAATCATTCAGAGGCATCGCCCTTCTCCTTCTGCCTGTGGAAGCTGCCTAAACATATGTCCAGTGGCTGGAGCTCCTAGGGGAGCTGCCTAACCATATCTTCAGTGGCTGGGGCTCCTAGGGAATTATTTGCAAGCATGGCAATAAGGGGTCTCTGTCGCTCTCTTTGCCCCTCAAGCCTGATACTCAGGCAGCACTTTTTCCCTGAGCCCCAAAGAGAATAAAAATAATCCTGTTTCCATGGCCCTACAGTCTGAGATGCTTCTGCCACCCTGTCTTAGTCATCTAGTGCTGCTCTAACAGAAATACCACAAGTGGATGGTTTTAACAAAGACAAGTTTATTTTCTTACAGTAAAGTAGGCTAGAAGTCCAAATTCAGGGCGTCAGCTCCAGGGGAAGGCTTTTTCTCTCTGTCAGTCTTCTCATCAATGTTCCCCCGGACTAGGAGCTTCTTCTCCGCACAGGGACCCGGGGTCCCAAGGACACGCTCTGCTCCTGGCACTGCTTTCTTGGTGGCACGAGGTCCCCAATTCCCTGTTTGCTTCCCTTTCCTTTTATCTCTTGTAAGGTAAAAGGTGGTGCAGGCCACACCCTAGGGAAACTCCCTTAACATTGGATCAAGGATGTGACCTGGGTAAGGGTGGTGTTACAATCCCACCCTAATCCTCTTTAACATAAAATTATAATCACAAAATGGAGGCCAACCACACAATTCTGGGAATCATGGCCCAGCCAAATTGATACACACATTTTTTGGGGGATGTAATTCAAACCATGACACACCCCGTCCCCACCACACAGACTATTTCCTAAAGAGCATCAACCCTCTCCTACGTCTAATCCTCAGCCTGCCTCCTGAAGTCCCGGGGCCTTCTAACCTTGGCCTGCAAAGCTGAACACAGTCTGGATTTCCAGCAATAGGGAGTTTGTTCTATAAATTATAGTGCCATGAGCACATTCATGGTATATTTCCAATGCAAAAAAGCAGGTTGCAAAACAGTATGTAAAGTAGGAACCTATTTTTTTTTTTTTTTTTTAAAGCCCGACTATATTAGGTATGTGCAGAAAATCGTCTGGAAGAATAGACATCAAATCGTTAGCCACGGTTTTTTTTTTCTGGGTGGTGGGATAACAAGAGGTTTTGATTTCCTTCTTTGTGCTTATCTCTATACTCTGATTTGTTTACCACGAGTATATATTTCTTCTGTCTCAACTAAATAAACAAATAAAGCAAAGCCCCGGGAGGTTCTCAGAGCCCTCGTTTGCATAAATTTGCATGTCACTCCATCAGATACCCTCCGTCAAAGAGCCACTCCCTCAGCCTTCAAGAATCCAAGAGGTGCTGGAGGGCTGCAAATGTTTGTGCTCACAAAGCCACCATGGCCAGTCACCCAGCCCCCTTAGGAGGGCCGTGGCCCACCTGTCTCCCCCATGAAGACCTCCATCCAGCACCCCCACCTCCAGCGAGACTGGCAATGACACCAGAGTAGAGGCAACAACAACACTATTGTCACATTTCCAACCCCGGAGCTGTCCTGCTTCTGCCCCGCTGGTAGCATTTTCATGTTATTCTCACTGCTTTGACCTTAAATGGCTGATTTTCCTTTCTCGCTCCTTTTTCTTGGGTTCCCTCCCCCCTCCCTCCCTCCCTCTCTCTTGGCTGCGATTGTCTGAACCAGGCATCTGAGCTGTCTGGAGTGTGCCTCCTATTTTCGTACTTTGTGAAACTGGGGGATACAAAGGGCTGGGAGTACAACGGAGCGCTCAGTCCTGAGACGGCGTGTCTGTCTCTCGCCTTGGCTGAGGCCCGATCGAATTTCAGAAGAAGCTGAGAAGCTGAAGTGGGGAAGAGCATACACTGGTTCAGGTTTGAACTGACTCTTCATGGGGAAAGGCTACACACATACACACACACACACGTGCACACACACACATGCACACACACACATGCGCACACGTGCAGAGTAAGGCACACACATGCACACACATGCGTGCAATAGCACACATACATGCGCGCACACATACACGAACACATGTGCATGCATGCACACACTCACACTGAAAGGCCGCTCCGAGGCATCACTGTCCTATCAGAAACGACTATTCTTAGACCAGATGGAGAACTATTTCTTGTACCTGATGACATTAGGTAGAGACCCCAAGTGTCAGGATGTCCCCTGATCATGGAATCCAAAATCCATCTACTCCAGTGTTCCAGAACAATCACCACCACCATGGTTCAGTCTGTGGGGCGTGGTTAAGTGCTTTACAGAATGGCCACTTTCAATGTTTAGGGTCACTTCTTATTCCCCTGTTTGTGAGCTGGGTGATCTTGATTGAGTTCCTCAACATCTTTTGTTCAATGTCCTCATCTGTACCTTAGGACAAAGCGGTCCCTGCCTTTTAGACTTCTTGAGAGAATTAAATGAACTACTGCGTGTAACCACCACTCATCTGTCAATTTGTTGTACTGTGGTGGCTTGTGTGTTGCTATGACACTGAAAGCTATGCCACTGGTATTTCAAAGACCAGCAGAGTCACCCAAGGTTGACAGGTTTCAGCAGAGCTTCCAGTGGAAGACATACTAGGAAGAAAGACCTAGCAATCTATTTTCAAAAGTTAGCCAATGAAAACCCTGTCGATGACCCAATATTGTCCGAAACTTTGACTCGCTTGCTTTGGACCCATCATCGCTGGAGAAGGACGTTCATGCTTGGTAAAGTGGTGGGCAAGCAAAGGTGAGGGAAACCCTCAACGAGATAGATTGACTCAATAGTACAACAATGGATTCATACCAACAATCATGAAGATGGCACAGGATCGGGCAGTGTTTTGTTCTGTTGTACATGGGTACCATGAGTCACAGCCAACTCGATAGCAGCTAACGACGACAAGAATACATGTAAAGCATTCAGAACAGCGACTGACACTTAGGGAGCAAAGCATATAATTAATTTTATTATTTAAACTTTCTAACAAGCCTGGGAAGTGGGTGCCATGGGGCGGGGGGCATAGTGTCTAGAAGTATAGATTATTATTTAATCAATCATTGTATTATCAATAATGCATTTCTTATGTATTTACCTCTGTCTCCAGACCTGCTTAAGTCAGCCAGCTGGTACTAGTAGGTGGTAAGTTTTGCAGGCTTTTCCATTTGATTCCAAAGGCCATCGGAAGTTCTTCCTGGAGTCTAACCTGAGTCCTTCCTGTAGTTTTATTCTCTTGTTCTGTCCTTGGTGGAGAACACAGGGTCGTTGTCTACTATTAGCGCCCTTTGTGGACTTGTAGTAGGTTATTACATTCTTTCATCTCTGATGGCCTTGCTTCCCCACCTGTCCTCGGGGGAGGCAGAGCTTGCCTCTCGCTGTTCCTCAGGGTTAGAGGGTTAGAGGGAAGCCCCATGAGATGATGATGAGAGAGAACGGGGTGTCTGGGGAGTGAGGTGGAGGACGAACTCGAGGCTGGGATTTCCAAGTCCTGGGCTGCCAGCTCCACCGCAGCCTGCCTGCCATCCCCATTCCTCGGAGATTTCACTGTGCCCCAGCGAGCCCAGATGCCAGTGCTGTGTGTCTGCCTGGCTTTGGCTGTACAGCCCGAGGGGAGGGCTTTGTCTTCTTTATGTCTGGTACAGTGCCAGCCGCGCTGTTGGCACTGAACAAATTCTGATAAATAATAGTGATAATCACCGTAATGAGGGCAGCAGGAGACAGAAGGGCTGCAGGTGGCGCAAGGCCAGTGTGCCTCCAGGTGGCCCCTCCATCTCTATTTCCGGAGTGAGGGCTCAGCAGGAGAGACAGAAGGGCTCGGCGCCCAGAGCTGGGCTTCGGGGCCGTGAGCCACACCAGGGCTGTGCCAGGACATGCCTCGTCCCTGGGCCCAGCGGAGGGACCAAGTCTGGGTCTGAGAGGATGACAAACATGAGCCCCACATGGTGTAGCTGCCCTGTCTGTCTGTGAAAGACACCGTTCCTAAAGCCATGAGCTCTGCCTGCTTTCTCGGCATCACTGACACCCACCAGCCAGGCCCGTGTGTGACCTGACCTCAGGGACAGTCGGCCTGCGTGGGGTG
>NW_004443964.1:8506418-8607432 GCF_000243295.1 Trichechus manatus latirostris | reverse complement strand
GGGGTGAGGCCAGCTGGGCCTGCGTGTGACCTCAGGGGTGGTCAGCCTGCATGGGGTGAGGGTGACATGTGGGTCACAGTCTGTGTCCACCTGGGGGCCCAAAGAGCATGTCTGGGCTGGGAGCAGTGGCCACGGGTAGAGCTTTCCCACAAGGAACACTCCCTCTGTCTTTCTCCAGTGGCCTCCATGCTGACCTCAGGCCAGGCCTACCCACAGGCCCTGTGGCGACTCGAGGCCGCTCCCCTCTCACTGAGGGTGGGCGCTGCAAGCTGAGGACACAGGCTGACTGTCCCCTGCCCAGGGACCTGCCCTGGAGCGTCTGCTGCAGATGTACCCCACACCCGATAGGGAAACACTGCCCATCCTGTGCCATGCTCACAATCCTTGTTATGCTTGAGCCCATTGTTGCAGCCACTGTGTCAGTCCATCTCGTTGAGGGTCTTCCTCTTTCTCGCTGACCCTCTGCCTTACCAGGCATCATTTTCTTCTCCAGGGACTGGTCCCTCCTAATGATGTGTCCAAAGCAAGTGAGACAAAATCTCCCCATCCTCGCTTCTAAGGAACATGGTGGCTGTGCTTCCTCCAAGACAAGCAGATTGGGCTTGGGCCATTACTCCCCAGCATCAGGGGTCACTGGGAGCCAATGGGGAAGAACAAACGTGACCCCCACGTGCCCACTACACAAACACTCACACACACATGCACACATTCACATATATGCACACACACTCACATGCATGCACACGCATACACTCACACACATACATGCACACATGCACACACTCACAGACATGGACACACTCACATATATGCACTCACACTCACATACATGCACTCACACATACATGCTCACACTCATGCACACACACACTCACACACACACACACTTGCACACACTCGCACACACGCCATCCTTCCCCACGGTGGACACAGCCCTCGGGCTGTCTGCGATACCATCTCCCCCGCCCTGCAGCTCTGCGGCCCTCTGCACGTGAAAGGTGAGAGAAGTTAATTGCCAAGCCTGCTGGCCCTTCCGGGGAGCCTTCCCTGAAGGCCACGGTCTTGCTGAGGGCTCAGGACCCCGACTCTCCCTTTCATTTTCCCTTTCTGGGGAGAAGGATGGTCTCCCAGGAAGTCTCCAAGGCCGGAAATTGATTTCTCGATTTCCGCCTGCATTTTGCTTCCGATTCAGGGCATAGAAAAAGGCAACGCTGCTGGTTCTCTCATTGATCCTCATGAAACAGCGCGCGCCTGGAATCAAAGGGCAGGGGTCATCAGCGGACGCCCCCTGCCCCCCCGCATCCTTCAGAGCCCAGGGGGATATCTGGCTTCAGAGAAGCTGATTGGAAGTTGTTGGTTTGTGAGATATGCAATCGATTTTGCTTGTTTCGCAGTTTGTTATTCCTTCCTTTTGCAGCAAACCGCACAGATAAGGGAGGCCTGGGATCCCCTTGCCAGGAGAGCTGAGGTTCATTTCTTGTGAGTTAACTTGTTTGCTAAGCATGATGGCCCTGCCTGGAACCTGAGAGGTAGACCCACTGAACAGCTGGGTTCCCCCACCAAGCAGCATCCTCAGTACAAACTAATAACCTGTTGCCATTGGGTCATAGCGACCCTATAGGACAGAGTAGAACTGCCCCATAGGGTTTCTAAGGAGCGGCTGGTGGATTTGAACTGCCAACCTTTTAGTTAGCAACTGAGCTCTTAACCACTGTGCCACCAGGGCTCCACAGACTAATAACAAGGTCTAGTTACCTGGAAACCCCACAAGCCAAGTCTTCTAGCTGAGCTCTGCCTGTGGAGATTTATGTCTTCGGACCCCATGTTATTTGTGGACGGTATGGCAGTGAGTAAGCCTGTGGGTCTCTCACTGACAACGGGCTGCGGCGGGTGGTGGGGTAAGACCAGCTAGCAGACTTCCACCCCTTGACTCCTGAGGCCGCTGGACTGCCCTCTGCCGCCGTCACCCTCCCAGGTCTGTCCCAGTGCCTGTTCCAGCTCTTTCTCTGTGAACCTCTTTCCTGACTTTACTGGCAGGTGTCCTGGCACCACCCAGTGTTGGGGGCCAAGCCTTCCATTCTCCCCTTGCATGACCACCACGTTCCCACCCTCCTTTTTTTTGGTGGGGGGAACCTGCTCCCGATCCTAGAAAGAGGAAAAAACCCATTCTTTTCCATTTCTCCCCTCTCATTTTGATCCCCAGTCCCGGTCACCCCCCGATTCCTAGTGAAACAGGCATTTTGCAAAACCACTGTGTCACATAGCAGGGACTGTGGGATGAAGTACTGGTTAAAGAAACCCATTGCCATCGAGTCAGTTCCGACTTCTGGCCACGCCAAGTGTGTCAGAGTAGAAGTGTGCTTCACAGGGTTTTTAATGGCTGATTTTTTGGAAATAGATCACCAGACCTTTCTTCCAAGGCACCTCTGAGTGGACTCAAACCTCCAATCTTTCGGGTAGCAGCCGAGCCTGTTAGTTGTTTGCACCATCCAGGGACCCCAGAGTACTGGTTGGGAGTGTCAAATCCTGGTAGCTCCACTCATAGCTGTATGGTCTGGAGCAACTTCCCTGCCTCCTTGTGCCTGCCTCCTCATCTATAAAATTTAACAACGACAGTGTCTAACTCACAGGATGGTTACGAGGTTGCAGAGCGTGACGTCTCAGAGGCAGCACCCCCTTGCCCCTACCAAGGTTAGTTGATACCGGGGGTTCTGAAAGCTCAGGCTGAACCTGGGAAGGCCAAGGACCTTGTCCTCTCAGGCCTGGGAAACAGAATTCAGTGACTCCCAGCCCCCATGGATTGTGGGCTGGGTTTGCACATGAACACGTGGACCTGGTCCACCCACATCAGGGAAGCTCTTGGTAGACCCCTGCTCCACCATGCAGTTGTGTCCTCTGTCTCCCTCCTCCACCTGCAATACCACATTGCCCCCAGTAGGAGGTGCAAACACCCTCAACAGGATGCAACGATGCAAAGACCAGGGAGACCCAGCTTTGAAATCACAAGCCTGGGCTTCAAGTTCATTCCTACCATTTTCCAGCTGTGCTGCCTTCGGCTTGTCATTTAACCTCTCTGAACAATATCTCCATCTACAGGTGAAAGATAATAATAATATGCACCTCATAAGATTAAGTTGTTATTGTTAGCTGTTGTCAAGTCAGCTCTGACTCATGACGACCCCATGTACAACAGAAGGAAACGTTGCCCAGTCTGCACCATCTTCGTGATCGTTGGTATATTTCAGTCCACTGTTGGGGCTATTGTGTCAATCCATCTCATTGAGGGTCTCGTTTTTGCTGATCCTTTACTTTACCAAACCTGATGTACTTTTCCAGCGATTGGTCTTTCTTGATGGCATATCCAAAGTAAGTGAGTTGAAGTCTCATCATCCTCACTTCTAAGATCATAACAACAACAACAAAAACCCAACCGACTGCCGTCGAGTCGATTCTGACTCATAGCAACCTTACAGGACAGAGTAGAACCGCCCCACAGGGTTTCTAAGGAGCGGCTGGTGGATTCAAACTGCTGACCTTTTGGTTAGCAGCCAGTAAGGATTAAATAATATTTATTAAATATATTAAATATAGTAATGGTTAAAGCCTGGTGGTGCAGTGGTTAAGAGCTCAGGCTGCTAAGCAAAAGATTCGCAGTTCAAATTCACCAGGCGCTCCTTGGAAACCCGATGGGGCAGTTCTACTCTGTCCTATAGGGTCACTATGAGTTAGAGTCGACCTGACAGCAACTGGGTTTTTTTTTCTTTTTTTTTAAAGGGTTAAACAATATTTTAAATACCTAGTAATAATAGTAATAGTAAGAGAATAAGAGCTATTTATTAAATATTATTTATTAAAATAAGTAAGACAGATACCAGAAAGGAAAATGTGTTATTTAAATATTTCCTTTTCCAGATCAGGGACCCTTTTAAAAAAATAACAATTCAACTACTGACTGGGAATATTCCTGAACTTTAGGAGTCCCACGGAATCACAGCTGAGTTCCACTCTGGTTAATGGATTCAGGATGATTCCTGTTGGGTAATTATATTCAGTAAGGGCCTGTCAATATAATTTGCTGTCAATTGTTGCTTTGTACATTGCTGGGGATAAAGGACTTAGGTGCTGGTGGGCTCTGCTGACAGCGAAGGAGCGTGGACGTGGAGGGGGGCCCATGTTTAAGAGCGCGATGGTGCTCCTGACCCATGTATTGGAGCAGGTGCGTGCCCCTGCTCCCGGTCCTCCTGCTCAATGGAGTGAAATGACAATGAGAGGCCTGGCCCACATGTGGAGGCCGTGCTTGCGGGCTGAGTCTGGCTGGAACTGGGCCCTTGTCCCCAGGTGGCCACACCCTGACTAATGGCGCCCAGGAAGCTGTGGGAGACTGGGGTGGGCAGGAATAGAGCAGGCCGACCAGCTTTCAAGGAGAGGCGCCGCCCAAGCCAGGACAGCAATTCCGGGATTTCTGTCACAAGAACGAGGATGGCAGATTTACCAAGTGGACGGAAGTTTTATTAACCTGCCACCCACCTAGGGGAGTAAATCAAAGAAGCCCACATTATTGAATCATTGGCCTTAGGAAGGAAGACGTCGTCTCTGCCCCCGGTGCCCCAGGCTGCGAGACACACCATAAAATATAGTCAGTGCTCCACCGTGATGGGCAAAATCAGAACACTTAGATAATGAAATTATATTTCTTCTGGGTTTTGAAGTGCTCCGTGTGCCTGTTGGGCTTCTTCTTGGTGTTTTTGATTTTTCACAGCAGATTTTTCTAATTTTATTTTTCTGTCAATGATAGTGAAACGAGTTTACCTTTCGGAGCTCACACCCATGAGTGGACAAGGAATTGTCCCTGAATGTGTTGGGTAGGGCTGTAGAAGAACCACCTTTTGGATGAAAACAAGGAAAGTGGATTATCGAAGAGAGTTCAGGTGCCTGCAGGCCCACCGGCATTGCTACTGCTCTTCTGCTTAATTATACTTCCCTCCTGCCTTAACCATACTTCCTTCCCTTCCTTCCTTCCTTTTTTTCTTTCTTCCTGATTTCATGCAGCCATATATTTATCTGTTCATCCATCTATCCACTAATTTATCAAATACTTCCTGAGTAGTGTAGGCTTGCATGTTGCTATGATACTGAACAGGTTTCGATGAGCTTCCAGACTAAGACGGACTAGAAAGAAAGGCCTGAAGATCTACTTCTGAAAAATCAGTCAATGAAAACCTATGGATCACAATGGTCCAATCCGCAACCAATCTTGGGGATGGTGCAGGACTGGGCAGCATTTTGTTCCCCTGTGCATGGGGTTGCCATGAATCAAGGGCCAAGTTGCCAGCAGCTAACAACAACAACGAGAGGAAGGAGTATTCTGGCACGAGCAAAGGTCCTGTGGCAGGAAGGAGATACTGAAAGAAGACCAGTGAAGCTGCAGAGTGGGTAAGAGGGAGGCCAGAGGAACACAGGACCAGAGTACGCAGGGCTGCCCTAGCACACCATAAGGGTTTAGCACTTAGAAAGAGAGTGCTGGGAAGCCAGTCATGGCAGGGCTTCGGAGCTGCGATTGTGGGTGGTGGTGGGGTGGTTAATGACTCTGGTGGTCACATTCCTGGAAATGGTGCTCTAAGTTGAAATGAGGTGTGCAAAAACCAATTATCCAATGGCACCCAGGCTCTGGTGGGGGTTGTGTTCCTGCTGAGGGGCCTGATGCCCCCACCATTCAGAGGGGAGGCCACACTTCTAATTTAATTTCATGACCTTGGGCAGGTCATTTCACCTCTCTGGGGACTGGACTTGAATGGATGATTTATAGGTCCTTTCAAATTCCATGCATCTAAGAATCAATTCTCAGTGACTTTCTCATCATGAATAAAGCCCTCGCTAAAACTTATATAAATAGATGAAAAAGGCCAAAGACATGAAATTATGGTTAACGTGATTCCTTATCATAATGTGCTGTATATGCAGAGCTATCTCTTGTCTCCCTAACGCTTACCTTATTTTTACGGAAACACACGGGTGAGGGATTGCAGCCACCCAGCAAATGCTCCATGGCTCCCTGGGGAAAGTCCAGTCCTGTCAAACTGCAGCAGGGAAACGCGTGTTATGCCTGTGGCCATGACGTACGTTATGTGGGGACCTGGACATAGAGCTGTGTCAGGTTCTGTCCACTGACTCACCCCCAGGGGCAGACACAGGCCACTCAGCTCGGCCCACTCCCTAGGAGAGGGACTCACTCTAGACACCCATTTGCCGCACTCGGCCGAGACATGAACTCAGAACCATTGCAAATGCAGGAACGGAAAGGCAAGGTGGTTAAACACATGGCTTGGAGTCACTCACTCTGCCTGTCACCTGGAACCTGATATTTCACTTCTCCAAGCAGCAATTTCCTTTAAGATGGAAATTAAAATGCTTACCTACCTACCTACCTAGTATCCCTGGTGGTGCAGTGGTTAAGTGCTCAGCTGCTAACCAAAAGGTCAGCGGTTCGTACCCACCGGCCACTCCACGGGAGTAAAGACCTGGCGATCTGCTCCCATAAAGATTACAGACTTGGAAACCCTATGGAGCAGTTCTACCCTGTCCTATAGGGTAGCTATGAGTTGGAATCGACTCAATGGCAACGGGTTACCTACCTACCTTAAAGGATGATATGGAGATTAAATGAGATCATTCGTGCAACTTGCTCTAGCCCAGTGCCTGGCTCTTCGTGTGTTGAATGACTTGCCCATATTAGCCTAATCCGCCCTCAATGCTGTTATTGAATATTTGAGGCTACACGCAGTTGAGGTCACAAACGCCAAACGCACGCATATCCAGGGTCTCCCAGTTGTATTTGTGCTTGAATGGACTGGTCAGAAAACAGAGTAGGTTCTACTTATTTCAGTTAATCCCTTTTGCTATTTATCTACAGTCTCTAGTTAAAAGTAAAAACAGAAACAAAATCCGAAGTAATGTTCATGAGACGCGCCCTAGCCCAGTGGGTCCAAATGACTTTTGAAGTTACTCTCTGAAGAACCAGCGGGGCCCTGTTCCTGGTCTGGGATGTGCCCTTTGGGCTTGTGCTTGAGTGGGCACCCATACGTGTGCAGGCACATACACACTCACAGTCACAGGCACGCACACGTGCATACATGCACACCCACACTCATACGTACATTCACGCACGTGCGTGCACGGATGAACACACCCACACGTGCATGCACGTAACACACATGCATTCACACGCACACACACACCGTCTCACACATACACTCACATACACACACGTGCAGAGACACACACACTCACAATGCACATACACATACACATGCACACACATACACATCATATACACTAACACACACACTCTTACACATGTGTGCATGCACACACACTCACACGTGGATACCCATGCACACCTGTGCATGCATATGGACACACACGCGCAAATAACTCATTGCTGAGAGTGTGCCTGGAAAATGAACTCCCGTTTCCTTGACACGGTCCTGCTCTGCTTTCCAGGATGAAAAACACGTTGCCCTCCCACAGTCTCCCTCCCAGTGAGGAGGGCTCGAGGTGAGGCAGGGAGAAAGTGGAAAGCGAGGGGCGGAGGGAAGACACGCTCATCCATTCTCCACCGTCACTCCTGGGTCCCCAGCCCACAGGCCCCTCCCAGGCCAGAGCTGGGGGCACTGAGTCTTCAGAGCAGGCAAAATAAAACGGTTGTGTCTCGGATCCATCTAGACAGTAAATTTTTTGAGTCCCTGTAAGCTAAAATCAATATTGGCACAACTGTGTGTCATTAAAAACTAAATGAACATGACAAAGCCAAACTGCTGCCTATTAAACAAATGAGTTTTCTCTCCGCAAAGGCCCAGCGGGTTATTAAATTCTTTATTACAGGAACATCACCATTTGAAGGGGATAAAAATACGTCTTTATGAGTCCTCTGTACGTGCGTAGCAGCATGGCCTTCTTGTGCTCATCCCAAAGACACCCCGATAGTCGCCGACCTTCTCCCACGGAGGCAGGGGACATGGTGTCTCCGAGGTACCAGACAAGACAAAGAGGAAAGGGTGAGATGGTACCTGGTATTCACCTACGTGCCATGGGCCTATCCAAACATTACGTAGATGATTCTTCTAACAAATATTTATTAAACACCTACTATGTGTCAAGCATTTTGGGGATATGGTGGTGAAGCAAAAAAGGCATAGCCCATTTGCTCAAGCCAGCCCTGCCCCTTTAACATATCACCTGAGATGCTTGCAATGGCGTCTCAGAAGACCCAGCCACTGCCCATGGCTAAAAAGCCAACGATTCTTATTTTCTCAACTGATAAGTAGTCTGGAGGCAAGGAGGTTCCAGAGTTGGTGCAGTGATTCGGTGATGACATCACAGACCCAGGTGCTTTCCATCTTCATGCTCTGCCATCCTCAACGTGACTCTTGTTCGCTGACTGGGTGCCTCATGCTCACAAAATGGCTGCCATAGCTCCAAACATCTTGACTGCACACAACCCTACCCAAAGGCAGTTTCTACTCCCACATTACACTGTATCAGGGAGTAAAACCTTTCCCAAAAGCCCCCTCAAGTCCCACTGGCCATGACTGGTGCATATGCTCAAGCCTGAGCTGCAAGGGAGGCTGGGAATGTGAGTCTTATGGAACATGTGTGAATAGTTGTTCACAGGCTCCATCCACCTCTCTAAAGAGGTTTTTGCTTCTGCTTTCCAGGAGTATGGAAATAGATGACCCCAAAGCATCTCATAGATGTCCCAGAGCTGACTTGCTCTGTCCTGGCATTTCTCTGGTTCCTGGCTGTGCTGGGTCTTTTCCGTGACCTCCCCTAGATCTACTTTCCCTTCTCCACCCTGCTCTGTGCTCCAGGGGACTGACCTTCCTAGAGGCCTTCAATGGGCTTCTTTGCCTTCTGGCTTTAGTTGGGATTGGCCACTAGGAGGCATGACCAGAGATCAGAGGGTGAGAGGAGGGTGAGTTTGGGGATTTATTTCTCCAGCTACCTCTAGACAGCTTACTGGGGTAGTCTGAGAAACAGCAATGCAGGACTTAGCACTTTCACATATACCGTTGTCCTTAATTTTCACAGTAGCCAGCAAAGTAGATATTATGGTCTCCATTTTACAGAAGAGGAAACCAAGGCACAGAAAGGTTAAACATTTTGCCCAAGGCCATACAATCTGCTTCGCAGGGCTTGGATCAGAGTCCTATCTCCTGACTTCCAATTCCATGCTTTTCATTGATGCTGTAGTTCTAGTCTTTGCTCTGAACAGTCTTGGTCCTACACGCAGAACTAAAAGGTCTGTTCTACTGGTGAAGTGGGATAATGACTATCTTTTCTCAATTTGCACATAGACTGCATTAATACACGTAATTTCTTCGATTATTCTGTTGTTCCTCAAAATTTTTCAGTCTTTTTGGTACTTACTATCCTGCCATCAATACCAGAATCTCATAAAAAATGGGATATGACTTAGCACAACATTACACAGTTAAATCCAATATCTCAAAAGTTCATAGTGTTCTGCACAGATTATTACGTACTTCTCGGTGCTCTATACCCAGATTGGTGTTTGAGAACTATTTTTTCCACAATTGTTCTCAGATCCTGAACGGATAACCTAGACTTGGGGTAGAAAACTGGTTTCATCTCACATTCTAGCATGAATCAATTGGTAGTGACTCCCCAGAGTGCTGTGCTGAAAAGGATGGTGAGGCTGCATCTGGACTCAGTAGGAAGGAGGACTGGGCTCCATTAGTTATGCCTGCCACAGGCATAGGAGGTGGGACAGCTGACATGTTTGCCATTGATTTACATGCTCTGACCCCAACCTGTCCCTGCAGCAGGAGAAAAGACACTAGTCTCAACCTGTCTTGGTTCTGGCACCCCTTAGAATGACGAAGGTGCAGGAGAGGGGCCAAGCTGGCCTCATTTCCCCCTGCTTTTGTTAAGTGGTAATCACCATGGCATTAAAGATGATCACATAATATTATTTAAGCATGTTTTTTAATAGCTGTGACAATGGCCAAGCTCCATCTGCAGACCTTGACCGCTACCCAGGAAAGGGCAGCTGTTTGGCTGATATGACGAGAACATTGCTGGCACGGAGCTCACTCTGTCATCCTTGCTGAAGTGCAGAGGCAATTCTCCCTGAAGGTGACACAGCAGTTGATGGGGAGCAGAGGACTAGGTCCCCAGCCCCCCACCACAGGAAGATAAAGGATTGAGCCAGCTGGAGAGGAGACCTGTTAAACCCAGGAAGTTTGAGGGTACTGGAAGCAGTGACCCCTTCTGGCCAACAGAGGAATAACATGGGCTTGTTAGTCAGGAATGATGGACAGAGGAGGCCAATGAAGTCAAGAGAGAACACTGATAGTGACAGAGTCATCCCCTAAGTGACTGTATCAACTTATCCCAGCCCCTAGAGGAAGATGGGATTGCCTGGGTAGTGCAAATAGTTAATGTGCTTGGTTACTAACCGAAAGGTTTGGAGGTTCAAGTCCACCCACAGGCATCTTGAAAGAAAGACCTGGTGATCTAATTCTGAATAATCAGCCACTGAAAACCCTATGGAGCATAGTTCTACTCTGACACACATGGGTCATCATGAGTCGGAATCAACTTGACCACAACTAAAAAAAATACCAAACCCATTGCTGTCGAGTTGATTCTGACTCATAGTGACCCTATAGGACACAGTAGAACTGCCCCATAGGGTTTCCAAGGAGCGCCTAGTGGATTCAAACTGCTGACCTTTTGGTTAGCAGTTGTAGCTCTTAACCACTATGCCACCAGGGTTTCCTGACCACAGCTAGTTTTTTTTTTTTTTTTTTTTTTTTTTTTTAAAAAGGGAGGTAAAATAAATGTAAGGGGTCCCTGGGTGGACCAAACAATTTGTGCTGAGCTACTAACTGAAAGGTTGGTGGTTCAAAACCAGCCAGCAGCACCACAGAAGAAAGGCCATGAGATCATAGCCATTGAAAACCCTGTGGAGCGCAGCTCTACTTTGACACACAGGAGTCGCCATGAGTCCTAATGGACTCAGAGGCAATGGGTAGAATAAATACGTGTGAGGGGAGGAATGTTGGTGTAATAGTGTACCTTGGCCACTCTCATCTCAAAAGGCACGGAAGGGAATGGAGTAGTGGGGGCGTTGGAAGCCTGGAGGACAATGGGAAATGTATTCGAGAATCTTGGGAAGTGATCAACATTCCTTATGCTTTTTAAAATTTGGTTCTGGGATCGGAGCCCTGGTGGTGCAGTAGTCAAGAGCTTGGCTGCTAACCAAAACGTTGGAGGTTCGAATCCACCAGCCACTCCAGGGAAACCCTATGAGGCAGTTCTACTCTGCCCTATGGGGTTGCTATGAGTCAGAATCGACTTGATGACAATGGGTTTGGTTTGGTTTTTGGTGCTGGGGTCCAGCAGTGACATTTCCTGATGTTTCATTTGTCAGTGACTGACCTCCTGGTGATATGTCCACCCATCTCTGGAGAAGGTGGGCCGTCTCGGAGGCTGGCACAGGACAAGCCCCAAGGCACCGTATCCTCAGCCATTACTCTGCTGGCCCCATGCACTCATCACTTCAGATGGTTCTGCAAGCCCTCTGTACCTCACTGTCTTTGCACACGCCGTTCCTTCTGCATGGAAGGGCTGTCCTTTTCTAGTCTTCTCAGTCACGTCCAACTCATGCTGCAGGGCCTGGCCTGAGGCTTTCCCTGTCTGCTCCCCTGCTCCCCGAGCAGAGCTACCACTTCCTTATCTACATTCCTGTAACATTACAGCTATGCCGAGCACACTGTGTTAGGGCTATTTATTTATAATATCATTATGATTTAAAAAATAACAACGGCTACAAATTGTTGGACACTTTCTCCATGCCAGGACTGAGCAACTGACATGCTGTGGATTATCTTGTTTCATCCTCATGATAGTCCGGTGAACTAGGTGTGATTATTATCACATTTAAGAATAAGAAAATGGGGGCCTAGCATCACATAGCTGCAGTGGTATGCTGATAAACCAGTCCTGGGGAGGAGAGGTATTGATTTGTAGCGTTTGCCAATGTCTATGGTGTAAATAGTCCCACGATTGTGATTTCAAACTACCAATGGTTTAACAACGGGCTCACAAGATTTCTGAAAATTTAGCAGTTGGCTCTCACTAGCCAGAATGAGCCTGTATGAGCTGGCTACAGCAGGCCACTGTGTTAGCTGTCCTCATGCCCAGGAACTCGGCTCTGGGCTGCTCAAGAGCAAGGAAAACCAAAAAACCAAACCCATTGCTGTCAGTCAATTCCGACTCAGAGTGACCCTATAGGACAGAGTAGAACTGCCTCACAGGGTTTCTGAGGAGCGGCTGGTGGATTCGAACTGCCAACCTTTTGGTTAGCAGCTGAGCTCTTAACCACTGTGACACCAGGGCTCCAAGAGTGGGTTTTAATAATCTGTTACCCCCCATCGCCCTGCACAGTAACGGGGACGTAACAGATATTAACTAAACTTTTGTTGAAATGAGAAGGATTTCTGAGCACAGAGGTCAGGTGCCTGAGGACTGGCTGGACAGAGTTCCTCGGCAGGACACTGCCCTTCTCCTCTGAGTCGTACACTGTCCAAGGGGCTCAGAAAAGGAAGGACAGAATCTGGGCCAGGAAGGGGCCTGGCTCAGGCCTCAGACCTGAGGCTGTGGGCTGTTGGAGCGGCCAAGGCCTCCTGGCTGGGAGCAGATGGTGTGTCTGGACATCTGACAGGAGGAAGCTTCCGGAGAGTGGGGAGCCAGGAGACGCTGAGAACTGCAGCTTCAGGTGCCTGCTCCCGTCAGCCTGCCAGGCTCCATTCTCCCAGGATAAGTGCGGGGCTGCTTGCATGCGAGGCAGCTGACAATGTGGCTGTCACCCGGGTCAGGCCGGGCCCCACTTGACAGGCAAGGTCCACCTTGACCGTGTGTGTGTGTGTGCAGGGAAGGTGGAATGAGCTGAGGAGCACTTGGAAAAATGTTTTTGTGTGTCACAAACCTTTATCTCCATAAATAATGTGGACCTGAGATATGCTTTTATCTGGCTGAGGCCAGAAGATACAGTAAAATTTGTGGAAGATGGAACGTATGGGAGGCGGAAACCTGTCAGAGAAGGAAGACTCAATTATTTTCCACTAATAAAGAGAAAAGTGGTATGACTGCACCCTGTCAAAGGTGGAAAACTTGCGAGATCCAGAAAAACAAGGCAGTCCCATCGAGTTCCGGCTCTCACAGTTTTCACTGTACTCATAGGTAGCAGTAGAGATGCTAATAACAGCATTAATGTTTATCTGAACAGGGCTAGGGCCAGGATGGGAGAACCTGGAGGAAAGACTCCCAGAGGGGCTGGAGTCCCCGCCATGGGCAGCCTGGACATAAGGGCTCTGGGTACAGCAAGAGGATGAACCCAGTCAAGGCCTAGAGCCATTCCTGGAGCCAGGTGAGGAATGCATGGGAAGATGAGCATCGGCGTTTGCCAGACAGTGATTCTAAGACTTGAGTGTGTACCTGGGCAGGGCCAGTTCCATGGGCGTGTGGCTGTGCAGTCTCACGAGGCCCCACACTCAGAAAGATTCCAACTTAGAAGGGCCCGGTGCTTGGGTTTATGCTCTGCTTATAGGAGCCTTGCATCTTCATTTTGCACTGGGACCTGCAAATTATGTCCCCCGTCCCACCTGAAGGGCTGGTGTGCTAGTGTCTTTGGGCTGCTGTAACCAAATACTACAAAGCAGGTGGTTTGTAAGAACAGAAATTTATAATCTCACAGTCTGTAGGATAGGAGTCCAAATCAGGGTGTCGGCAGTGTTGATTCCTTAAGGGCTCTGAGCGAGAGACTGTTCATGCTTCTCTCCCAGCTTCTGGTGGCTCCAGGCTTTCCTTGGCTTGCAGGAATTCACGTGGCATCCTTTCCTCTGTGTCTCTTCTTCTCTTTCATAAAAACACTACTCAGTTTGGATTCGGTCTCTCCTTACTCCTGTATGACCTCATGTTAATTGATAACATCTTCAAAGACCCTATTTCCAGACAAGGTCACGTTCACAGGTACCAGGGGTTAGGACATTAACATATCTTTTTGGGGGACATAATTCAATCCATAACAGCTTGTTAAAACTCAAGTTGTGGGCTGCTCCCCGGAATTTCGAATTCAGAATGTCTGGGGTGAGGCCTGAGAATTTGCATTTCTAAGAAGTTCTTAGGGGAGAATTTTAAGAACCGTTAAGCTAGAGGAGCAGAGGAGCACCATGGGAAGGCAACAGAGGAAAGACCAGTTGAGACAAATTCTGTGGCCAGCTCAGAGCCGCAAATGCCAAGTCAGAGGTCAAGAGGTTGCAAAAAGGTCAGTTCACCTCTAAACTTTACTTCTGTGGGGGGTGAGGGGGTGGGGTGTGATGGAGTGGGAGGGGCCAGAAAGCCAAAAGACGAGCACTGACCTTCAATGGCTGAGGAGGAATTAAAGGCGAGTGGATGAGGGAAAGAAAGCCCTGGTATTGTAGTGGTGAAGAGCTACAGCTGCTAATCAAAAGGTTGGCAGTTCGAATCCACCAGCCACTCCTTGGAAACCCTATGGGGCAGTTCTACTCTGTTCTATTATAGCGTCGCTATGAGTCGGAAGTGACTTGATGGCAGTGGGTTTGGTTTTTTGGTTTTGTACGAGGGAATAGAGGAGTCCTGGCGTTGCAGTGGTTAAGCTGTCGGCTGCTGACTGAAAGATCAGCAGTTCTAACCCACCAGCCACTCTGCAGGAGTAAGATGTGGCAGTCTGCTTCTGCAAAGATTTTAGCCTTGTAAACCCTATGGGGCAGGTTCTACTCTGTCCTATAGGGTCACTGTGAGTCAAAAACAACTCGATGGCAACAGGTTTGGTTTTTGGTATGATAGAGGAGTCCCTGTGGGGGGTGGTTAACCAGGTTGGCTGCTAACTGAAAGGTTGGTGGTTCGAGTCTACCCGAGGGTACTTGAGAAGAAAGGCCTGGTGATCCACTTCCAAAAATGAGCCACTGACAACCCTATGGAGCACAGTTCTACTCTGACACACATGGAGTTGCTATGACTTTGAGAGGACTCAATGGCAACTGGTTTAATTTTTTTTAGTATAGGAGAAGATATGTATGACCAAAAAGATCAGGCCTCAGGAGGAGTACGCAGATTTGGGGTAAAAAAGGGAAGTCTGAAATGGGCTGAGCCTTTAAGTCAAACCAAAGGAAACTGAGTCATGTGAAGCAATGTCTGCCCCACCAGCTCAAGAGAGAGATTTTCAATGATAGCTCCCTTGCACTCTAGGAAAAGAAATCTAACCTGGTGCCTGTACTTAAGGTATCGGTTGGATGCTCCGAGCCAGGAGAAAGGGAAAGTGGAAGGCTTTGACTCCTAAGCACAAGAGACGGTGGAGCCTAGGGTTATCTAGCAGCCCTGAGAATAGCCGGGAGTATTCTGCCTGGAGGAGGTTCTTCTTCACATTCTCCACTACAAAATGATTTCTGACTGACCTGTCCTGGAGCCTGATATTCCACCCCTTAAGCACTGTTTCTTCCACATAAAATAAGGGATTTTTAAGCAGGGATGATGGACCCCTCAGGAGTGAATGAAAGTACTTTGGAAAGCCCATGGGCCCTGCTGAAATTGTTTGTAAAATTTAGTGTGCATTGCATGTATGTTTTTTTCCCCGGGGAGAGGGTCCATAACTTTTATCAGATTTTCAAAGGGTTATGTGACCCCTCAAAAAAAATTTTTTTTTATTTAAAGGATTTATCTGGAAGGAAGATTACCTAATAAATGGTGTTGGGATAACTTGTCTATCATTTGGAAAAAATAAAGCTGAATCCCCACTAACTATACCAAAATATACTCCAGATGGATCAAGGATTTAAATGTTAACAAAATGAGGCAATAAAAGTTATGGAAGACATTTGGGTAAATATATTTATAAACTTGGAGTTGAGAACCAGTTTTCAAAGTGGGACACAAAACCTGGATGCTATATAGAAAAAGATTAATCAACCTAGTGCAGAAAAATGAAAACTTTAGTGTGGGAAAAACAAAGACAAGGGACGTAGAAGAATCCTGATTAAAAGGGGTAAAATGCAGAACAGAAATTCAAATTCTCATGGACTCCTACTTTCTGGGGCCATGGAGGCTGGATGAACTCCTGAAACTATTGCCCTGAAATTATCTTTAAACCTTAAACCAAAAATATCCCTGTCTTAGGCTGGGTTCTCTAGAGAAGCAAAACCAGTAAAGTGTATAAATATATACATAGAGAGAGATTATGTCAAGGAAACAGCTCACGCAATTGTAGAGGCTAGAAGTCCCAAGTCCATGGATCAGGGTAGAGGCCTCTCCCAAGTCACACAGCTGCAGAAGTTGGCAAGCCCAAGATTGGAAGGTTGGAGAGCAGGGCTCCTGCTCACAGGCTGTGCAGATCAACGAATCCCAGGTTCGGTAGATAAGCTGACAGCTCAAGTCCCAAGAACGGGAGATGAGACGACAGGAAGCAGCCGCAGGATCCAGAGAGAGCAAAAAGCCAGAACATCTGCTTATATACAGATGCGGGCCACACCCCCAAGGAGACTCCCTTTCATCTGATTGGCTACTCACAGTATGTTCAATCATGGGAGTGATTACATTAAAACACGGACAATCATAGCCCAGCCAAGTTGACACACAATCTTAACCATCACAATCCCCTAAATTCTTCTTAAAACCATACAATCGTTTGGGTTAACCAGTAAAGAATGTCTGCCTTGAGCACTGTGCTCCTTTAAGATCTATTTATATAGGATCAAATTGACAACTGCAGCTGAAAAGAGCAGACAGGAACCTTAGGGGGCAGTGAGTTTATGTTAACGGGGAGGAACAACTCAGCAAAGGAGGGTGAGAATGTTTGCACAACTCGAAGAATGTAATCAGTGTCACTGACCTGTACATTTAGAAACTACTGAATTGGTGTATGTTCTGCTATGTATTTTCTCAACAACAACAACAGAAAGAAAATAAATTATGTATTAAAAAAAGAAGGGGCAAACAAGGAAAAATACTTACCATACGAATCATGGACAAGAAGCCAATTTATTAATTTGCAGAGAACTCAGAGAATCTCTAAGAAAAAAATTAAAATAACTGTACATAAGACAAAGGTAGGCAGTGTATACTAAAGGAAATACAATGAGCCAATAAACAAATAGAAAGATTCTCAGCAATAGCCTAAATAATTTTTAAAAAATGAAACTAAAAACCTGTTGTCTTTGAGCCAATTCCAACTCATAGTGACCTTACAGGACAGGGTAGAACTGCCCCGTGGGGTTTCCAAGGCTGTGATCTTTACCGAAGCAGACTGCCACGTCTTTCTCCTGAGAAGCGGCTGGTGGGTTAGAACCGTCGACCTTTTGATTAGCAGCTGAGTGCTTAACCACTGCACAACCAAAGCTCCTTGAAAATAAAAATGGATATCAAAAACCGGAATAAGATTTTTGTTATCTCACAGATTGACCCAGATTTGTGCTGAATCATGTTTTAATATATGGATGTTTTCAATTTTATTGAGTTCCCTACAGCTTGATATTTAGATTGCATCGAGTTCTCAGGTGGTATCAGCAATGTTATCAAGAACAATTTCTTAGCTAAATCCATGGTTATTTACTTAAGATGGATTCCTAGAAGGATCACCAACATTTAGCTTCATGTAGGTGACCTGATCTTTTCCAAAGTGATCAGAGCAGGCAGGCTGAAGCGAGGAATATAATACAGGGTCCGGGTCCCTCCTGGGAATGGCAGCCCTGGATTTGGAGACAGGAAAAATAGTGAGTGATGTTCAATGAGCATCTATTATGTGCCATGCACCGTGGGAGTCCCTGGGTGGTGCAAACGGTTAAGTGCTCTACTACTAGCCAAGAGGTTGGTGGTTCAAACCCACCCAGAGGCGCCTTGGAAGACAGGCCTGGTAATCTGCTTTCAAAAAGTCACAGCCTTGAAAAGCCCATGAAGCAGTTCTACCCTGCCCACATGGGGTCACCACGAGTTGTAACTGACTCGAGGACAACTAAGAACAACACAGCATCAGTGTGCTGGGCAGTTTTGCAATTATCAGGTGTCTCATGTGACCCTCCAATAGCCTTATAAGGCAAGCGTTTTTTGCCTACTGTACAGATGAGGAAACTGAGGACCAGAGAGGTGTAGTAACTTCCTCAATATTGCACAGTAAAGCAGGAGCTGGGATTCAGGGTGCAGGTCGATCTGATTTAAAATAATCCTGTGTTCTTCTTGCTTCCCCAGCTAGCCTCCCTGTCAGCTGCAGGTGGTTGATGTGAGACACCTGGGGAGTCAGGGATGGGGGGTGTGGGGGGACTAGGAAGAAAGAACGGCATCACCAGGGAGATTGGAGGACCCCAAAGACAATTTTGTCTCTTCTCACAATTTTCCCGAAAGTTGGCCCTGCCCCCTGGGTTTCCTAACGTGTATCCTTCAAGGGAAAGTTGCGCAAGGGAGGCTGAGGAGTCACCTGCACACGTTTGTACGAGGAATGGACGAATGGACGTTAAATAGCAACGAGACCTTTCGCTGCTGTTGTTGTTAGCCAGCATTGAGTTGGCCCCCACCTCGCAGCGACTCATGCGCAACAGAGCAAAACACTGCCTGGCTCTGCGCCGTCCCCGTGAGCGGTTGCAGATCGGACTGTTGTGATCCATAGGGTGTTCATTGGCTAATTTTGGGAAGCAAATCGCCAGGCCTTTCTTCCTAGTCTCTCTTAGTCTGAAAGTTCCGCTGAAATCTGTTCAGCATCTTAGCAACAGGCAAGCCTCCACTGACAGACAGGTGGTGGGTTCACTGGCCGGGAATGGAACCGGGGTCACCCGCATGGAAGGCGAGAATTCTACCCTGAACCACCAATGCCGCTTCCTCGACGTTTTAGGTGTGTTTAAATGAGCCGCCCAGGCCGACTCTAAACTTTCAGTCACCCCCATGTGCACACAAGCCTGCATACAGCTCAGTCACCAAAAGAGGTTTTCTGAGGTCCCAGGGAAGGCAAGACCCTTTCTCACCTAATTGCTCTGCTTAACCCTTCCGATTGCCTTGACCTTATCCCTCTTCTGCAGCTCAGCCAGGCGACTTCTTTCCCTCCCTTCACACTTGATCGGCTCATTGCTCCCCCTCCTGGATCACCCAATTAAGTAACCGTGTTCAACTCAGAATCTAATGATTGCAAGACTTAAAGAGAAGAGCAGGTGCGATGTTACCTTTCAAATACGTTCTAAAGATTCAACCAAAGTTAGAAGGAGTTGCCGGGCGTAGAGCTAATTTGCTAAGAGCAGGCACTACTCCGTACCATACTGTGTCTTCAGCTCTGCTGGAGCCCAAGGAGCTGACGTATGATTCTGGAAAAGGTGTAAGCGGAGACAGAAGCTGGTCCGCCCATGTCTGTGGCAGATAATAAGTCACTTTCCTTGCTCAGTTGTTACTCTAGAGTGGTTACTGGTGAAAATGATTCTAAAAATATTTGGTTCTTTCTAAAGACATGGAACAGAACAAGAGATATTGTAGAAAAGTATCAAAAGACTTAAAAAATGTGCATGTTCTTCGGCTTCTATGAATTTGACTTCCACAAATTTATCTGAAGGAAATAATCCGATCTGCACAAAGAGTTATGTACAATATGTTCCTCATAGCATCTTTTATACTATTCAGAACTGGCAACAGCCCAATTATTCAATAAAAGGATATTGACCACGAAAATTAATGTGGCTGTTAAAAATCATGCTGTAGGAAAAATAATGGCCTGGCAAAATGGTCACAATGTAACAGTTAGTGGGGGGAAAAGCAGGTTACAAAATAGGGTGCCCAATATGAGATATTTTTATAAGGAAAAAAAATGAGGGAGGAAGAAAGAAGGCTGGGAATTTATGTACCAAAATGTTAAAGAGTTTCTCTCCAGGTGATGGGATTATGGGCATTTTTTTGTTTTGTACCTTTCTGCTTCCCATATTCCCTGCATTGAGTACCCTCTGTAATTAGGGAATTAAAAAAATGTTTTTAGTGGAAAGAGCTGGTTTGTAACAGAACTTCCAACTCAGGGCCCTGTGGTCACAAAAGGATGTGGAGGGTCCCTGGAGGTGTCTGTCTCAGAACGCGGCAGGTGCCCAGCTGAGTCCAGGCTCAGGTGGTGTGCGGACTCGTCTGCGGGGAGGAAGGATGAGCTCAGCTCAGGCCTCACCTCCTGCGATCACTGTTACCTCCCGGATGGCTCCCACTAGGGACAATCAGTATCCCGCATACCCAGCCTGTTAGACACAGTGTTTGATTGAAGCTGGAGTTACTCAGATTACTGCTGGGTTGAAAAATGGCTGGCGGGTCCCTGGAGATGGAGCCCGAGCTTGGTATTTATAACCTAGTCTCCCCAGCGCCGGGCCTGGACACCACACAATTTTGACAGATGATTCTCATGAGAGACTTTCCGTTTCCATTTGATTATGGGCCCATAAACACAGATTACAATTGAGTGGAGTTAGGGCTTTGCCTGAATTGGAACTGCCAAGGCTCAGGAAGCTTTCCTGGAGGGCTCTTCTCCACCACTACCAACTCCCCTCCTCACCCTGGCTGTGATGTGCCCGTCACTCAGGCCCCCCTGGGGTCCCGGGCTGCTCAGGGTTCTGAGAAGCTGCCCTCAGTTATGCATGTGTTTTGATGTGGCTTTTGGAAGTTTCCACGAGCATCTTTTATGTGGGCATTTGTTCTCCTGTTGGCCTGGGAATCCTTCATCTGGATCACTCAATCTTACCCAGCTTTGGGTGGTAGAGTGTGCTCAGCTGGTTCCAGGGGGCTTCAGCCAATTTTGGTCTGGGGTCCACCATCCTGCGTTTCTCTTTTTCACTCACCCATTCATTCATTCACTCATTCATTTGACATTACTGGGCATCTGCTGTGTGTCAAGCAATGGACCCCAGACCCCAGGTAGACCTCAGGATATAGAGATGAAGACCCATGGCTGTCCTCAGAGGAGGCACACTCTAAGATAGGGTCACAGGCACTCATTTGAAGAAAACCTCAGGGAGCTAAGAAAACATGGAGGAAGGACATCTATGCTAGAAGGAAGGAGCCAGCCCAGGCTAGGAGGAAGAGATGCTGGTCACGCGAGTCAACTCACCAAAAGTGTCCAGAGCACCTACACTATGAGAATTGGCCAAAAATAGTGAACCAGACAGTGTCTCTATCCTCATGCTGCTTATCAGCTGGGAGCATGTCTTCTGGCTAAGAAGAAGGCTTATAGGCTAAGACTGCTTCTTTCTCCCTCCATCTATGGGACAAGATGAGAATTGCTTCAGAATCCTGAGCAAGCAGGCAAGATGAACCCATAGCAGAGTGATGCTCAGGGAGTCTTGAGTCTTTGGCTGGCAATACTTCAACCAATAGCTATTGACCCTGTGCCAGCCCCTACTCAAGGCCCTGGGGAGGCCCAAACCACGTCTGTGTGCTCAGGGAGCTTCCATCCTGCTGGGACAAAAGAGAGAAAGACAAAGACCATATCCAAAGAAATGGCAAGTGCAGAGAAGTGCTGTGGAGAAGGGGGGAAGGGAGATGGGGGGGAGCGTATGTTCTATACGTAGGTGCCTTGGACCGTGGTGTCAATGGTGGCAGGAGGTGCTGTGACTCTAGATCCATTTTGAGGCAGAGCTTTCAGGCTGAGAGAATTAGGAGAAAGATAGGAGTGGAAGATGATTCCAAGGTTGTTAGCAGAGTTACCGCTTACTAAGGTGCAAAAACCTGCAGGAGGACCAGGCTTGGGGAAATACCTCTACTACTTATCCTGCTCCTCTAATGCTTTACCTTCCATCCCAGGGTCTCCCCACATGTCACCCTTACTTTCTGGTCTCTTCCCAGGGCTATGGTGTGTGACAATGTCAGCTCGTGGATCTGCCCTCCTTCCTTCATTGATGCACCGTTGGCCAGACTCCGTGCGCCATGTTGCAAATGTAGCCGTGAACAAGACCAAGTGACTGCTCTCCTGGGGCTTGCTATCTGGTGCCCCACACAGTGCAGGCCACCCCAGCTCAGAGCCCAAGGAAAGCTGCTCATCCTGGGCATGGAGGCCAGGCATTGCAGCACCGTGCCTGGACCCAGATCCATGGATGCTGCTGCCTCTTTGCTAAGCTCCACATGGCTCCCGCTCCTTCTCCATAGAAACGGCGGCCCACCAGGTGTTTGTAAGGCGGCCTGCTCCAGGCACGATTTGCACCAACCTCTTTTGTGTACCAGCTGCTCGGGGATCCACTCTTTTATACCTCTTCCTGGGAGGCTCTGGCTCTGGATCCTGTGCAAACACATCTAGAATTCTTCAGGCCACATGACAGGAACATCTGTTGCCAGAAAGAAAAGACCGCAGTGGCCCTTTTGTAATCACTCCTAATTGTCTCCAGCTCCAGGGCACTTATCTTTCGGTCACAGATTTAAGGACTTCCAAGATGTTTCCAGAAGGGTGTTATTGCTTCGGGCCTGGATATTCCTTCTGTGGTCAAGGTGGCAGCAGGAAGAAAAGGGCAGAGGACAGGGGGCAGGGGCCACTGGGACCAACCAAAAGGGCTTATGCGAATATTCCATCCCAAGTCCAGGTGACTTCTCTTAGAATTGAATAGGGAGCAAAAGGAAGCAAAGAGAGATGGTGTAGCAGATACCTACTCATATCCCTCGGGCCTTCCAGCTTCGAGGGTCTCCTGACTTTACCTGCCAGTGTTTTTCTGAAGCCGTGGAAGGTTGCTCTGCAGAAGTGGGGGAATTAGTGCCCTCCTTCGGAGCAACCTCAACCATAAAGGGATGAGCGTGGGTGTATAAATACCTCAGCTCCCTTGCCCCTTCTCTGAGGACTCAGAGGCATCCACTCTACAGGTCTCCCAAGATCCCCAAGGGTTAGGTCTCATTGCCCACATGGGAGCTGGCTTGATGACAGACTCCTCCTAGGCCACCTTCCCTTCCCTGTATCCCCTCTCTACTCCCCAGCGGTGCTTCCTGTATTGCATAAAGTTGCAAATGAATCCCCATCTCAGGAGTTTCTTTTGGGTGAACTCAAACTAAGACCAGTAATGGCAAATGTCAGCATCTATGGATTTATGGGTTGTTTTTAGAGCAGTTCAAAGAGGCACCTGGGAATGTTTTGGGGTCTCAGAAGAGGGAAAAGACACCAGAAGGTTGAGGTGAGCCCACTGCAAGTGGACTTGACTTGTGTAATAGTTTGTTCTGGATCAACTCTGAACATGGCTAAAGTCCAGAAAAGGCTCCTAGAACCAGCCCTTGAACTCTACATGTGGTGCGACATCACAGTCGCTGAGAGAAAGCGTTCCCCTGTATCACCTTCCCACTCCCACCGAAACAAAACAACCCAGGAAGATGCTCCCTTATTGGAATTTTAAGCCATTTAAACCTCCTTTCTCTGAGCCAGAAATTTGGGCTGAATTTAGACAGCTAATTTTTTTGTCGTTGTTGTGCTTTAAGTGAAAGTTTACAATTCAAGTTAGTCTCTCATACAAAAATTTATACATACATTGTTATGTGATCCTAGTTGCTTTCCCTATACTGTGACAGCACACTCTTCTTTTCTACCTCGGATTTCCTGTGTCCATTCAACCAGCTCCTGATCCTCTCTGCCTTCTCATTTTGCCTCTGGGCAGGAGCTGTCCATTTAGTCTCATGCATCTACCTGAGCCAAGAAGCACACTTCATGAGTATCATTTCATGTCCCATCGTCCAGACTAATCTTTGTCTCAAGACTCGGCCTTGGGAATAGCTTTAGTTCTGGGATGACAGAGAGTCCGGGAGCCATGTCTTCTGGGGTCCCTCCAGTCTCAATCAAATTGTTAAGTCTGGTCTTTTTACCAGAATTTGAGTTCTGCACCCTACTGTTTTTCCTGCTCTGTCAGGGACTCTCTGTTGTGTTCCCTGTCAGGGCAGTCAATGTGGTAGCAGGGCACCATCTAGTTCTTCTGGTCTCAGGATGATGAAATCTCTGGTTTATGTGGCCCTTTCTGTCTCTTGGGCTAATACTTTCCTTGTGTTCATGGTATTCTTCATTCTCCTTTACTCCAGGTGGGCTGGGACCAAGTGATGCATCTTAGATGACTGCTCACTAGCTTTTAAGACCCCTGATGCCACTCACCAAAGTGGGATGCAGAACATTTTCTTAAAAAACTTTGTTATTTCAGTTGACCTAGATGTCCCCTGAAATCATGGTCCCCAGACCCTCGCCCCTGCTACTCTGTCCCTCGAAGTATTTGGTTGTGTTCAGGAAACTTCTTAGCTTTGTTTTAGTCCAGTTGTGCTGACTTCCCCTGTAGCATGTGCTATCCTTCCTTTCACCTAAGATAATTCTTGTCTACTTTTTAGTTAGTGAATACCTGTCTCCCTCCCTACCCACCCTCATAATCATCAAAGGATGTTTTTTTCTGTGTTTAAACCTCTTCCTGAGTTCTTATAATAGTGGCTTATACAATATTTGTCCTTTTGCGACTTACTAAATTCACTCAGCATAATGCCTTCCAGATTCCTCTATGTTATAAGATGTTTCATGGATTCATTGTTGTTCTTTATTTTTGCATAGTATTCCATTGTGTGAATATACCATAATTTGTTCATCCATTCATCGGTTGATGGGCACCTACGTTTTTTTCATCCTTTTGCTAGATAGCTAATTTTGACATCATATAAAACTGTATTAGGGAAAACTGTAAGGGGTGAGAGGGGAGAATGTGAGGGAACTGTAAGCTTAACATCAACCAGGTACACGGACACGGGTCATTCATTCACTGCTGTCACTGGTGGAGTAGAACCTCTGGTGTCTGGAATTCCTTAGCTTTATAATTCAGCTGATGTGATTGATTCCTGGGTTGTATTGACATTAGCTGGGAGTCCCAAGGTGATGCACACTCAATCACTAACAGAAAAGTTGGAAGTTTGAGTCCACCCAGAGGCACCTCAAACCCTACGGACCACAGTTCTACCTTGACACACATGGGGTCACCATGAGTCGGAGCCAACCCGATGGCAAATTTTCCATTGACATTAGCCACGTTCTGTCATAGAATCATGGTGGTCATAGTTTCACAAATAGAGGACCTGAGCCCCAGTGACTTTATTGCTACTTGTACCTGACCCACTCCCCCAAAGCTCACCCTATTCTCAAACTCCTTTATGGACAAGCCTTGCGTGTAGTAGTCATTTATTTCCATTGTTCTAGCCCATCTCATACTTCCTTTATGGAGCTCACTGGGAATGGCCAGAGTGGGGGACCAGCCCATTCTGGATCTGCTGAAGGGCAGCATGACTTGAAAGAGGGCTGGCAGCAGGGCAAACACAAATGATCTCTCATTTGCTGTTGGTTGAAAGGACAAATCAGAAACCATTTCCAACTGAGTTCCTGATACCTTGGGTTTTGTGGCCTTGGAAGGCTGGGAGGGGAGCCTGGCTCTCATATGGACAGATGAGCCTGTTTGCAAATGCTTCCTTAGACATCCCCTAACATACAACATCCTCTGCTGGATGGGTGGCTGTGACTGAAGACACAGAACAGACCTCAAAGAAATACCTGCCATAGCAGTAGCTGCCTCTGACCATAGAGCCGAGAAACCATTTTCATGACTGCCTCTTTGTCTAAGGATGGGATTCTTTTAATAAGTGGGCCAGGTGTAAGATTCTGAGAACGAGAGGGAGAGCCCCACGTCTGGTCTCTGCTGTCCTGCTTTAGGAGCAGTGGACCAAGATCTGGAGGGAGAAAGGATGGGACAAATATGGGTAGGATGACAACATATCAACTTTGGATGTGTCATGGTCATGTTTGGCTCCAGGGCTGGAGGCAGGCAGTTTCTCAAAGAGCTGACACTAATCTGAGAAGGCAACTTGTCCAAAGAAGCTATCTCTTGGTCCCAGACTCGTCCTGTTTTCCTCTCAAGCACAGGCAGCTGAAACTGTGCCCTCTTTGCAGTAAAGCTATATTGTAGTTGGAGAGAGAGAGAACAGGGTGGAGAGGCTGCCTGGCAGATGTTGCAGAAAACCCTCAACATCATTCATGAGCCTTCACTCCAGCATGGCTAGGGCTCTGTACACAAAGAGACTCAGAGACTCCTACTGCCCTCCGGGATAAGGGTGGCAAATAGCAGGTAGGGATGTCCCTACTCCATCTCTTGTGCCCCAAACAGAGGTGATATAGCCTCAGTATCCTTCTTCTTCATCTTTTTTTTATTTTATTGTTGTGCTTTAAGTGAAATTTACAATTCAAGTTAGTCTCTCATACAAAAATTTATACATACATTGTTATGTGACCCTAGTTGCTCTCCCTATACTGTGACAGCACACTCTTCCTTTCTGTTTCGGATTTCCTGTGTCCATTCAACCAGCTCCTGACCCTCTCTGCCTTCTCATCTTGCCTCTGGGCAGGAGCTGCCCATTTAGTCTCATGCATCTACTTGAGCTAAGAAGCACACTCTTCATGAGTATCATTTCATGTCCCATCGTCCAGACTAATCTTTGTCTCAAGACTTGGCCTTGGGAATGGTTTTAGTTCTGAGTTGACAGAGAGTCCAGGAGCCATGTCTTCTGGGGTCCCTCCAGTCTCAATCAAATCGTTAAGTCTGGTCTTTTTACTAGAATTTGAGTTCTGCACCCCACTTTTCTCCTGCTCTGTCAGGGACTCTCTGTTGTGTATAGAATCCTGCTTAACACTAACACCCAGGCAGCTATTAACTATTGATCAGAGCTGGCATTCAAGATGAAACTTATTTGCCATGTCTGCCCTGGGTGGCAAAAACGGTTTGCACTCAGCTGCTAACCTAGAAGCTGGCAGTTTGAATTCACCCAGTGGCACCATGGGGGAAGGTCCTGGCGATCTGCTTCCATAAAGATTCCAGCCAAGGAAACCCTATGGAGCACCGTTCCACTTGATAACACATGGTGTCGCCATTAGTCCAGGTTGACTCGACGGCAACGGGTTTGGTTTGGGGTTTTTTTGGCCCTGAGAACTTAGAGTTTAATAAAACTGATTCACTGACAGATCAACGTGTGGCAGGTATGGGGATATCTCAATAAGAGATGTTTAATGATTATAACCTCAGAGATGACCATATGCCCTAAGAGTTAAAGGTTTTTGTTACACTGTGAGGTTTCCAATCAGAGCATTGCGTGATCCTGTGTCCCTGGATTTGATGCCAGGGTTATCCTCGTTTGAGTTGGGAGGAGACAGCCACCTTTGCTAGCCGGTCCCTGAGGGCCCTTGGGAGCCCCGTCCAGGATTCAGGGTGTGGATAGAGCAAAGCAGACGAGACTGATGCTTTCGTTCGTTTTGCATCTCTCCAGTCGGCTTCTCCTGCCTCTCGTTCTCCTGAGCTCCCTTGAGGTAGGTGACCGCGTAAGTTACCATCCAAACCAGGAGTGGGTATGAATTGGTGCCCTAGTGCTGCCTTAACAAAGTGCTGCAAACTGGGTGGCTTATAAGAGGAGACTTTTATTGCCTAATAGTTCTGGAAGCTAGACGTCCACCAACAAGATGTCTGTGGGGTCGTGCTCTCTCTGAAGGCTCGAGGGGAAGATCTCCCTTGACTTCCTGCTTCTGGTGACTCCTGGACATCCTTGGTGTTCCTTGACTTGTAAATCTATCGCTCCAACCTGTGCCTCCGTCTTCACAAGGCCGTCTTCCCTCTGTGTCTCTCTTTTCCTTTTTTAAGGACACTGCTCACGTTGGATTAGACCTACCCTACTCTGGTCTGATCTAGGTTAACTTAACTGATAACATCTTCAGAGATGGTATTTCCTAACAAGGTCACATTCACAGCTACGAGGCATTAGAACTTCAGCATACCATTTTGGGGGACACAGTTCAATCCATATCGGAGCGCTGTTGGTAATTGCACCAAAAGAACAGGCGTAAACTGGAGCTGGCCCAGGTAAACAGGTATGGATGACCTTGTGCTTATAGGACTTGCATGTTTTTATGAGAATGTGTGTACGTGTGCACCGGATATGTGCGTGTATGCGTGTGGGTGTGCTATGAAGGCAATAATAAGAGGCTCAGCCTCCTGTCTTCTCCCCCCACCCTCCCACCTAGGAGTCAGCCCTTTCTGCAACCCTGTGTCCCTCTAGTTTCTCCCGCTAACTCCCTCTCAGGTGTACAAGATTGATGGAGTGCCTGGCTGAGCTGACGAGGCTCCCGGGGGCTTGAGCAATTAATTAAGCCTCTGCCCGGCTCTCAGCAGAAGCCTAGTGCTGCTGCAAAAGCCTTTTAATTGCCACTTGAACAGGTAGTGCCCTTCCTTCTCTCAACATCAAGATCCTGCTCAGAAGCAACAGGAGAGCGAAGCTGGAGAGCTGGTGCAGCAGGCAAAGCCCCAAGCTCTGGGCAGGCCTCCAGGGAATACTGCCCTTCGGCTGCTTCCTCCCTGATACCCCCACTTTGGTATTTTCTGTGACCGTGAGATATTGACAACATTCAGACAGTGAGAAGTGGAAAGACTTCTGAGACGTTCCAGCCTCAGGCTTTCCAGGAGGTTGCTTCACTGCCCTGGCAGGCTGTTCCAACTGTGGGAGCTGTATTGGTCCTCTGGTCCGGGAAAATGTCACCATGGATGGAGGACACTCAGACTCTGCTGCGCTGATGTGGGGTGCAGGACGCAGACTGGACATGGTCAGCATTGGCCGAGCATGGAGCCCTGTTCTGAGTGTCCTTGTTGAAAGAACCAGGCAGGGCACTTAGATACATTTCGGGGGACACCGAGCCCACAGAGCCTGGAGACCAATGGCGTGAAAGAGTCTTGGGCAGGCCCTGGGTGGGCACGAGCACCTGGTGGCCGACCTGTGCAGACCCTGTAGGGGCCATCAGTAATGCAGTGACCTTAAAGCTGCCTCTCAGCTCTGAGACTCTGTGACTGATTCCACAATGGACTCAAATGCAGCGGCCAGCGCTGAGTGACAATGGTGCCCCCGCCCTCATCCACACACGGAGGGAGGCGGCGGCAACATTCTGCTCAAACATCCAATAATGCGCAAGTCACTTCTGTTTGGAATGCATTAGGATTCCAACTTACAACAAATTTCCCTTCCTAAACCCACTTGAGGAGCCCTGGAGGCGCAGTGGTTAAGCGCTCAGCTGCTAACTGAAAGGTCAGCTGTTTGAACCCACCAGCTGCTCCGAGGGAGAAAGATGGGGCAGTCTGCTTCCGTAAAGATTACAGCCTTGGAAACCATACGTGGTAGTTCTCCTCTGCCCTATAGGGTCGCTATGAGTCAGAATTGACTCGACGGCGGTGAGTTTAAACCCACTTGGCTCCACAGACGTTGGTCTGCCTGTGCGTCCTCTGCGTGTCCACCCACCCACTGGCAGGCAGCAGACCGAGGCCGGAGCCCTGCATGCTAGGCCAGAAAGAGGAAGCCAGCAAGCAGTTGTGAAATTTCAGGTGAAAATCTACTTTGGGAAAACTGAGAATAGATGATGGTGTGGACTGATGATGTGTATGTTGCGGGGAGGCTCATGTACATTGGGGGTTGCTGGCAATGCAGAGGTCCAGCCCAGTGACAAGGTTGAAGGTGATGATTCCTAATAATCATACTGATAACAATCAACACCTCCCACCTGCTTTCAGTGTACCCAACGCTTTCATCCATCACCTTGTTTTGTTTTGTAGGTGTTTCTATGACGCCATCTTACAGATGAGGAAACTGAGGACCAGAGAGATTAATTAATAAGGTCGCACAGCTGGTAAGTGACAAACTAGAACTGGAAGGCTGCTGTCTGCATTTGGGGGCTGCTATACTGGACTAGGAGCCCTGGTGGTGTAGTGGTTAAGAGCTCGGCTGCTAACCAAAAGGTTGGCAGTTCGAATCCACCAGCTGCTCCTTGGAAACCCTATGTGGGCAGTTCTACTCTGTCTTATAGGGTTGCTATGAGTCAGAATCGACTTGACGGCAACGGGTTTCATTTTGGTTTTGGTGCTGGGCTAACCCTGATCCTGTCACACTTAGGCCGAGTGGGACCCAGACAATCTTCCAGAAGAAGTAGGTTTGGGGTCTGAAGAGACCAAGATGGCTGTTCGGACGGTGGTGCCGTTTGCTCTTTGTCACCCAGGGGTGTTATTCTCGTCCAGGCCGTAGGGAAGCAGGCTAGGCCTTGGCGAATATGACAGCATTGTGCCTTTGTTTGTGCACCTGACAACCTGGGCCGAAAAGCGGCAGGCTGTTGACTTGCACTCCAAGGGCTTTTTGGTAGCCGTCCCAGCGCTTGTTCAATATGGCAGCCTTGTCTTCGTTACGGTCCCAGCCAGGGGCAAGAACCAACCTTCTAGGTGCTCTGGGTCCCTGGGGTCACTGCTGCAGGCCAGGGTACCCCAGGGCCAGGCTGAGCTGCAAGCAACCATGCAGGAAACTCAGCCTGTCTCTTGCAGAGAAGTGCAAAGTCAGCTTCCTGGCGGGCGGGCAGAGCCAGGCTGCGGCTGTGTGAACAGCAGGGAGGTCGCAGGCCCACCCTCCTCAGCGCCCACTGAACCCGGACTCCTCAGGCTGGAGCAGGGCAGCCTCCCTCCATGGAAGCAGGTCAGCAGATGTGGACCGGGGACCATGTGCGGGGCTGGGAGGTGGAGCTAGCAGGATGGCAGGGAGAAGGAGTAAAGGGTTGCTTCAGACCTCTTGCCTGTAAGTGACAGAAAACCCACCTCCACCTGGCTTAAGAACAGTCAGTTAGTAACGGGGGAACTGTGAGCAGGGGAGGGAGGGGATATAGGGCAACCCTCTGTGCTGTCTGCTCTATTTTCTGTAAACCTAAAATTGCTCTAAAGTTTATTAATTAAAAAAAAATTAACTCCGTGAGGAAAATACCCAGACAATGTGGGCTCAGCAATGAACCAGTATAGAACACAAGTAAACAAACAAAGAAAGCGAGGGGATGTCTCTTACCAGGTTCTGTAACAGAAAAATCCACACCTGGCTGGATCCAGAAGCTAGGTGATGTCGCCGGATGTCTTAGACTGGTTTCTCTAGAGAAACAAAACCAGGGAAGCATAGATATATGTATATATATAGAGAGAGATTTATATCAAAGAAGTGGCTTATGTGGTTGTAGAGGCTGGAAAGTCCCAAATCTGTGGCTCAGGTTGGAGGCTTCTCCTGACTCACAGAGCTGCAGAGGCTGGTGAACCCAAGATCAGCAGATCAGACAGCAGGCCTCTGGCTCACAGGCTGTGGAGGCTGAAGAATCCCAAGGTTGGTAGGTAAGCTGCTAGCTCAAGTCCCAAGAACCAGAGGTCAGATGAACAGTAGCCAGGTGCAGGATTCAGAGCGAGCAAAAGCCAACAAGCTTTGCCAGAAAGTCCACCTATATTGGATACAGGCCATACCACCTTTCAACTGATTGGCTGCTCATAACAGATCTCATCATGGAAGTGACTGCATTATACCAGATCTCGTGATGGAGGTGATCATATCATTACATAGCTACCAAAGTACATCTTCACTGCCAAACCACTGAGAATCATGGCCCAGCCAAGTTGATACACAACCTTAACCATCATACGAGGATTTGGCTTCTCTTGATTTCTCTGCTCTGATTCCTTCTGAGCTGGCTGCATGCTCAGACACCTGAGTCAAGATGGCAGCCAGCAGCTCCCAGTCTTGGGAAAAAGCACTTCTTCCTCAACCAATAAAAGCCAAGTTCTAGGCCTGACTCTCTTTGGCCTGAAGTAGGGCACATGGTCATCCATGCACCAATCTTGTGCCCACTGATTTCCTGTTATTGGAATTGGGGGCAGGGTCAGCCCCACGAAGAATGGGAGTGGGGGGAAGGGTGATTTTGCCCAAGGCCCAAGAGTGGGAATGGATGTTGGGTGCCTGACAGACAGTCAACGCCCAGTAATGGGGATAGGATTAACTTGGATGGGTCAGTTCTTGGACTGAGGTTTGTCTAAGAGAAGTCTATGCTTCTTGGGGGTTGGGGTGTGGATGGGGAGGAAGGTGCCTGTGTGCAGATAGGTGAACCCTGAAAGTTTCGTTCAGAGAGAGAGACTGTTCTGTGCTGGGCATGAGGTACAGCCACAAATAAGACTGGCCCTGTTCTCAGGAGGCCATCATACGTGAGTCACTGGACATATGTGCACACCTGGGTGTGTGTGTGGGGGGAGGTCCTCTTACTCCGTGGGAACCCCTCACCCACAGACCCTAACAAGCCCCACCAACCATAACAGCAACCATAGCAGGTATTTCCATAGTGCAGTACAGCCCATGAGGCTTTCCATATGGTTGTGCCCTTGGATCTTCTCCATCATCCTGAGCAGCAAGGAAGACTGTTACTATGAGCATCTCCATTTACAGGTGAGGTGTGGATGTGCAGAGCACGTGGCAGGTAAGCGAACTGCCTCTAAGGCCTGGCTGCCTGAGTTGGATTCTGGTCTCCGATGTTTCCTAGCCGTGTGACTTCAGACCACACGATCCACTCTCCATGCCTCAGTTTCCTCATTTGTAAGAGGAACTGACAGCAGTGCCCCCACACAGGGTGTAGTGAGGATGAGTTGCTGGGTGTAAACGCTGAGAAATATGCTTGGCGAGTTGCAGAAAGGTAGATCTGGGGCCCGTACCTGGGCCTTCGGGACTCTGTCCTGTGGCTGGGCCTTCGGGACTCTGTCCTGTGGCTGGGCCAGCGACTTCCGGAGCCCACAGTCACATGAGTGTGATTCTGAATAAACCTTTGCAGTGCAAGTCTTCAGAGTCCTCTGTGAACACTCCTGACTGCAGCTGGGAGTGTAAGCAAGTGAGCTCCTTTGGGACCACCTGGCTGCTGCTGAGCTGTGAGGCTGCCTACACTTTTATTAAACAGCCAGGCTGACGTTGCAGGTCTGAGCAGAGCTGAGGGTGCGGGACCTGAGAGGGTCAAGGCCTGGGGGACAGGCGGGGGGTGGGGGCTGAAGACTTGGGGCTTCTCTTCTTCAAAGGGATAAGTGGAATAATACAGAGGATAAATGGGTGGGCAAATGGAGCAAGTAGACAAGTGGGAGGAAGTTGGACTATTTACCTGCAGAGCATAGAGCGGAGATGTCTGTGTTCTGCTGCTTAAAGTGGGAACCGTGGAGCAGCAGCATCGGCATCACCTGGAAACCTTGCTGGAAATGCAGACCCTCAGGCCCATCCAGACTCCAAACACCAAAATGCCCGTTGCTGCAGAGTTGACTCAGACTCATGGCGACCCCCCATGGGTCAGAGTAGAAGTGTGCTCCACGGGGCTTGCAATGGCTGATTTTTCAGAAGTAGATCTCCAGGCCTTTCTTCTGAGGTGCCTCTGGGTGGACTCGAACTCCAACCTTTTGGTTAGCAGCCCAGCATGTTAACCGTGTGCACCACCGAGGGATTTAACCAAAACCAAACCCTTTGCCGCTGAGTGAATTCCGACTCATAACGACCCTATAGGACAGAGTAGAACTGTCCCATAGGGTTTCCAAGGCTGTATTCTTTATGGAAGCAGACCTCCACACCTTTCTCCCTCAGAGCGGCTGGTGGGTTCAAACCTCAGTCCTTTCAGTTAGCAGCAGAGCATGTAACCTTTTGCACCACCCAGGAACTCCACCCCAGACTTACTGCGTCAGAACCTGCTCTTTAGCAAGATGATTTGCGTGCAGATAAAGTTTGGGAAGCACTGCTTTGACTCTCTCCAGCCTGGGGAGGGGACAGTTGCCTCTGGCCATGCTGAGCCTCCACGGAGGTCTCAGAAACTTGGAGTAAGAACCTCGAGCGCAGTCAGAGGGCTACTCTCCACTAGCTCCCACCTTCTAGCTGTTCAGTGCTGTTCAGTGAGGCATCCACCAGCCACGTAGTATTGAAAATTAAATACAATTTAAACATCTCAGTTCCTCAGTCACACAAATCATATTTCAAGTGCTCAAAAATAGCCACATGTGGCTAGCGGCTCCGTATTGGATGGGGCAGATTATAGAATAATTCCGTCATCACGGACAGTCCTGCTGGGCAGTGCTGGTCTGTTGGTTAATTATGTGGCCGTACTTGATGGATGACCCAAACAGCTGCCATTCTCTCACCGAATGGTAGCTTCCCTCCTTGAGTGGCAGGCGAGAGTCACTGTATGTGGTAAATGCTCAAGTGGCAGATGTGTGGAAACTCAGAAGTGAGCACGTGGGGTGGGGGAGGGCAATGGAGGATACAGGAAGCAGCTGTGGAATAACATCTGGTGGAAATCAAGGCTTGCGTTGGTTAAAGTGAGAAGCAGGGGAGGGAATTTAGAGGTGAGTTAGCTCAAATCGCCTCCCCTACCCCAATTTTATAGACCAAAACATGGAAGCCTAGAGAAAGAGGCAATGACCAGGCAATGACGTGGGACTTTTGGACTCCTAGCCCAGTGCTCAATTTATTTTGACAGTGAGACAATGAGGCAAATGTCTGCTGTCTTAGTTACCTAGCATTGCCATAAACAAAGACTACCACAAGTGGGTGGCTTTGAAGAGCAGAAATTTGTTGTCTCACAGTTTTGGAGGCTAGAAGTCCAAATCAGGGCATCAGCTCTAGGGGAGGGTCCTTCTTTGCCTCTTGCAGCTTCCAGTAGCTGCCAGCAATCCTTGGCGTTCCTGGGCTTGTAGATTCATCTGCTTCTGTGACGTCTCCCTGTGTGCGTGTCTTCCTCTATTGTCTGTTTTCCCTTTTCATAAGACACTGCTCTGAAGGGATTAAGTTTGGGACTCACCCTACTCCAGAATGATCTCATTAACATAACGAAAGAAAACCCCTTATTTCCAAACAGGGTCACACTCACAGGTACACGGCTTAGGGCTTCAACATAGCTTTTTGGGGAACACAATTCAATCCATAACGCTGTCTATGAAGGAGGGTCCAACGAGATGTGTTGGGATCCTGGGGAAGAAATTGCTGTGAAGGAGGGCCATTTCCTAAAACCAAAGATCCTATGTCCATAGTCATGATGGAAAATTGTCAGAGGGATCAGCTAGGTGGCGGTTGGAAAGGACATTTTAGGTGAGGCCAGGAAATGGTGGGTGGCAGGTAGGAGGAGGACCTGGGCTAGGAAGGGCTCGGCTCTGCCCCAACCATTCCTCTGCTTAATGCTCCCTGCATGGGAGGGGCTGGAGAAATGTTCACCAGTATTCCTGTTCTCGTCTTCCTTGGCTCACATTTCTGTGCATATTCCTCCGCCTTCCCTCCCTTACCACACTGGAAAGGTAGGCTCAGGTGGCTAAATGAAGTCTGGGCAGAAGGGATGCCACCACTTCCAGGCCTCGGTCCCAAAAGTCTCTCTCTTTCCTTGAAGCCCAACCAGATACAGGTGATGCTGAGGAGGACTCCATGGCCCGAGAAGAGAGCTGGCTATGGAATAGGAGATGGTAAAGACTGAGAAGAGCAGAACATTCCACCCCACCTGCTCTGGACTATTGCTGCAGGAAGTCAACCTGTATTGTGTTAAAGCCACTGAAAAATGTGGGGTATGTTTGTTATAGCCACTGGTCTACCCTAATACACTCAGTGTGGGGTGTTCTCTGAAATGCTTATCACACACGATACATCACAGCCTTGCAGATTCTCTTTTGTTTTTTCTAAACCCAACTTTATGGAGGTCTAAGTGACGTTCATAAACTGCACATAGGAGCTCTGATGGTGCAGTGGCTAAGTGGTTGCTGCTAACCAAAACGTTGGTGGTTCAAACCCACCAGCCGCTCCTCAGGAGAAAGATGTGGCAGTCTACTTCCATAAAGATTACAGCCTTGGAAACCCTATGGGGACGGTTCTACTGAGACCTATAGGGTTGCTATGAGTTGAAGTTGACTAGATGGCAATGTTTGTTTTTGTTTGTTTTTTAAACTGCACATATTTAAAGTATACAATTTGTTAAGTTTTTCCATGTGTATACACCCATGAAACCATCACCACAGTCAAGATGGCAAACCTGCCTATCACTACCAAAAGTTTCTTTGTGACGATTTTTTTTGCATATTCTTGTAGGTCCCCAAACGTGTTCATTCTCTTGCTCTGCCTCCCTCTCTCCTCTGTCCCTCCTTTCCGCCGTCCCTCCCTCTGCTCTCATGTCTTCCTGCCCAGGAGTTTTGTGCTTGCCTCCAAGTGGTCCTTTAGGTCCTTCTATCCAGAAGGAGTTCCTACGATGGCAGCTCCAGGTTACTGCTTCATGGTGGCGTCAGGGTTATGGTGGAGTGAGGGACAGAGGTAGTCCCCCATCAAAACACTGTGTCTTTGCCCACCTGACTCCTCCAGGAAGCCTTTCCTGCAAGCCTGGGTTAGGACCTTCCTCTGCTTTCCCAAAGTATACAGTGACGATGCTCTCCCGGCATGGCCTGCTGTATTGTAACCCATCGGTCCATATGGGTGGTTTACTGGTCTGACTTGTCTCTCCACTGTGGGCTCCCGGGGAACCCCCCAGCATGTACTGTGTCAGCAGGACAGAGTCAGGCACTCAGATACCCACTGTGGGAGGCAGCTTCTGACAAGGCCCCCAAAGATCCCCCTCCTGGTATTCACACCCTTGCGTGTGGGCCCTCGAGTGCAGGCTAGACATACTGATTTGCTTCTAAGGATAGAATATAGCAACAGTGATGGGATACTATTTCCAAGATTCAGTTTTCTATGGCCTCCTTGCACTCTCCCTTGGAGGGACTCTCTCATTCCCTCCCTTGCCTTATTGGTATACTCACTTTGATGTATCAAACTGCCATGTTGGAGAGGCCCATGCGGCAAGGAACTGAGGGTGGCCTCCAGTCAACAGCCAGCAAGGAAGTAAAGCCCTCAGTCCAACAGCCCACAAGGAACTGAATCCTGCCAAAACCCAGTGAATGAGCTTGGATGTAGATCCTGCCCCAGGTAAACTCTGAGAGGATGGTAGCCCCAGCCAACAACTTAACTGCAGCCTCGTGAGAGACCCTGAGCCCAAGGACCCAGCTAAGCTGTGCCCAGATTCTTGACTCACAGACATTGTGAGATAGTAACAGTATGTTGTTTTAAACTACCAGGTTTTGGGGTAATTTGTTATGCAGCAATAGATAACTAATATATCCACAATGAAATATTTTTTAGTGAAGGATGGGAACTAGGTCCTCACACTGCAGCTGTAGAGTGCTTGGGCCTGGGTTGGGGAAGATGCAGGAAATGGAAGAGAACAATGGCACAAAGTCCATACCTGTGGATGGGGACAAGGGAGATGACCAGATACCCACACGCTCAGGTGGGGCTGCCTGGTGATGACCTTGGAGGCATCCCTGAAGATCTCTGGGCCCTCAAGTGGGTGACAGCTCTGCTAAGCTCTGATCCAGGTCCTGACTAGTGCTCACACTCCATATTCCATCCACACAGCTATAAATATTAAAACGCGCCAGAGGAGAGATTGCAAAATAGGGCTGTGGGCAAGATACTGCTCTGAGTTGGGAAGACGAAACGAGAATGAATTTCTTTCTTCCCGTTCCTGCTTCAGAAGGTTTATTGCAGAAGGTGCTGCGGGCGATAAGGAGCAGGAAGCTCATGCCCAGCTGGCCACGGGTGATGGTGGTTTCACAGTGAGTCGCTTGGGCAGGGCAGAGATTGGTACCACCTGGTCCTCGGGTCTGGCACTCTGCATGAGTTCCCCTGTGGAGCTAGCCCCTCTCCCAGAGCATCCTGAAGGCCTGCTACTACACAGAGCTGTGGGACTCCAGGCTGCTGTGTCCCACAGCAGGGCAATAATAAAACATAAATCAAAATAAAGTTAAAGCAAGAAGCCCTGGTGGTGCAACAGTCAGATGCTCGGCTGCTAACCAAAGGCTTATGGTTCGAACTCACTGAGCGAGTCCAAGGGAGAAAGATTTGGTGATCTGCTTTTGACAAGATGACAGCACAGAAAAGAGTATGAGGCAGTTCTACTCTGTCACATGGGGTGGCCATGAGTCAGAATTGACTTGATGGCACCCAACAACAACAAAGTAAAAGCAAAGCAAAGCAAGTAGACAAAGCAGCCCTGTGTGGGCAGGTGGGCGCTGATTTCAGGGCTCTCCAGCCCAGGATCTGAGCTCTACAGCTGCAGCAGAAGCCCAGCCGGCACCTCCCCACCCTCCATCCTCACCCCTCCAACCTCCCTCTCCATCCACTGTTCCGCTGAAACTTCTTTCTCATCCATTCCCTTCCTTTACATTCCTGTTGCCAGTGCCCTCATCCACACACTGCTCAGAAAAAACCAAACCTGTTGCTGTTGAGTGATTCTGACTAATAGCGACTCCATAGGACAGAAGAGAATTGCCCCATAGGGTTTTCAAGGTGGATTCGAACCTCTGACCTTTTGGTTAGCAGCTGAGCTCTTAACGGCTGTGCCATCAGGGCTCCGCACACTGCTCATCACCCTTCAAGCCAGTGGTTACCACAGCTTTCTCATGGCTCCTGCCTCTTTCCTTCCCTCTATTGTTAGCTGCTGTTGAGTTGGCTCCCAACTCAGTGGAAAGAAATGTTGTCTCATCTAGTGCCATTCCCATGATTGGTTGTGGATTGGACCGTTGTGATCCATAGGGTTTTCACTGGCTGATTTTCAGAAGTAGATTGTCAGACCTTTCTTCCTAGTCCATCTTAATCTGGAAGCTCTGCTGAAACCTACTCAGTATCATAGCAACACACAAGCCTCCACTGGCAGACTGATGGTGGCTGCTTGTGAGGTACATTGGCTGGGAATCCAACCAAGTCTCCTGCATGGAAGGCGAGAATTCTACCACTGAACCACCAATAAATATGTTATCTTCTTCCCTCTATCCACCTCTAATCTATCCTGCCAGCCGATTAAATCTGGGGACACAGCTATGGATGTATCCTGGTTAATATTCTTCTATTTGTCCTAAGGCACTGGCTGGACCAAGTCCAGAACTCCTGGCCTGATGCACAAGGTCTTCACGCACTTCTTTCCATGATGGCCTCCAAGGCTTGCCTCCCCAGCGCCCGGGTGGCCAGCTGGTTCCCTCTTCTGCCCATACCACTGGGAGCTCTTGTCTTTTTCTGTATCTCTGCCCAGCCTGGAAGACCCTGACCACCTCTCCCCCACATCTTTTCTTATACAAATGCCACACCTCCTTCTTCAAAATCCAGGTCAAATCGTACCTCTCAGCAAATCCATCCCTGCCAATTGAAGCCCTAAAGCGCTTTCTGCGTCCTCTGAACTCTTATACAATTTTAGCCGGTGCGATTCATTTGTTAATTAATCATGCACTGTGCTGCCTTGAGACATTGTGTTTTTCTCTTCTTGTAGCTTCACGCTGATAGTTAACCCTCTGGGGGTAATTTGAATTTTGCTGGTGCATAACTTGGCTTCACTCACCATTAGGGAGGACTCCTTGGGTGTGGACGTCATGACTTTATGCCGTTTGTCTGCTCCACAGAGTCCAGCACAGAGCATTCTAGAAGCACAGTGTGTTTTTGTTAAATTGTATGGTGGTGCGGTGGTTAAGCATTTGGCTGTTAACCAAAAGGTGGACAGTTCGAATCCACCAGCGGCTCCTTGGAAACGCTATGGGGCAGTTCTACCATGTCCTATAGGGTCACTATGAGTCGAAATTGACTCGGCGGCAAGGAGTTTGGTTTTTTTTTTTTTTTTTGGTTTATAGGTCCTGAGACAGTGTTCTCTCCTAGTTTCCTTGTTCATTCATTCACTCATTCATTGATGGGTCATTTGGGAAGACATCTTTTTATGCTCTTCCTTAAATGGCATTTCCTTAGGGTTCTGTCCTGAGCCCTCCGCTTTTCTGACACTCCACTCTTACCCTGAATAACCTCAACCACGTTCATTCTCTCCGCTGTCCTTTGCATGTTGATGACAGCACTGTCTCTAGCCCTCCTCCTTTCCTAAACTTTAGATCTCTATAGCCAACTCCCTATTGGAGCAGCATGTCCCACAGGCACCTCTAACCCCATGTGGCCCAATTTGAACTCCATATCTCTCCCCTCAAACAATCTCCACTTTAGTGAATTACAACTAGGCCGTTCCAGTCATCCTGACCCAAGAAGCCTGGGAGTTGTGCTCAAGGTCCCCCCTATTCCTCATGCTCCACTTCTACTGCTGACCACCTCCTGGTGACTCTACTTGGTAACAGCCCTCAGATCCATTCTCCCCCCTCTAACTCTCTGTGTTAGCCCAGATTCATGGTCTAGGTCAGTGTTTCTCAATCTTCTTTTCATCATTACCCCTCCAAGGAGTCTTTTGCTAATCACTTCCTCCCCCAAATAAATTCCAGTACCATAGATATACAGTATATCTGCTTATGTGCTATATGTATGTCTGTGCATTATACATGAAAAGTGTAAGAATTTGTTTGCCCTTCCAAGCACCAGTTTTGCCTCTTTGTTGGCAATGTTGTCCCCAATGAGAATGCACAGTCTATTATAATAATCTCAAAGCTGATCTCACTCTCTCAGGTCTTGTCCCCGCCCCACCCTCTCCTCCAGCCACCTTTCATACTTTTGTAAAACACAAAAGGGAATGTTTTGGCTGGAAGCTTGTTGCCCCTGAGACAATGTCCCGAGCTCTCAGTGTGGTGTTACGATCCCACTCCTGGCGCCCTCACCCTCCTGCTTCTATCCTCCTTGCTCACCAAGCTCTGGCACCTCAGGGAAACTTGCAGGCAGTTCCTGAAGCTGCTTTCAGGCCTCTGTGCCTTTGCTTGTGTGACTCCCTTGGACTGCATTGCATCCACCCCTTGCTGTGTATTAACTTCGGTTTATCATTTCAAAACGCAGATCAAGGGTCACCTTGACTAGCAGCCCTCTCCTACCATCACCTCCCAGTGGATTGGCCTCCTGCCCTTCCCACCCCTGGACCTGCTGTCTCCCATCGAGACACCTGTAGTTGATTTCATATGTATTAGTTTGCCAGCCTTGCCACCAAACGTGATCATCTTGAGATCAGAGACTATGGCTCACTCATCTCTGTATCTCTGGAGTCTTTCACAGAGTTGGTGCTCAATGGGTGTTTTATTGCATGAATGAATGAATGAAAGGTTTCTCTGGACTGTATTCCCACTGCCCAACTACCTCACTTAGACTCCACTTTTGCTACCTGCCCCCATGCACCTTTCAAGTTGGCCTGATTGCTACCTGCCCACTCTCCTTTCCAGATCACCTTAGTTTCCTTTGGGTGGGTGTCACAATGCAGACTCCTTATCTGTTCTCCTAGCTGGTCTCTGTTTTAACTCTCCTCAGTGGCTCCTGGCTCCTTGCTCTTTCATCACTAGTTATGTTCCAGCTGAGTCCCTGAAGACCTCTCCATGCTGCTCTCCTGCCCCACCCTCCTTGTTTTTGGTTGCCGTTGAGTCAGCTCCAACTCATGGTGATCTCATGTATAACGGAAAGAAACATTGCCCGGTCCTGTGCCATCTTCATGATGGTCGACATGTTGGAGCCCATTGTTGTGGCCATCGTGTCAATCTATCTCATTGAGGGCTTCCCTCATTTTTGCTGAACCTCTACCAAACATGGTGTCCTTTTCTAGAAACTGGTCTTTCCTGATGACGTGTACAAAATAAGCAAGTCAAAGTCTTGCCAACCTCACTTTTAAGGAGCATTCTGGAGTTCTTTAGCTTTCCTTGGCATTCATTGGCATCTGTCTTCCCCCGGTGTGTGTCTCTGTGTCTATTCTTCTCTTTTCATAACTCAGAAGTGATTAGACTTAGGACCTACCTTACTCATGTATGACCTAGTTAACATAACAAAGAAAATCCTATTTCCAAATAGGATCACATCCTCAGGTACCGGGGCCGGGATTTCACTACACATTTTTAGGGACACAATTCAATCCACAACAATGACCTTGGAGAATCCACTCAACTTTTCTGAGCCTCTTTGAGCTCATCTGTCAGCTGGTGAAGATCAACAGGATAAGGTCCCTGGACACATTTTATAAATGCAGTCTACATGTGAAGAATTTTTATTTCTCTAATCTCTATAGCCTACTCAGGAATGGTTGTACAAACCCACTGTGATAGATGCTTCTAGAACCAGATGAAGGCTGGTGACATTTGCTACTCCAGACTCTAGGGAGCTAGAGGGGGGATCTGGAGAGACAACCCGGGAAACCCCTAACCTCATTCACCTGTAATGAAGGGGCGGGGAATCTGACTATGCAGCTGTTGGTTATTTCTGGGAGGAGACTCCCCAGCCTGATTCCGAGGGAAGCAGAGCTGTCCGAAATGATGCCTTGACAGGATGATGGATGGTGAGAAGGCACAGTTTCTGACACCCAGGTGCATTCTCTGCATTCTTTATCTGGAGCTGCTGCCGCCAGCAGAAGGCTGCAAATAAGCTCTCTGGTTACAGGGATTCTGATAAAATTCCATTATGGGCCCCGGAGACAATCACGCGGGATTCAGTAGCGTGGCGGGCTGGGGGGAGGCGAGGGGCATGTTGGGAACGGAGTGCTGCCACTGGGGAAATTTTCCCGGAGCCTGGAGGTTCTCGCGCCGGGAATTCCTTAATAGCCACTGGTCTGAGCGGAGACTCAAACCACCTCTGACATCCAACTGTCTTTTCCATTTCAGATGCTGCAAAAACACTGCAGGAGGTGGCTGGGGGCCGTGCTGCCACTGCTGAAGGGGCCGAGACCTGGGTGCTGGGGTCTATTTGGCTGTATTGAGATGTTGTGTTGCACCCTTGAGACTTGGCGACAGGAAGCCGGCTCAGTCTCCTGCTCTTGTGGGCTCCAGCCGGACTCATCAGGACCCAGTGATTCCCAGCAGGGTGGACATGTCCCTCTACCTCCCAGACCCTGGGAGATTTAGGAAAACATGGCTCCAACCCTCTGTACCACGCCTACAGCTACCAGGAATATTGTCCCCAGCCCCATCCACTATTTCCTGAGAACCAACCACTGGCATCGGAAATTTTGGGAGTTTACTAAGACTTGGGAATCCTTGGGTGGTGCGAATGGTTAATACGCTCAGCTGCTAACTGAAAGGTTGGAGGTTTAAGTTTACCCAGAGGCATCTTGGAAGAAAGGCCTGGTGATCTACTTCTGAAACCCAGCCATTGAAAACCCTATGGCGCACAGTTCTACTCTGACATACGTGGGTTGCCATGAGTTGGAGTTGACTCGATGGCAACTGGATTAATAAGACTTGAGGGGTGCGGGGTGGAGGCAGCCTCCCAGCCTTCCCTGCTCACTGGCTCCCCCTCCTGGTCCTGGATTCTTCCTTGTGTCCCTGTGTACAGCCAACAAACTCCACCCTTTGTCTTCTGCAGCGGTTCTGCCCCCATCAGGCTCCAGAGTCCCAGCTTCTACCCCACGTGGCCTTACCAAATTGTTTTCAAAACCAAGGCAGTTCTCTGTCTCTAAGACTAACTTTTACCAGCTGCTGAGAGACTGAAAAATCTCCATCTCGTTATACGCGCTAACGCTAACCCTTAGCAGTCCTTGCCGAGGGCCACACTCTGGTGTAGGTGTGTTATCTGTACTGACTCCTTCAACCCTCATAGTGAGGCGGCTGCTATGTTTACTTACCCATTTTACAGATGAGAAAACTGAGCCACAGGTAAGTTAAGTCCCTTGGCCAGAGTCGTATAGTACACCCAGGAAGTCTGGCTCCAAGTCTTTTTGCTGTGACTATTACACGGAGCGTGGATGGGCCCTCACCCAGCCCTTAGTGCTGTGGGCGTCCTCCCGGTGGAGGTGAGAGATCCTTTCTGGCCCCAGTCCACGAAGGTTCCTGGGGAGAACTTGCTTCCCAGTTGTCTCAACAGTGCATTTCTCCCAGGGGCAACAGCAGGGCCAGGCTGGGGCTGGGTGACCTGACTCTGCAGCCTAATTGCACCCTTTGCTTCCTTCTTTGACCTTGCCTAACCCATGAGTCAAGGAGCCCCGGCGGTGCAATGGTTAAGCACTCAACAGTTGACCAACAAGTCGAGGTTTGAAACCACCCAGAGGTTCTGCAGGAGAAAAGACCTGGTGATCTGCTCCCATAAAGGTAACAGTCTAGAAAACCCTGTGGGAGCAGTTCTACTCTGTCCTACAGGGTTACTATGAGTCAGAATTGACTCAGTGGCACGCAGCAAGAACAACAATACATGAGTTAGAATTGACTCAACAGCATCTAACAACAACAACAGTAAGGGGAGCCCCTTACTGGTTAGTGCTCGGCTACTAACCAAAAGGGTGGAGGTTCGAGTCCACCTAGAGGTGCCTCGGAAGAAAGGTCTGGTGATTGGCTTCTGAAAAATCAGCCATTGAAAATCTCATGAATCACAGTTCTAGTCTGGCACACATGGGGTCCCCATGAGTCGGAATTGACTCAACAATGACTTGTTTTTTAATATGGGCTGGCAAATCATCAGTGTCCAGCCCTAGCCCTGCCCCTAGCCCTAGCCCTACCCAGGCCAGGTCTGCTCTGCCCATCACACAGCAATTCGGCTCCCCCTGCCCTTCATCCTCAGATCCTCTGGAATTTGGAGGAAGCAAGGTCTTTCTTTCATGTCTCCTACATGTCCCCACTCACAGAATAAGCAGGCCATCTCTGCTGGTCTCCTTCCTAGTCCCCTGCCTCCTCCCGACCCCCAGCTCTCCACCTCTACTCCTGCCTTCAGTAACCAATTCTGGTTCCTCCTGCCCTTGCCTTCTTTTCTCAGCCCAGGCCTCTCCCCTTGCCTGGTTCACACCATCAAATTCCCTTCTGCCTCCCCACACTCACATGGCGGCCCAGCTGCCCGCTGTGGTTCTGTTTCCCATCAAGCCCTCTCCGGCGCACGAGTAGCTAGAATTTATAAGTTCATTTTCCTTATGTGGGGATGTTTCTGTGTTCTTCCCAAACATGGACGAAGTTCCTCTGGCTTCATTGTGTCTGGGCCCCAGAGGTTTCCTAGCACTGCCTGCTGAACGCACCTCCCCCGTCACCTCCGCAGCCTCCCCTCCTCTGCCCATCCCTGGCCCCTAGGAGCCACCAACCCAATTGTGAGCCTTTAAATATATTTGTTGTGCAGCCTGGATAAGATTATACATCCTCTGTTTTTTGTTTTAAAAAAAAAACACACGTTCAGCAACGTTCTGTTCTATTCTCTGAAGGATTATGAAAGAATCAAATGTTTTCTTATTTTCTCTCAAATATAAATTTTGGTTTAAATTGTTTTTACACCTCCTTTTACATATTCCCCTGTTCCTCCTCCTCCTCCTCTTCTTCCCCCTTCTTCTTCCCGTCTTCCTCCCACTCCACTTCCTCCTCCTCCTTTTTTTGATGTGGACCTGGAGTATCATGTTTTCCTGAGGGTCAATGGCCTTATGTGGAAAAAGGTTCCCCAGCTCAGCAAACCACATGGTACATTTCCACCTGGGGAAAGCTTGTTTCTCAAACGGTGGTGGCAGCAAAAATAATTTGGATGTTACGCGCTGTAGAGGTGACGGGACAGAGGGAGCAGGTGGTTAGGCCGATGGGATTGAGGCACACACTTAGCTCCCCATGGCTCCTGGGGTGTTACCACCTGTCCCCTCTCCCCGGATGGAGGCTGCTTCCCCAGAGTCAGAGCCTCCCCTTCCCTTCCACTTCTCATGGCCTTTGGAGCCCACCTCTTATGCAGGCCTTTCTCCGACCTCACTGACACATCTTTCTGTGCCCCTGCCTTTCCCTTGGGGCGAGTCCCCAGTGACCTGTTTGAGATCCCATCGGCTTGGGCTCCCTCTGATGGCTCCCCACCCACCTGACTCAAATGGTCCACCTGCACAAGCAAATTATCTGTCCTCTGGATCCTACTGTCCCTGTCCAGTCCCCTCCAGTTCTCTTCATTGGAGGTGACAGAAACTCCATTCTCCCTTGACGGAAAGTTTCCACCAAGAATAGCAAGGGTTTCCTGCCTTTCTCACCTGGGTCCTGAGGACATGAGGGGGCCAGGAGGGCAGCAAATGATGCCAGCCCTTGTCAGGCCCCGGCCAGCACCGAGTAACGACTGTGCTTGGAACACATCTCAGTAAGGACAGGTTTAGTGATGCAGTAGGATGATTCCAGATCCTTCCAGAGGATGTGCTGCCATGCTCCCCACCCCACAGAAGAGCACATCCTCCCATGCTCCGCACCTGCCTGCCCCGGTCCGCCGGAGCCTGCTGTCACCAGCTCTGTACAGCACAAGCAGGGATTTAATCAGCCTCTTGGCTATTAGTCCCCAAGTACTAATTTAAGTGGTCTGATTGGAGCTATCTATTAGGCCTAGGGAACTGTGGCAAGATGGCATTTCCTCTGTCTGCTAATCTATCTGTCTGGTGTTTTATCTGGAGCCCGGAGCCCATGCCTGAACACTCAGGCATTTTATGGTATTATTATTACTTAGCACTTATAACACACTTCATCAACGAGAGGGCTGAGCAGCCACAGCCGTGACCATAAAGCCTGCGCTACAGATAGAGAGATACAGATCTCTGGCAGGCTGTGTAACGTTGGATGCTGTGTCTTTGGGTCCCTTGCGATCTGGTTATTAGTTATGCCTTCTAGAGGAGGAAGCTGACTGTCTTTGATAAATGGCAGTCAGGTAAACAGGAGGTACAGGGATGGGTGCAGGCTGGAGGGAGGACACTCAGGGGAGGTCTTAGGATGAGTTTGCCGGAGGCAGAGCTGAGAAAGTGAGTTGAGTGCAAGCAGTTTATTTGGGAGGCGATCCTAGGAATTGACACTATGAGGGTGGGGAAGTGGGACAAGGAAGGTAAGGAAGCTAACCAAGGGTGCTGTGTCATTGAGCAGGTTGCTTTGTGGGCAACTGGCACTCAAACTCCCTGGGGGAACTCAGAGAGACAGAGAGAGCACCTGAAAGTTGCTCTACCCAAGCAACGCAGGAGCTGGAGTTTTTATCCTCTGATGCCAATTTGATTGACCGAGTAATCAAGGATAATTGGAAGTTATCAAAAATGAACGCTTGGACATCAATATCCTAGGCATTAGTGAGCTGAAATGGACTGGTATTGGCCATTTTTAATCGGACAATCATATGGCCTACTATGTTGGGAGTGACAAAAAGAAGAGGAACAGCATCGCGTGCATCGTCCAAAAAGAACATTTCAAGATCTATCCTAAAAAACAAGTCTGTCAGTGACAGGATAATATCCATATGACTACGAGGAAGACCAGTTAATACAACTATCATTCTTATGCACCAAACATTAAGGCTAAAGATGAAGAAACTGAAGACTTTTATAACCCTCTGCAGTCTGAAATCCATCAAATATGCAATCAAGATGCATTGATAATTACCGATCGTTGGAATGTGAAAGTTGGAAACCAAGAAGGAGCAGTACTTGGAAAATATGAACTTGGTGAAAGAAATGACACTGGAGATCACGTGATAGAATTTTAGAAGACCACTGGTTTATTCGTTGCAAATAACGTTTTTAAACAACATAAACGGTGACTACACACGTGGACCTACCGGATGGAATACACAGGAATCAAATCAACTACATCTGTGGAAAGAGACGATGGAGAAGCTCCGTATCACCAGTCAGAACAAGGCCAGGGGCCGACTGTGGAACAAGCGCTCATATGCAAATTTAAGTTCAAGCTGAAGAAAATTAAAACAAGCCCACAGGAGCCAACATATGACCTTGAGTATATCTCTCCTGAATTTAGAGACCATCTCAAGAATAGATTGATGCATTGAACACTAATGATGGAAGACCAGACAAATGGTGGCATTACATCAAGGACATCATACATGAAGAAAACAAAAGGTCATAAAAAACAGACAGAAAGAAAAGACCAAAATGGATGTCAGAAGAAACTCTGAAACTTGCTCTTGGACATAGAATAACTAAAGTGAAAGGAAGAAATGATGAAAGAACTGAACACAAGATTTCAAAGGTCGGCTCGAGAAGATAAAATAAGGTATTATAATGCAATGTGCAAAGACCTGGAGTAAGAAAACCAAAAGGGAAGAACATGCTCTCCATTTCTCAAGCTGAAAAAACTGAAGAAAAAATTGAAGCCTCAATTGCAATACTGAGGGATTCGATAGGGTTGCTATGAGTTGAAATTGACTCGCTGGCAAACTGTTTGTTTTTTTAGTTTATAGGCAAAAAATTGCATAATGCAAGAAGCATCAAAAATGTGGAAGGAATGAATACACACAGTCACTGTACCAAAAAGAATTGGTTGACTTTCAACCATTTTAGGAGGTAGCGAATGATCAAGAACTGATGGTAAAGAAGGAAGAAGTCCAAGCTGCAGTGAAGGCATTGGCGAAAAAGAAAGCTCCAGGAATTAACAGAATACCAATTGAGATGTTTCAACAAACAGATGCAGTGCTGGAAGTGGTTTCTCATCTATGCCAAGAAATTGGAAGACAGCTAACTGGCCAACTGACTGGAAGAGGTCCATATTCATGCCCATTCCAAAGAAAGGTGATCCAACAGAATTCAGAAATTATCAAACAATATCATTAATATCATATGCAAGTAAAATTATGCTCAAGATATTTCAAAAGTGGTTGCAGCAGTACATTGACAGGGAACTGCCAGAAATTCAAGCCAGATTCAGAAGAGAACGTGGAATGAGGGATATCATTGCTGATGTCAGATGGATCTTGGCTTAAAACAAAGAATACCAGAAAGATGTTTACCTGTGTTTTATTGACTATGCAAAGGTATTCAACGGTGTGGATCATAACAAATTATGGATAACGATGTGAAAAATGGGAATTCCGAAACACTTAACTGTGCTCATGAGGAACCTCTATATAGACAAAGAGGTAGTCATTTGGACAGAACAAGGGAATACTGACTGGTTTAAAATTATTCAGTCTGTATGTTGAGCAAATAATCCAAGAAGCTGGACTATATGACGAAGAAAGGGGCATCAGGATTGGAGGAAGACTCATTAACAACCTGCGTTATGCAGGTGACACAACCTTCCTTGCTGAAAGTGAAGAGGACTTGAAGCACTTACTGATGAAGATCAAAGACCACAGTCTTCAGTATGGATTACACCTCAACATAAAGAAAACAAAAATCCTCACAACTGGACCAATAAGCAACATCATGATAAACAGAGAAAGACTGAAGTTGTCAAGGATTTCATCTCACTTGGAGCCACAATCAATGCCCGTGGAAGCAGCAGTCCAGAAATCAAACAACACATTGCATTGGGCAAAATCTGCTCCAAAAGACCTCTTCAAAGTGTTAAAAAGCAGAGATGTCACCTTGAGGACTAAAGAGTGCCTGACCCAAGCCATGATGTTTTCAATTGCTTAATATGCATGTGAAAGCTGGACAATGAGTAAGGAAAACGGAAGAAAAATTAATGCCTCTGAATTATGGTATCGGCAAAGAATATTGAGTATACCATGGACTGTCAGAAGAATGAACAAATCTGTCTTGGAAGCAGTACAGCCAGAATGTTCCTTAGAAGTGAGGATGGCAAGACTTTGTCTCACGTACTTTGGACATGTTATCAGGAGGGAGCAGACCCTGGAGAAGGACATCATACTTGGTAAAGTAGAGGGTCCGTGAAAAAGAGGAAGACTGAAGCATGATGGCGATCGGAGGATGGCGCAGGACCGGGCAGGGTTTTGTTCCGAGAGGAGCCCTTTCCCCTCGCCTCACCCCTGCCAGCGCTGGCTGAATCTCCCTGGACTGATCAAAGCACAGGTGGTGTCACAGAGTCCAGGCCACTGTGCAGACGACCAAGAACTCTGTCCAGCAGCTCCACTTTCCTTGACCTACATCAAGTGCAACATTCAAGATGGCGCAGAGTGGAAAGGGTGTGAGGTTCGGGATCAGACTACTCAGGTTCGAATGCCAGCTCTGATGCCTTTTGGTTGTATGATGTTGGGCAAGTGACTTTATCTGTCGGATCCTTGGTTTCCTCGTCTGTGAAATGGGAATAGTAACTTGCAGAATCACTTTTGAGGCTTAAAAGAGCTATTGTCCATAAGTACCTAGTCCTGTGCCTCCTACAGAACAAAAGCCCCCCCAAAACCAAACTAAACCTGTTGCCGTTGAGTCAGTTCCAACTCATGGTGCTCCCACGTGTGACAGAGTGGAACTGAGCTCCACAGGGTTTTCTTGGCTGTAATCTTTTACAGAAGCAGATAGCCAGGCCCTTCTTCCACGGCACTGCTGAGTGGGTTCAAACCACCAACCTTTCAATCAGTAGCCCTGTGTAAACCGTTTGTGCCATCCAGGGATCTACATGTTAATTTCCCTTCCCTTTTATCCACTGTCCCCCTTCCCACCCAAGACACACTTCCCTATTCAGAATATTTTTAATGACAAGAATTTCCTGAGAGGCTTATACTCCCAGGGGTGTGGAGACTCCCTGGCCTCAGGACACTTGCATCCCTTCAATGCAGCGGGCAGGGAGATGCCCCCTACTGGCCAGCCCAGCAGCATCCTGCCTGACGTCAAACCAAACAACCAAACCCATTGTGGTCGAGTCGATTCCACCTCATGGTGACCCTATAGAACAGAGTAGACCTGCTCAACAGGGTTTCCAAGGAGTGGCTGGTAGATTCAAACTGCTGGCCTTTTGGTTTGCACCATAGCTCTTAACCACTGCGCCACCAGGGGCTTGAAAATATCTGGTATTTACCAGGCCAAGGCAGCACCACATGACATCCCCTGAGGGGCCAATTTATGCAGTAGCTTAAATATCTTTTAAAGCTCCCTCCCCCTTCCAGAGATGTGAGAGTCAGTCGCTGCTGCTCAGGGCTCCAGGTTCTTCTTCAAAGGGCGTCCCCCTGGGCAGACGGAAATCTTGCTAGGAAAAGCTCTTTTCGTACATATTTTTTTCTTCCTGGCAGAATTCTTGCTCCTGCCGCAGTCCCTAACTTTCACACAGTAGTCAGGGAGCCTGCGGGGATGAGAAATCTGCAGCCCCTGGGGACACCTCCTGCAGGCAGACTTCCCTAATTACCCCACTGCTCCCTTCTCTTCTGTTCCCTGTGGTTCCAGGGCTTCCTTGCACGATGGTCTTGCCACGGAATCTCGTCTTCATGGTCTGATAAGTGTGTGTGTCCGTCTGTCAGTTTGTTGTACCATGGTGGCTTGCGTGTTGCTGTGATGCTGGAAGCTATGCCAACAGTATTTCAAATACTGGCAGGGTTACCCATGGTAGACAGGTTTCAGTGGAGCTTGCAGACCAAGACAGACTAAGGAAGCAAGGCCTGGTGATCTGCTTCCAAAAATCAGCCAATGGAAACCCCATGGATCACAACAGAACATTGCTAGATATGGTGCTGGAAGATGAGCCCCTAGGTTGGAAGGCAGCGATGGACTCAAGCACGCCAGCGGTCACGAGGATGGCAGTATTTCATTCTGTTGCTCATGAGCCTCCGTGGAGCGTCCAGATGAAGATGGACTTGGAAGAAAGGACTAGAAATCTCCTTCCCAAAATTAGCCAGTAAAAACCCTCTGGATCCCAACAGTCAGATCTGCAACTGGTCATGGGGATGGTGCAGGACAGGCCATGGTGCAGGACTGGGTAGCATTTCATTGCATTGTGCGTGGGATCGCCATGAATTGGAGCTGACTTGATGGCAGCAAACGACAAGTGTGCATGTAGTGGGAGATGTGGCGTCTGTCTCTACAGTGGAATGGCAGCATCTCCAAGGACAGGAATCAGCCCCATCCTCCCTCTGAGTCTCGTGCAGGGCCTGGTTCAAGGCCAGGCCCAGGGAAGCTGCAGCTGGCGGGCTGGGGGGGAAGCAACATCTGAGTCCCCCTGTGGGGTCGCCTGCTGGCCCAGGCAGGGTCTGGGCAGGAGCCAGAGCCTCTGCTGCAGCAGGGATCCATCAGGCTGAGAAGCCTGGAAGCCCTTCATCATATTAAAGAGCACTTCCATGCAGATTAAAAGAACCCAGCATCCGCTCTCTTGGGCTTGGGGAAACCATCCATCCTTCTGCCTGGAGCTGCTCGGGATGGGCAGGGGCTCTGCGCAGGGGAGGGGAAGGGCCCAGGTACAAGACAGCTGAGGAGTCCTTTCCCATGTCCCTGAAGCGAGGCCCCAAGCGCCTGTAGTGCTGGGCTCTTACATGGCCCCTGCTTCCTGCAGGGGGCCACCTTTTCACCCAGAAGCACTGAAATGCTCAGGACCCCCTGCTCTTTCAAATCAACTGATCCAGGCTTATCAAGGCCAGGAGGCCACCTCTGTTAGGGGCACTGCCAGCCACCTTCCTCCCTCCTCACTTAGCTATCCTTGCTGCATCCCTGTTCAGAGCAAATTGGGGATCGGCCGTACCTTAGGGAAGTGAGTGAAGACACGCGGACTGACTAGGCAGGGCGCAGGAACCCACTCTATTTATACTTTACCTCGGAGGAGGGCGCGTTGGCAGCCCGCATGGGGAGTGGGGGAGGTTAAGGGGGTGGTGGCGGGGGTGGGTGGAGCCTGTTCGCCAAAGGAAGGTCAGGGAGACGGGAATGGGCGCTTATGGATCTCCTTCTCTGTGCCGGGCACAGCGCCAGGCCCCGTTTATGCGTTATCTCATAATGAGAATTTAGCTGGTGGTCAAGAGCTCGGGTTCCGCAGTCGGCAGAGCTGTCAGGATGCTCGCCCACTTCCTGGCGGCATAGCATTAGGCAAGCGATTCAACGGGCCTCAGCCTCAGCTTGCTCATCTGTAGGGTGTGAACAATCAAAGCACTCACCTCTGGGAGCTCATGCTGTTGTTAGCGGCCACTGAGTCGGCCCCCGACTCATGGCGCCCCTGTGTACAATGGAATGGAGCACTGCCTGGCCCTGTGCCGTCCCCATGATCACTGCGCATTGGACTGTTGGGATCCATTGGGATTTTCATTGGCTGGTTTTCAGAAGTAAAACACCAGGCTTTTCTTCCTAGTCTTAGTCTGGAAGCTCCACTGAAACCCCTTCAGGATCATAGCAACACACAAGCCTCTGCGGATAGACTGGTGGTGGCTGCACGTGAGGTACCTTGGCTGGGAATCGAACCTAGGTCTCCCGCACGGAAGGCGAGAATTCCACCACAGAGCCACCGCTGCCCTCATGAGAGCTGATGGGAGGATTAAATGAGATCCTAGATCTAAAGCGCTTGGCAGAGCGCCTGATATATAGGACACACTCTGTAAATGTTGGCACCTTCTGTTATTGACAGCCGTGTGATGCAGAAATCATTACTCTGATTTTTCCTAGACATAGTAGCGAAGGTTCCGAAACATTAAGAAACTTGCCCAAGGCCACCAAGTTCGAAAGTGGCAGCTCTGGGATCCGGGGCCTAGGGCTGCCCGGCTGCAAAGCCCAGGCCCTTCCCAGACATCCTTCAGCCTCCAGTGGGAAAGAGATAAACGAACCCAGGACGAGCATGGGGCCTGCCTGCTCTGCCACGCTGGCCAGGGCAGAGAGGTGCAGCTGCCAAGTTCCTGACCGCTAACAGAGCTGAATGGGGACCTTTCCTTGGAGCTCGCGAAGAAGCTACTGGAAGGTGGGTCCTGATGTGGAAGGCAGCTCTGCTGGGACAGCTGTTAACTCTTTAACCTTGTGCGGTGGCTTTGTCCTTCAGCAGCCTGGAGAGACAGCCTCAGGCAGGCAGAGAAGGTGGAGGAGGAGGCAGCGGCGCCACCGCACTCCCTCACTCACTGCAGAATTGACTCTGGATAAACAATTACAGTCTATTTACTTCAGACCATATGGTGTTGGGGAACAGGTGTGCAGGTAATGAAGAGCCCAGCTCCAATTAAGCGTCTGGGAACCCGGCCGGATTCCTGCTGCATCTTTTGCTTGGGCTGAGGCCCACTTACAAATGAGAGCTAAAAACGGACTAAGGCTCAGAGGAGGCAGATGTGGGAGCAGGGAGTCTCCTGAGACGCTGGACTTGGCCAAGGAGGTGCCAGAGATGTGTGCAGGGTGGGGGGCAGCCAGCTGCTCCGTCCGCCATTCCAACCCGCTGGTAAGGGGGCCTGGCCCAGCGCCTTTTCCATGGCAACGCTGGCTGCATCTGGAAGTTGTAAAATGAAACAATCCCATGGCCACTGGTTTCTTGGAAGGCTGTCCTGCTACCTGTCAGATTTGGGATTCCTGTAAGATCGTGGGGTAGGGTGAGTACTCGTCATTCTTTGCCAAGGTCACTTCCGCCCTGGCCCACTCCACATGCCTTCATTTGCATCTGCTTTCATTCCCAATTATTCAGCACCTATTTTGACTACCTCCTATGTGCCGGGATGGAGTCCCTGTGTGGCACAAATGGTTAGGTGCTTGACTACTGGCTGAAAGGTTGGCAGCTCGAACCCATCCAGAGGCACCTTGGAAGAAAGACCTGGTGATCTGCTTCTGAAAGGTCACAGCCTTGAAAACCCTATGGAGCAGGTCTACTCGGCGTATGTGGGTCGCCATGAGTTGGAATCGACTTGGCAGCAACTAACAACAATAACTTATGTGCTAGGCACTGGGGACACACGGAAGAACGAAACAGACAAAGGCCTGCTCTCGCTGGGTTTGTATTTCAGGGGAATGGAAATTTCAGCTATTTTTGTTGTTGTTAGTCACTGGCAAGTTGGTTCTAACTCACGGGGACCTTATGTAAGATAGAATGCAGCGCTGCCTGGCCCTGCAGCATCTTCAAGATCCTCGGCGTGTTTACGTCCATTGTCGAGGTTATTGTGTCAATCCGTCTCACTGAGGGTCTCCCTCTCAATTTTAGGGGGATGGAAAGACCATGAGTCACAGTTCGTGATAAGGTAATTTCAGTCAGTGGTGAGTGTAACCAGGAATAGCAACCGTTTCATCTGCCCGATGAACTCCTAGCCGTCCTTACACGCCCAGCTCAAATGGCCCTCTCCCCTGACACTCCCCAAATGCCTCCCCGCAGACAGTCACTGTGTCCTCTGGGCTCCTGGTCACCATTCCTGTCCACGCCTCTATTCCAGCACTCACGTGGCTTTGTAAAGAGCTGCTTCTGTGCCTCTCTCCCTCCAGGATGCTGACCTTCTCGAGGATGGGGAGGGTGGCCAGCTCACCTGTTCTCTCCAGCACACAGTGCAGGGCCAGGTGGGCAGAAACGAGTGTTTTGTGAGTGATGGAGTGGGCCAGCCTGGAATGCTGCAATCCCAGCCTCCTGGGGGATCTGCTGGCCTGCTCAGAGGGTGCTGCCCGCTTGGGTTCAGCCTGAGCAGGTAGATGAGCTGCAACTCAGAGTACCAACCTCCAGGAATTGCCTCCATGCTCATCTGATCTCGATGCTGGGCAAGGTGCCCCTCACCAGTGTTTTTGAGGCTGCAAGCTGAGCCAAAAAGAAGATGAACAGCTTCTGTCCCTGTGGTGGGCTGACGGGAGTCGAGTGGGGCCACATGTGGCAATGAATCTCCCGTGTCAGTTTTTATGGCTGAGGGATGAGGCCACATAAACAAGGCAGAGACGGGAACGAACCGCTTCTTCTAGGAAGACCCAGGACAGGGGCTGGTGGGCAAAGCAAAAATGGGGATTTTTTTTTTTATGGGCTTTTGCCTAGCTAATATTTTTGTTTTCTTCTTATCTTGGATTTATGCATAGCTTTAGGACTTGTCAAATAAAAATCAGCAGCTTCCCAAACTCCTCCGCTGGGAGACTCTCTGGAACATCTCCCATTTGTGACTTGGCCCCTGGGACACGCCCACCCCCTTGGGGGGTACTGTCCTGCTCTGCGGGGTTCTCTCCAGCTCCCTCTGATTGTAAAGGGAATACCTTCCAATAGCAATGCACAGCTGGACCACAGGAAATGGATAACAAACGATCCAGGGAAATTGAAGGTTTCTGATGAGGGGCGCACACGATTTCTGGGGGTGCACGGTTTCCAGAGCTAAAATTCTAAAGAGTTCTGGCCTCCAGCCCTCCCTTCTTAGCACCAAGGACAGGAAGCAAACTAAATGGGTTTCGAGGTGAGAAACAAATTGGATTTTTAAAAAATGCTCTGGTTCTAATGATCAGAGAGGTTATTCATAATCCCGGAGTAGAAAGTGCGTCTTGAAATCTATGCTTTGTGTTGACAGCTTCTCCCTAATGGGCAAGATCTCACACATGATGGGGCCATAAAACACAGCTCGCTGCTGGCCCGGCTGTTAGTCTAATGTGGGAAGTGGCCTTGCCAGCAGCAGCAGAGGCCACTGGGCACACTGTGCAGCCCCCTCCTCCTTCCCACACTGGTCCTGGCTCCCATCCCTCTACCCAGTGGGTGGGGAATGGTGGAAGGAGGGGAGGGAAGTTGGGGGCCCTGGATACAGAATGTCTCTTGGAACCAAAAGTTTCCAGAATGTCAGAAGGAATGCTCCATGGAACACGAATCTTTGCTTTCCGAGGAAAGGGTTCCATGGCCAAATATGTTTGGGAACATCACAAGTCTATCCCTCTCTGTCTTAGTCATCTAGTGCTGCTATCACAGAAGTACCAGAAGTAGATGGCTTTAATAAAGAGAAATTTATTCTCTCACAGTCTAGTAGGCTAGAAGTCCAAATTCAAGTCAGCATCAGGGGAAGGCTTTCTTCCTCAGTCAGCTATGAAGGAAGGTCCTTGTCATTAGTCTTCCCCTGCACTAAGAGCTTCTCCACATAGGGACCCCGGGTCCAAAGGACGTGCTTTTCTCCTGGCACTACTTTCTTGGTGGTAGGAGGCCCCCATGTCTCTCCGCTTGCTTCTCTTTCATATCTCAAAAGAGATTGGCTTAAGAAAATATCTAATCTTGTAGATTGAGTCCCACCTCATTAACATAACTGCCACTAATCCCATCTCATTAACATCAAGAGATGGGATTTACAACACATAGGAAAATCATATCAGATGACAAAATGGTGGACAATCACACCCTCCTAGCACATTCAAAGTTGGGAGGAGTCTTGCAGTAAAGAAAACCCATTTAGCTTCGCTCAACCCAGTGGTTCCCAAACTTGTTTGACTATTTGTTGTGTTGCTGCGTGCCACTGGGTCAATTCCAACTCATAGTGACCCTATAGGACGGAGTAGAATTGCACTATAGGGTTTCCTAGGCGGAAGTCTTTATGGGAGAAGATTGCCTGGTCTTTTCTCCAGTAGAGCCACTGGTGGGTTTGAATCATGGATGTTTTTGGTTTGCAGCTGAGAGTTTATCCATTGTGCCACCAGAACTCCTTTTTTTGCTACAGAACTCTGTTTTTACATAATCCGTATTGACGTTCTTACAACCAGAATGCTCCTTAGAAGCAAGAATTACAAGACTTCGACTTGATTACTTTGGAATTGTCATTAGGAAAGACCAATCGCAAGAAAAAAACATCGTGATGGATAATGTAGAGGGTCTAAGGAAACCCTCAATGAGATGGATTGACGCAATAGCCATTAACAATGGACTCAAACTTACCAATGATCATGGAGATGGCACGGGACTGGGCAACATTTTGGTGTGTTATACATAAGGTCGCCATGAGTCAGAGCCAACTTGACAGCAACCAACAACAACACTGATGTCCTGCAGAATTAACCTTTCCCAGAACCCAGTGTTGTAAACACAGCTATGGATCTCGGAATGACTGTAAGCGTGGTCATAGGTGGGAACATGATGGAGGGTGCAGTGGCAGGGGAGACACTCATTGCCCCCTCCCCAGCATATCTCCTAACACAAAAGTAATGACATTAACAATAATCACATTTGTGAGGCATTTCATGGATTCCAAAGTCCATTTCCATCCATCTACTAATGTGATCCTCACAACATCCCATGAGGTAGGAGGTCCTATTATTATTTCCAGTTTACGGAAAAGGACGCTCGTGCTCAGAGAGGTTGAGTCACTAGTTTTAGGTCACCCAGTAAATAGTGGAGCCAAGGATTACACCCAGGTGGGCTGAAAGAACCAGCCCGAGGGCCAGTGGCAGACAGACCCTGCTGCAGCTGCCAGCAGAGGCCAGGGCCATCCCAGAAGAGCCCAGAGCAGGGCTTCGAATTGGTCCTTTCTGGTTTGAACCTCTGCTGAGAATTTGCATTTCCACCCCAGGTATACTGAATCAGAATCTATATTTTAACAAGATATACCATAAGAATCACCTGGGGATCGTGTTAAAATGGAGATTCTGATACAGTATATCTGGGGTGGAAACGCAAATTCTCAGCAGAAGTTCAAACCAGGACGAACTGGTTCAAAGCCCTGGCCCAGAGGGCCCTCTGCCCTGGAGCCTGATCACCCACGGTTGGCATTTGCACCACCACCCACACTCACTAGGCTTGCACCACCACCCACACTCACTTCTTGCCAGCATGGATGGACAGCCACTCCCTGGAGCCTCGTCAGTGGTTCCAGGAGGGCCACCGTGCTGGGTGCTCCATGCATCTGCCCATTAGAGGTGGCAGCCACCAAGGGGGAGGAGTTGAAGAATGCTCAGCTGTCCCATGGCTCAGCCTAGGTGGAAGGGGGCAGAACACGGAGCACATGGCAATGCCACCCTAGCTTTCCCAGCCCCATCTCTGCAGTGACAGAAACAGAGTCTGGCCCAGCGGTAAGCATTCTCCAGGAGTGAGCAATTCAAGTATGAGCTGATTGTGAGTCAAACTGGAGAAATTGCTGCTCCGCAGGCAGGAGAGGGTGACGTCGGATTTAGCAGCACCAGGAAACCAGCAGGCTTGCTTTGGCCCAGCCCATCATTGACTTTTTCTCTTGGTCAGAAGAGGTGACCCTCTAGGTACCTGGGCAAAGTGCCCATGTCCTGCTCCTCTCCTTAGACTCTCTGAGCAATCCTACCCACTGCCATCGAGTCAATTCCGACTCATAGAGAGCCTACAGGACAGAGTAGAACTGCCCCCATAGAGTTTCCAAGGCTGTAGTCTTTATGGAAGCAGACTGCCACGTCTTTCTCCCATGGTGGATTCAGACCAGCGACCTTTCTGTTACTAGCCGAGTGCTTAACCACTGCACCACCAGGGCTCCTGTCTGGGCACTTCTGCTGGATGTTAAATCCAAAGTGCTAGGAAAAAAGGAGTACCAGTAGTTTGGAGAAATAGCCCAGGATTCTAGTCCTGTCCCCTCAGTTCTGAGCTGTGGAGCCTGAGCATATTCCTCATCGCCTGTGCCTCGGTTCATCATTGGTAAAATGGGACTAATGATTGAATGAATGAAAGTCAAGGTCACTGTGAATTCAAGAGGATGTAAAAAGCACTTGGCAACCTGCAAAACAGCCATGCAAACGATTGATTATCAGTTGTCATTGAGTCAACTCCTAGTCACGGCGACCCCTTGAGTGTCAGAGCAGAACTGTGCTCCATAGGATTTTTTATGGCTGATTTTTCAGAAGTATATCACCACATCTTTCTTCCATGGCAACTCTGGGGGGGACTCGAACTGCCAACCTTTTGATTAGCAGCTGTCATGGATTGAATTGTGTCCCCCCAAAATATGTGTCAACTTGATTGGGCCATGATTCCCAGTGTTGTGTGGATGTCCTCCGTTTTGTGATAGTAATTTTATGTTAAAGAGGATTCGGGTGGGATTGTAACACCCTTACTAAGGTCACATCCCTGATCCAACGTAAAGGGAGTTTCTTTGGGATGTGGTCTGCAACCAACTTTTATCTTACAAGAGATAAAAGGAAAGGGCAGTGAGCGGGGGAGGGAGGACCTCATACCATCAAGAAAGCAGCGCCAGGAGCAGAGCACATCCTTTGGACCTGGGGTCCCTTGCACTGAGAAGCTCCTAGTCCAGGGGAAGATTGATGAGAAGGACCTTCCTCCAGAGCCAACAGAGAGAGAAAGACTTCCCCTGGCGCTGGTGCTCTAAATTTTGACCTCTAGTCTGCTAGACTGTGAGAGAGTAAATTTCTCTTTGTTAAAGCCATCCACTTGTGGTATTTCTGTTATAGCAGCACTAGATGACTAAGACAGCAGCCGAGTGTATTAACCATTTGCATCACCCAGGGACTCCATACAAATAATTGTTAATTAAGTCCAGGAGGGTGAGCGAGAGGAAGGCCGGCAGAGCAAACTGCCACCAGGTGTGGAGGCAGAAGACTTCTCCACGAATCCTGGAGGGCACCACCCTGGGCAAGACTCAATAGCATCCTCCAAGGTGGCTTATGATTGGAGATCCGTGGAAGGGATGGAATGGCTTCTGTGGTCTGCCTAGCAGTGACTCGAACAACCACGGCACCAGTGCACTGCCTACCTCCAGGGGTGCTATCACATAGACTCCTGCGCATTGTGAATAAGGCTCAGTGGCTGAGACCCTCTGGGAAAAGCATTCTCTGCCACATGTCATTTCCTCTTCCCAGGACTCTCTCTGGTTCCATACCATGCAGGGAAAGGGGCTATGAACTCTTGGAACATGGGGGGTGGGAAGCTGTGGGGAGTACCTCAGAGAGGTGTAGAAAATCCCCCTCACTTCCCGGGGATGCTCCTCTCAAGAGTCTTTGGCTTAGTTTCAGAACACTTCTCAAGAAAGTGAGCCCAGAAATCACTGAGGCTGGCTTCTTTGGGGATAAGGCCAGGACTAGGGTGCAAATTTAAGGAGGCAGCATCCACTCTTAGGTGCCCACCCTACACTTCATGGGCCTGAGGGTGAGCGCCTCCCTGGCGCCACCCTATTCCCTGCCTTGCTTTTGGGAACCTCCTTCTTCAAGTTCTCCACTTACATTAAACTCACAGTCCACCAAGGTCACCCTACCCTAGTATGTTAAAACCATTCAACTCCCTTGGCCAGGAGAAGACAAGACTGACATAGCCGTCCGTGTCCAGTGGAGTAGGCGAGGTTGACAGGAGGTCACATGAAGGGTTGTTTGTGCCTGGGAAAGAGTAGACTGGCTGAGAGCATGACTTTAAATATTGGAATGGACGTTGTAGTGGGTTGCATGGGGGTCCCCAAAAGATGTGTCCACGTCCTAACCCCTAGAACCTGTGAATATGGCTTTATTTGGAGAAAGGGTCTTTGCAGGTGTAATTACATTAAGGATCTTGAGATGAGATCATCTTGGATTTGGGGGAGACTTAAGTCCATTGATGGAGCCCTGGTGGCACCAGTGGTTGAGTGTTTGGCTGCTAACCAAGAGTCTGGCAATTCAAATCCACCAGCCGCTCCTTGGAAACCCTGTGGGGCAGTTCTACTCTGTCCTATAGGGTTACTATGAGTTGGAATTGACTCAATGGCAATGGATTTGGTTTGGTTTTTAAGTCCATTGATAAGTGTCCTCATAAGAGAAAGACAGAGAGAGATCGGAGACTCACAGGGGAGAAGGTCGTGTGAAAACAGAGGCAGATTGGAGTTCTGCAACCCCATCTCAAGGAACACCAGGAACACCAGAAGCTGGAAGAGGCAGGGAAGGAGTCTCCCTCAGAGCTTTTGGAGGGGGTGTGGCCCTGCTGACGCCTTAATTTTGGACTTCTGGCCTCCACAACTGTGAAAGAATAAAATTTCTGTTGTTCTAAACCACCCAGGTGTGGTAATTAGTTACAGCAACCCTAGGAAATGAATAGAGATATAGAAGAGGAGGTGGACTAGTTCTGTGTGGTGTCAGAGACTGAATAGGACCCAGGTGGGAGTTACAGGGGTGGCGTTTCAGACCAATGCGAGGAAGAACTTTCTAAGAATGAAGGTACCCAGCAATGATATGGGCTGCCTTGGATGGTGGGCTTCCATTTCCGACACCACCCCACTGACCACCTGTTGAGAGGAGGTGGGCAGGAAATCATGCCCAGGCAGGAAGCCTGGGCGAGGTCAGTGGTTTACCCCTCTCTTCTCCCCGAACGATACCTGCCATGTGGATCCACCTGTGATCCACTTCCATGAGCACCACCAGGGATATGTGTAAAATATAACTATAATTCTCTCGCTCAAGAAAGCACAGCGGAATGTGAGTGTGTGCGGTGACATCATGATAGGGATAACCCTGAATCAGCTCTAATTTCCATTTTATAAAAAATGACATTATTTGCAAATGTTGGTACCGTGGCTATTATTAGCAATAATTCACTTGCAGGTAGTTCTCACTTCCTCATGGCACATCACTTCGAGCTGACACCACAGTGAGAACCACATGCCCTCCTAAGGAGATGCTGAGGAGCTTCTCAAGCTCCGTGTGCATACAAATTACTTGGGGATCTGATTCATCAGGTTGGGGTGGGGCCTGAGATTCTGCACTTCTAACAAGCTCCCAGGTGATGCTGATGCTCCAGGTCCATGGACCACACCCTGAGTATCAAAAATCCAGTGGAGTTGGTGGTCAGTTTCCAGAATGCCCAGAACTACTTCTTGGAGGGTAGAGGGAACTATTTCATCTTGCTACAAATTAGGTGAACCAGTTGCCGTCCAGTTGACTTCGACTCATGGCAATCCCACGTGCATCAGAGTAGAACTGTGCTTTGTAGAATTTTCAATGGCTGATTTTTCAGAAGTAGTTTGCCCGGCCTTTCTTCCAAGGCACCTTTGGCGTACTCAAACTTCCAACCTCTTGATTAGCAGCTGAACATATTAACTGTTTGCACCACCCAGGGACTCAAGTAAAGCACAGCCCTCCATTAGGGAGCACTGTTGAGGAATGACATGTGACCTGGGTGGCTGAGATGGACTTACTGCAGTAGCTTGGGCCAGGAGACCTGGAAGGCACCCTTCAACTGAACGATTTAGGATCGTAAAACTGCCTGGGCTCTCGTGCTGCCTGGAGTCAAAGGACATGATGCAGGATGGCTGCAGGAACTCTAAAGGTCACGTTCATGGAGCTAGTTCTGTGTGCCAAGCTCCTGTCATGAACTGTCCCCTTCAGTCCTCACCACAGTCCTCGGTATGAGACAAATGTTACCCTATTTTGCAGATGAGAAAACAGAGGCCCAGAGAGGCTGGAAACATGCTCACATTCACACAGGTGAAGCTGGCAGTTGGACGGCTTTTGGACTCCAGAGCCTGGGCCGACAGTCACCACGAAGCAGCCTTCCAGAATCCTGTAGACCCTTCATATGGGGCTGCATCCTCTTGGCCATGACCTGCCTCCCAAGCCCAGCAGAGTAACACAGGACATCCAGGAACAGGCCAGGGGGTCCCTGGACATGGGCCTTCTCTCCAGACCATCCTCTCTCCCCATCCTGGCTCGCTCCACACTTTCTGCGGAGCCCTGGTGCTCCTGCTGGGGGGTGATGAGTGCAGGCTGCTCTTGAGCTTTTAATGCAGCAGGGCTGCTGAGCGGGCAGGGCATGAGGCGGGAGACATTGCACCCTCATCTACAGACTCTCCAGCCACCCTGGACGGAGGGAACGATGCCTGAATGAGGAAGGGGAGGTCAGGGCCATGGAGAGAAGGAGGGCGGAAGGTTCTGGGTAGCAGGGCTGCCTGAATACACCCAGTGTGTGGGCTGGGGGGCAAACAACAGTCCCCAACTTCCACATCATTTGAGATCAAAATGGACAGCCCGTTTTCCTCTGCAAATAGTCACATCCAAGTCCTTCCTCTGCCCTGTCCAAATCCTCAAACCCTCCCTGCTGCGTTTCTTTGTCCAGCTCAGCATGGAAAACACCACGCTGGTCCCTCCTTGGGCCAGGCCAGCCTCACTCCTGCCATTCCTGGGGGGTGAGGGGAGGTGTCTTCATGCATGGCTCTTTTTTATAGCAAGGTGCAAGGACCTGGGATGGGGGCTTAGACATGCCAGCAGGTGGGTCTCGGTGCCCAGGGATGCCTGGACCAAGAGAAGCTCCAAGAAGCAAGCCGGGCACATTCTCGGCTTGAGACAGAGTGCCTGGGGGTCCAGCCTCAGCCCTCCTTACCCCAAAAACCAGCCCCCCGATGCCATGCCCCATTGTCTCCTGTGACTCACAATCCCCACAGATGTCCATGTGGTAGCCTTATCCCTAGACAACGGGACACAGACTCCAAGATAAACAAATAAAGCACCGAGAGCCCAGCCCATCCTCGCGGCCCGCGGCAGCACGCTCTCATCTTCCAGGAGCTCAGCTCTGGCTGCTGGAAAAGTACAGTGCGTCCTAATTACACACTCGTCGGTGACAGGCGGCGTCAAAAGATTAAAGGAATCAAACTAAGTGGCTCTTCAGCGGCCCCTCCCCCCTGAACCAGCGCCACCGTGGGCAGGCGATTATGGGACCAAGCCAGTGGTTAGGAAGATAATTTTCTCTGGGCTGTGCGCCTCCTCTACCTATCTGCGTCTCAGCACTGTGTTGCTCGGTGGCCTTGTCTGGGCTTCTCAGATTCATTTTCTTTTTTGTTGGCACAGCTGAGCAGAAGAAAATAATTAGCCACCTCTCTCTCCACCCCCTCCCAACCCTCCCTGGTCCAGGGAACATTCTCTTTTCTTCCTCATTCTTGCTCTCAGTGTTTGCTTTCCATGCTCGGCTCTTCTTCCCAGCTGTCTCCACTTCAACCTGCCCCTTCCTGATCCCGTTTGTTCTCTGCCTTGCTTTTCCTCCCCCCACCCCCAAATACCCAATAGAGCTCAAGGGAAAAGAAGCCCCTGTGGGGTTTTCCCATCCTCTGTTTCTAAGATAATAACAGCGATAATAATGATCCGTTATGGAGCGCTTGAGGCAGTGGTGGTTCCTGGTAGAATTCTCGTCGTCCACGTGGGAGACCCGGGTTTGATTCCCAGCCGATGCACCTTATGAGCAGCTGTTGCTCGTCTGTCAGTGGAGGCTTGCATGTTGTTATGATGCTGAACAGGTTTGAGCAGAGCTTCTAGACTAAGTTAGGCTAGAAAGAAAAGCCTGGTGGTCTACTTACGAAAATCAGCCAATGAAAACCCTGTGGATCACAACAGTCTGCAACTGATCATGAGGTTGGTGCAGGACCAGGTGGCACTTTGTTCCGTTGTGCATGGGGTCACCATGAGTCAGGGGCCGACTCGATGGCAGCACCGAACACTCACCTCTTGTATTAGCTCATCAATCCTCATGATACATTATCATATAAGGAAACTGAGGCTGGGTGGCTCTGTGACCTGCCTCAGGTCACACGGCTAGTCAGGGCTGGAATCAGGATTATGAGCTCAGGCTGTTGACAGCAGAAGCTGGCTGCTAATCTACTGAGCATGCTCTGTTATTTTTGTTAGCGGCCGTCAAGTTGACCCTGACTCACGGTGACCCCATGCACAATGGAGCCAAACACCGCCCAGTCCTGCGCCATCCCCGTGATTGGTCGCATATCGGACTGTTGTGATCCATAGAGTTTTCATTGGTTGATTTTTGGAAGTAGATTGCCAGGGCTTTCTTCCTAGTCTGTCTTAGCCTAGAAGCTCCACTGAAACCTGTTCAGCGTCCCAGCAACATGCAACTCTCCACTGACAGATGAGTGACGGCTGTGCATGAGGTGAATTGGTGGGGTCTCCTGCATGGAAGGTGAGGGTTCTACCACTGAACCACCCCCTGTGCATGCTCTAGCCGGGGGAAGAGGAGGAGGAAGGCAGCCTGAAAAGTCAGGTTTGAAAGCAAGAGCTGGAAGAGGACCTCTGAGAGCATCTCCTCCAGATAAAGAAGGCTGGGCATCCATGGGACTGGGTACCAGGACTCCATCCCAGAAGCTGACATGCCCCTGCTCGACATGCAGAATTGTACAGCAATGAACCCTCATCCAAGATGATGAAATACTGTGTCCCTCAGGCATGCCAGAGCAGAGAGATGTTTTGTTGTTAGGTGCTGTCGAGTTGGTTCCAACTCTTAGCGACCCTGTGTACAACAGAAGGAAACACTGCCCGGTCCTGCGCCATCCTCACAATCGTTGTTATGCTTGAGCCCATGGTTGCAACCACTGTGTCAATTCACCTCCTTGAGGGTCTTCCCCTTTTTCTCTGACCCTCCACTTTACCAAGCATGATGTCCTTCTTCCAGGGACTGGTCCCTCCTGATAGCATGTCCAAAGTACATGAGACAAAGTCTCACCATTCTCACTTCTAAGGAGCATTCTGGCTGTACTTCTTCCAACACAGATTTGTTCGTTCTTCTGGTAGTCCATGGTATATTCAATATTCTTCACCAACACCATAATTCAGAGGCACCAATTCTTCAGTCTTTGAGAACCCCTAATTCAAACCTTCATTACCCAGGGCGAGACTGGTGCTCTCGGAGGTCTTGTGACTTGCCCAAGGTCGCTTGGCTGTGGGTCCAGAGTCCTGCTCCCCCCACCCTCCAGCCCAGGGGTCTCTGTCCTCCTCTGCACCCTCGGTATCTATAGGACCCTTGCCCAAACTCAAGCCTCTGCGGCAGGAGCCCTTTAACCTCCTTTCTGTGACGGCAGCATACCCGTCTGTGCGTGGGGAAGGGGTGCCGAGAGGGGTTCAGTGGCGGCAGGTGCTGGCCTTGGACCATGACCTCTCATTCTGGGGTCTGGCTACAGGACTTCTGAATTCAAGGGGAGGGTTTGTTCCTGTCACCAAACCACCTCCCCTCCTGGGGACGGTGCCTGTGTGTGCCTGTGGGAAAAGGGGGTGCAGATGGGGGAGTGGGGTACAAGCCCCTATCTTTCTGCCCTCCTCCCTTCCACTTCTGCCCTGCACACCTGCTATCGAGCACCGGCGAGGGATTAGGGGTTTAAAAAGTGGCCATTCGAGAAGGCAAGAGCGGCCTGCCCCAGTTAATGTGAGTGTCCCGATTGCCATAATAACTAACCACTTAATAAATGGCTTCCCCACTAATGCTAATTGAAACACGTAATGATATTTCTGGGCGAGAGCGGCAGGCTGCAGTCCAGGCAGACATCTCCAGGGACCCCCTGGCTTCCTGTGGCGAAACCATGGGGCCTCCTTGCGCATTCTGTTGGAATAGACGAGGCGACACACAGCAGCGCTTGTATGGCTGCCAGGAACCACAGCCGACAATAAAAGCTGTTAAAGGTCGGCTGGGAATAGAAAACCATTTATGTTAAATGTCACAGATGAAGCTGCAGAATGGGCCTCGGGTGGGGAGCAAAGGGTGAGGTGAGAAGCGCTGGCCACTGCTGGCCTCTCTAGGGGACCGAGAAAGGGTGGCAGGGTGTTGAGAGGTGGGGGCGGGCCACGTTCGGTTTCCAGGCTCCCTTCGGCCTGAGAAGGAGGTGGTTGTCAGCAGCCACAGGTGATTGGCCAGGCCGGCCGTCTGTCAAGGTTGCTAGGTAACCTGAGTGCGCGGTTGGGGAGCGGGCTGAGCTGGTCTCCACCACACCGTCACAGAGGTGGACCTGGGTGTCTTGCGGAGGGCAGATGAGGAAGCTGGGAGGAAGCCCGGCATAATGGCTTCACTGATGGAGAGAACTCTGGCTGGCTCTGTTTTTCTGGAGCATTGCCCTGGTTTTGGTGTGGATGTACGTAATCATAATTGAGATCTCAGGTGATTCAGCTGAGCTGCTCCTCTCAGTGAAAGCCGGCAGGTCACGGAAAGATGAACAAAGTCTTCCCTTACCCACGTTCTGTTGGTTTCAGAAGCTGGGACACAGGAGGGGCTGGGGTTGGGGGGGTGGAAGGGTGTGGTCCGATGGGAGGGGCTTCAGAGCTCGGTGGGGTCTGGGCCATGTCCTAAAGGGCAGCACTGGGAGAACGGGAGACCCCCATAACTTCCCCACCACCAAAGGGCTGCTGCTGCTGCTTATCCGTATTCACAGCAGCATTATTCACGATGGCCAAAGGGTAGAAACAACCTGCGTCCATCAACAGACAGACGGGTTGAAAGATTACGGTACATCCATATCCTGGAATATTGTTGTCAGCTGGCATGGAGTTGGTCCCCACCTCATGGTGGCCCCATGCCCAACAGAATGAAATGCTGCCCAGTCCTGCACCGTTCCCATTATCAGTTGGGGATAGGACCGTCGTGATCCATAGGCTTGTTTTGGGGAATAAATTGCCAGGCCTTTCTTCCTAGTCTGTCTTAGTCTGGAAGCTCTGCTGAAACTTGTTGAGCATCAGAGCAACATGTAAACCTCCACTGACAGATGGGTGGTGGCTGCACATAAGGTGCGTTGGCTGGGAATGGAACTCGAGTCTCCCTATGGAAGTTTAGAATTCTACCGTTGGGCCATCATTAGTCAGCCATAAAAGGGAATGAGGTTTGGATACATACTACCGCCTATATGAAAACATTATGCTGAGTGACGTAGGTCGGACACAAAGGACGAATATTGTATGATCCTGCTTATTTGAAATACTCAGAATAGGCAAATGCATAGAGACCAAAGTCTGTTAGTGGTTACCAGGGGCTGGCGGGAAAGGAGAATGGGGAGTTATTGCTTAAGCGGTATTAAGCTTCTGTTTGGAGGGATGAAAACGTTTTCAAAATAGATAATGGTGAAGGTTGCACATCATGAAGAATGTAATTAATGTCACTTAAAAATGGTTTAAATGGCAATTTTTTTGTTATATATATTTTACCACAATAAAAATTTTTTGAAATAGTAAAAAATAATAATTTTTTTTTTTTAAAGCATCCCTGCTTCTCAGCCTGGGCCTGAGCATCTGCAGGAGCCTCACCTGGCATGTTGGGCCCGTCCGTGTGCAAAATACCCCCAAGGAGCGAGTTTGTTGACAAGTCTAAACTATCCCCTAGAAGTTAATTAGATCACTAAGGCACTCTTGAAAAACTTACTGTAGCCCATGACTACCTACCTGGGGACTGCCCACTTTGCAGTTGAGGCAGAGGCTTAATTTCTGAGTTTTTCAGCCACCAGGCTTGCATCGGGATCACCTAGTCTGTGGATCACCTTGCCATTGTATTTGTTTTCGGGTGTCCGGTGAATACAAACTCATTTTAATATTGGTGGGTGTAAGCAGATGTAATTAGAAAGGTAAATCTAGTGCAAAAAACAACACAGCCAAAAAAAAAAAAAAACCAAAAACACAAACCACCCCAAACCCACTCCTGCAGCCTTAAGTCAAATAACAGGAGGCGGGATGGCTAGTTGGGACTATCCATGTCACGGCTGTCTTCTGTTACTTAGGATCGACTGTGTGACTTAAAAGGACCTAAAGGAGATACTGGTAGTGCAGTAGTTAAGAGCTCGGCCGCTAACCAAAAAGTCAGCGGTTCGAATCCATCAGCTGCTCCTTGGAAACCCTATGGAACAGTTCTACTCTGTCCTATAGGGTCGCTTTGAGTCAGAATTGACTCGACAGCAATGGGTTTTGGTTTAACAAGCTCTGTGGTGATGCTGATGCTGCTGGTCCACGGACCCCACTTTGAGAACCACTGTGTTAGGCAAAGAGATGGGAAGCAAGGAGACCACGTGGAAAGAAACGGTAAGAGGATGAGAGAAGATGCAGGGCTGGGCAGACAGACACTCAGCAGGACAGGCGGGGGACGCAGGGCCAGGCGTGGGGAGCGGGCAGCAGACCCCTGAGGTGCTCTTGGAGGGGCTGAAGCAGCAGGCGGTGGACAAAGGCAAGGAAGTGCACAGCAGGACACCGGAAATGGGATACGAGGCAGGGCTTACATCCTAGGGGAACAAGCTCGGGAGCCAGGTATTGGGGGCTGAGGTCAGCGTTCCAGCTCAGCTTGCTGAGTAGGTGGGCCTATGCTGGGACTCTCACTCTCCCCTGCCTTCACACAGCGAGGCCTCAGCTCTGGGAGGAAGTTGCAGCTACAGATGGGCCAGAATTTGAAGGTCAGGGAATGCGCGGGCTGTGAATCGAGTAGATCAGGCCCAGAAATAGCACAGGTGGCAGAGAATCTGATTCACTATGGCTGTGAAACACTGGCCCCCCTAAAACACCCGGCTGCCGGCCCCTGCTCTGCAGCCAGGCCAGAGAGCATCAAACGGGACAGCTTTGTCACAGGACCAGAACCACAGCGACTGAAGCCCTGCTTAGACCCGGGCACAAGGTCTCCAAGCTGGGTGCTGGTCTGATTGCCTGGGGAGGGAGGCACTTCCCAGGAAAGGTGAAGAATCCGGTGGTGGGCAGAGCAGCAGACAACGCTTCCATTTGCTTTGGCAGCAGCCTCAGAGCAGGCCAGGGGCTGGAGGGGAGAATGGGTGACCCCAGGCAGAGGTGGCCATCAGTCATCAGATAACAGAGCCAGGTCAGTCCCAGACGCCCTACCAGTTCCCTCATGCTTGGATAACCTGAGTGGTGTAAACAGTTAAAGCTCTTAGCTGCCAACCCAAAGGTTGTAGGTTTGAGTCCACCCAGAGGTGCCTTGGAAGAAAGGCCTGGCAATCTACTTCTGAAAGCTCAGCCATTGAAAACTCTAAGGAATCTGAGACCAAATGGGCACACTAGCCCAGGGGCAAGGACGAGAAGGCGGGAGGGGACAGGTAAGGTGGACGAATGGAAATGGGGAACCCAAGGGGAGAGTGTTGACACGTCGCGGGGTTGGCAATCAATGTCACAAAACAATATGTGTATTAATTGTTTAATGAGAAACTCATTTGCTCTGTATACTTTCACCTAAAGCACAATTTAAAAAACAAAGAAATTTTGGGGTGGCACAGTGGTTAAGAGCCTGGCTGCTAACCAAAAGGCTGGCAGTTCGAATCCACCAGCCGCTCCTTGGAAACCCTATGGGGCAGTTCTCCTCTGTCCTGTAGGGTCACTGTGAGTTGGAATCGACTCGACTGGGCAGTAGGTTTATAGACTAGTTTTTATAGTGATGTATTTACTTTAGCAGTCAGCTTCGATTCATGTCAAGCGGTGGTGGTTTTCCATTTATAATAATAAACATACTTTAAAATACAAAAAAAGAAAACCCTACGGAGCACAGTTCTGCTCTGACACACACGGGGTTGCCATGCACTGGAGCTGACAGGATGGCGGCCTTTTTTTGTTTTGTTTTTTTACCAGATAACCTTCAGCTACTACCTTCTGTCCCCGAGGCTGTCCCTCGATCTTAGTTTGGCAGCCTCCTTCCTGTATTGTGTTCTTGCCAAATCTGACCTACTCAGCGGCTATTTAAAGTGCACAGAACATTTTACTGCGTTGAGGGAAGCTGATATGTCGACTCTACACCACTTAGCATGTTTCAAGTACGTCTTACTCGATGCCTGTGGGGATAGGTTCACCAGCCGATCTGACGTCTGTGGTTAATCTCAGGGGTGGTGTTGACCAGTCCATAAATTCAAGCACAAAGCACTTCTGTGTACCAGGTGTCACCATCCCAATTCAAGAGCTATCATTCCAGACTAACACTGTTGTCCCAGAGCTCTACCAAGTGCAATGCAGGGACTTCTCCCATGCCAGCTGTAAGATCTCAGTCCCCTGGACACACCCCTCCCCGAGCATCAGGCTCCCCCAGGACCACGGCCTGAATTGTTCCACCCCTCTCCTGCTCACTGTCACCCCTGGAGTCCCCACCTCTCCCCACCCCCACATGGCTGCCACATCTGCCATATCTGGCAGCCGGGCCCCCGTGTGGGCACACAGTGTCTCTTAAGTACCAATATCAGCTTGGACATCTTCTCTCTAAACCCACTCCCGTTCCTCTGACCACTCCATTCAGACAGGCTTCTCCCAAGCCCACCCTGACTGGAGAGGAGGCTCTGGCTGGGTGGCTCTGTCTAGAGAAGGCTTAGAGGGAGGGAGGCAGCCTAGAAGGAGGGGAGAGAATAAACACAGACAGAGCAGGCAGGGGAGGACTTGGGGTGGTGAGACAAGGGACCCAAGAGCTTGCTCTCTGGCGCCCCCTGTGGGTCGTGTCCTGCCAGGACAACACCCATTGCAGGCATCCAGGGCCGCTGTCCGGGGTGGGTGGTGGTGGTGGTGGTGCTGGGGTGGTGATGTTAGGGTTAGGGTTGGGGGGTTAGGGTTAGCATTAGGGTTGGGGGTGAGTGGGTCAACTCGTCAAGGCCCACTGCTGCCTCCACCAGGGGTCTCAGGGAGGCCAGAGATGCTGCTGGCCTGTGAATCCACCCTGTGGTTTTCCACTCTCTTTAGTCTCTTGGAAGAGCTTGGTGGGCATCCACCAGCACAGTCATAAGAGAAGAAAGGATTGTGATGAGTTTGGGAGGAGGAGGGGACAGGCATCCTAAAACGTTCCTGCAAGGGCTCTGAGATCCTCACACTAAGATCAAAGCCCGCTCGATTGCGACCCCCAGCAGCGGACATTTGTTGAACAGGTGCTACAGGAGCATTAGGTCCCAGCATGGTGCAAATGGGTTGTGCTTAACTACTAACCTAGAGGGTGGTGGCTTGAACCCACTCAGCCAGCACCAATATTGTTGGTAAAGAACGTCGAATATACTATGGGCTGCCGGAAGAATGAACACATCTGTCTTGGAAGAAGTACAGCTAGAATGCTACTTAGAAGCAAGGATGGCAAGACTTCATCTCACATACTTCGGACGTGTTATCAGGAGGGATCAGTCCCTGGAGAAGGACATCATGCTTAGTAAAGCACAGGGTCAGCGAAAAAGAGGAAGACCCTCAAGGAGATGGATTGACACAGTGGCTGCAACAACGGGCTCAAGCGTAACAATTGTGAGGATGGTGCAGGACGAGGCAGTGTTTCGTTCTGTCAAACATAGGGTCATTATGAGTCAGAACCAATTCAGTGCATCTAATAACAACAACAGCAGCACCATGGAAGAAACGTGTGGCAATCTGCTTTTGTAAAGATTACAGCCAAGAAAACCCTACGGTGTACAGCTGTACGCTTTAATCCATGGGGTCACCATGAGTTGGAACTGACTCCATGGCAGTGAATTTTTTTTTTTTATTATGCTTTAGATGAAGGCTTACAGAGCAAATTAGTTTCTCATTAAACAATTAATACCCATATTGTTCTCTGCCATTGGTTACCAACCCCGTGACGTGTCAATACTCTCCTTCTCTTTCTCCTTGGGTTCCCCATTTCCATCCGTCCAGCTGTCCTGCCCCTCCTGACTTCTTACCCTTGCCCTGGGCTAGTGTGCCCATTTAGTTTGGCATACAGAGTTGCACTACATGTATTATTGTTTGTTTTATGGGCCTGTCTAACCTTTGGCTGAAGGGTGAACCGCAGGAGTGACCTCAGTACTGAGTGAAAAGGGTGTCTCGGAGCCATACTCTCGGGGTTTCTCTAGTGTCTGTCAGACCAGTTAAGTCTGGTCTTTTTTTTTTGTGAGTTTGAATTTTATTCTACAGTTTTCTCAGCTCTGTCCAGGACCGTCTATTGTGACCCTGTCAGAGCAGTTGGTGGTGGTAGCCGGGCACCATCTAGTTGTACTGGACTCAGTTGGGTGGAGGCTGTGGTAGTTGTGGTCCATTAGTCCTTTGGACTAATCTTTCCCTTGTGTCTTTGGTTTTCTTCATTCTCTCTTGCTCCAGCCGGGGTGGGACCAGTGGAATATCTTAGATGGCTGCTCACAAGCTTCTAAGACCCCAGATGCTACTCACCAAAGTAGGATATAGAACATTTTCTTTATAAACTATGTTATACCAATTGAGCTAGATGTCCCCCAAGACCATGGTCCCCAGCCCTCAGCCCAGTAATTCGGTCCCTCAGGGAGTTTGGCTGTGTCTCTGAAGCTTCTATGACTTTGCTGTGGTCAAATTGTGCTGGCTTCCCCAGTATTGTGTACTGTCTTACCCTTCACCAAAGTTACCACTTATCTATGGTCTAGTTAGTGTTTTTCGCCCGCCATGCCTCCACTCCCTTGTAACCATCAGAGATTCTTTCTTTCTTTATGTAAACTTTTTCATGAGTTTTTATAATAGTGGTCTCATACAGTATTTGTCCTTTTGTGATGGACTTATTTCACTCAGCATGGTGCCCTCAGATTCATCCATGTTATGAGATGTTTCACAGATTCATCATTGTTCTTCATCGTTGTGTAGTGTCCCGTTGTATGTATGCACCATAGTTTGTTTCTCCATTCATCTGTTGACGGGTACTTAGGTTGCTTCCGTCATTTTGCTGTTGTGAATAATGCTGTAATGAATATGGGTGTGCATATGTCTATTCATGTGACAGGTCTTATTTCTCTAGGATATATTCCTAGGAATGGGAATTCTGGATCCCGCAACAGGTTTTGTTTTTTTTTAAGACAGCATTGATGGTTCAGCGGTAGAATTTTCACCTTCCGCCCTGGGCTTGATTCCTGGCAAATGCGTCTCATGCCCAGCCACCACCTGTCTGTCAGTGGAAGCTTGCATGTTGCTAAGATGCTGAACAGATTTCAGTGGAGCTTCCAGACTAACACAGAGTAGGAAGAAAGGCATGGCAATCTACTTCCAAAAATCAGCCAGTGAAAACTCTATGGATTACAACAATCCAGTCCGCAGCCGATCATGGGGATGGTGCAGGACCGGGTAGCGTTTTGTTCCACTATGCATGGGGTCACCAAGAGTCTGGGCCGACTAGACGGCAGCTAACACAGTAATAACAAGGAACAAACACAGATTCGCATGCACTATCCCATTTACTGCCTCCATGACTCTGGAAGGAAAGAGCAATTATTATCAATCTGGAGATGAGACAGTGGAAACGCAGAGAGTTTAGTACCTGCCGAGGTCACATAGCAAGGACTCAAGGCCAGAACTGTCTGCCCCCGAAGCTTATATTGCACCTGCGGGCAGAACCGTTACCTGGAGCTTCCTGTGCTTATGGTGGGGCTGGGCCATTTGCAGGGACCCTCACCCCATTGCACAAGAACCACCTAAGTCAGCTGCACCAGGTGCACCCCAACAATTAGCCTTTGATGGGAGTCAGCGAACTATGGCCCGGGGGCCAAATCCAGCGTGCTGCCTGTGTTTGTAAAGCTTTCTGGGAACACAGCTCCATTCGTTTGGTCACATGTTGTCTACGGCGGCTCTCACGCTACAATGGCAGAGTGGATTAGTTGCAACAGTGACTGTGTGGCCCACAAAGCCAAAACCATTTACTATCTGGCCCTCTAGGAGAGGAGCCCTTGTGGTGCAGTGGTTAAAGCATTTGGCTGCTAACCAAAAGGTTGGTGGTTCGAACCCAACAACCACTCCACGGGAGGAAGATGTAGAAGTCTGCTTCCCTAAAGATTTACAGCCTTGGAAACCCTATGGGGCAATTCTACTCTGTCCGATCCTTATGAGTCAGAATCAACTAGACAGCAGGGTTTTTTTTCTCCCCCCTTTGGCCCTTTACAGTAAAGTGTGTTGACCCCCGGCCTTTGACAAAAACCACAAGCTCACCAGCGCCCAGCAGAGCCCAGTGGAGATGGTGGAGATGGTGATGGTGTGCAGGCATGTACGCGTGTGCAAGCGCGTGTGTGAAATGCCACCAGGCTGTGGCGATCGGTGACTTCCCGCTCAGGTTCTCTCTTCCCTTCTTGGAGGAGAAGGAGTGGGTGTTGAGTGGGCAGCAAACTCCTTTCTATGGAAGCTGGGTTTTAAAGGCTTTTCTAGTAAGAACAGCACCCTGGCTGCGGCTGCTGCTGCTGCTGCTGAAATTTAAGCAATTTTCCCCTAATTCAGCAATTATCTCAGAGATAGCTGCTCCCATCTCCAGGAACTTTTTTGTGAAGGGTGGGAAGCAGCAGGAATGGAGGTGTCATGTTCAGGAAGGTCCCAGATATAGAAACACCGGAATCGCGAGGTTCCCTTACTGAGCTCCCCCAGAGAGAGGCGGTGGCGGAGGAGCATTTGGGACTTCAAAGGCAGCTTGAAAATGATACAACTTGCCCTGAAAGCCGCTGTCCCTGGAGCCAAATGCACAAACGGTAACTAACTCATCACAGGAGATCTGAGTCTGTGAGGACCAGAGCTGGGTCTCAGGGTGGGAGTGACTTTTTTTTTTTTTTTTTAAGTAGGCAAAAGAGTGAGCAAAGGCAGTGGGAGTTTTCCAGGCTAGAAAGAGAGGCAGGCTCTGTCTTCATCGGGAGGGGAGAGCTGGACCACCCTGAACTGGCTTCCTAGAGCAGGAGACTCACCCCCATCTTACTGCAAAGATTTGGCCCAGTCACTGGGGGGGGGGGTAGTTACAGACACAGTCCTCCTCGCAGGGGGTCCCCAACGACCCCCCACAACCTTCTGGAAGCCTGAGCCTGCAGCCCAGGGCTAGGGGGCCAGATCAACTTCAGGACTCCCAGCTAAACTGAAATTTCAGGTAAACGATGAAAAAATTTTAATGTAAGTATATCCCCAATAGTGCATGGGATATACTTACACTTAAAAAAAAATCTAGACATTGTTTCATTCAATTTTGCTGTTTTGTTTAATAGACTACTATTAAAACAAACAAACAAACAAAAAAAAAAAACCCACGAAGTGGATGTCTTTAAAGAACAAAAATTTATTGCTCACGGTTCTGGAGGCTAGAAGTCCAAATCAGAGTATCAGCCATGTTGATTTCTTAAGGGATCTGACAGGAACTGTTCCATGCCTCTCTCCTATCTTCTGGTGGCTTCCAGCAATCCTTGGTGCTCCTTTGCTGCTTGTAGATATATCTTCACATGGTGTCTTCCCTTGTGTGTGACTCTCTCTTTAAGACACCACTCAGAAGGGATTCAGGCCAGGATCCAGACTACTCTGGTATGACTTAGTGATATCTTCAGTGAAAGGCCCTGTTTCCCCAGACGAGCACATTCTCAGGTACAAGGGTTAGAACATCAACATATCTTTTTGAAGGACACAATTCAATCCATAACAGGTGTGTTGTATTTTCATTTGCTAAATCTGGCAACCCTGAGGACTCTGGTGGTGCAGTGGTTAAGTGCTCAACTGCCGACTGAGAGGTTGGTGGTTCAAACGCACCAGCCACTCCACGGGAGAAAGATCTGTCGGTCTGCTTCTGTGAAGATTACAGCCTTGAAAACCTTATGGGGCAGTTCCACCCTGTCCTATAGGGTTGCTATGAGTCAACTCGATGCAATGAATTTGGCCTTTTTTTTGTTTTGGCAACCTAACCACCAATATCCTCTGTCCACAATCCCCAAGCAAGGAAATTATCATTTGCCACCCACCAATCACTGGACTCAGCAGAGGCAGCACAAGGGATTTAACTTGGATGCAAGGAAGACACTCTAGCTTTGAGGGCTGGTACAGAAAACCAATCTGATCCCTAGTAGCGAAAACTGTTAAGCGCTTGGCTGCTAACCAAAAGGTTGGTGGTTTGAACCCACCCAGCAACTCTGGGAGAGAAAGACTTGGAGACCTGCTTCCTTAAAGATCACAGGCAAGAAAACCCTATGGGGCAGTTCTACTCTGTCACATGGACTTGCTATGAGTTGGAATCAACTCAATGGCAACTAACAACAACAACAGAAAACCAAAGGGCTGCTTGTGGGTCCAGGTCAAGGTGGGAGAACGGGCTAGGCAACCTTTCACAGTGACTCTTGCCCTGGGATTCGAAGTAGGAAAAGCCAGAAAGGGAGAGACAAGAGGTCATTATGTTTTGGTTGTTAATCATCATTTACTACTTGGGGGTGGGGGGGAGGAGGGAAGACAACTTTGACAGGAATGCTACTTTGTAAATGGGTGAAATGAAAATGGGATTGACAAGATCGCTCAGCCAACTGTCCCCATGGACGATGGTGCATCCCCCTGCCAACAGAGTATCGACTTGACCCACACACAAATCTGTCAGGGGCGCCAGAGAACAGAGATCGCCTCCTGCCTTCCTGGTGGAAAACATGGGCAGGGATTACAGGCCTTTGATTCCCAGCTAGCAGACATAGGCATCCAGTCCAGGTCCCGCCTGTGGGGGCCCAGGGCAGGAAGACAAGATGGAGACTGTGGAGGGACTGTCTGGTCCCTGATTGAACCTGGTGAGGGGAGCCTCACCACCCCAGGCTGGTCATAGAACCTGCACCCACTTGAGGATTCCCTGGGCATCATAGGGCATAGCCTGGAGCCAGACAGAAGCCCCTCTGATGCCCCTTCCTGGGGTGAGTAGGGGTTCAGTAGCCCCATTTCCTGGACCCAAATGACCCAAATCTGGAGATGAGAAAATGGAAACCCAGAGAAGTTGAGTACCTGGCCCAAGATCACGCAGCAAGGACTTGAGACCAGAACTGCCTTCCCCCAAAGCTCCTATCTGCAGCTAGAACTGCCTAGCAGCTAAGGTACAGTCACTTGTTGGAGCCCCCTGTGCCTGTGGTGGGGCCGGGCCATTCACAGGGACCCTCACCCCATTGCCCAAGGACCACCCAGGCCTGTTGCACCAGCTGCACCCCACCAATTAGACTTTGATGGGGGTCAGCAAACGATGGCTGCCGTGGCCCTCTCCCAAGTTCACTGTCCCGGCCCCTACCAGGGAGGGGCTTGACCTTCTGCAGAAAGGCCGTGGGTGTTCCTTCCGGGTGCCGCTAATCGCCATCCCAGTGGGGCAGTTGGTTGCAAAGATGTGAGTTTGGAGAGGGGGGTTACGGGAGGAGGCCCACAGCAGCTTCTCAAAGGAGCTTATGGCGGGAGGGCGTGGCTGAGGATCACAGAAGGGGGAGTCCTGCCTGGCCAGTGAATTCCCAGGCAGCCCCCAGAACAGAGTCCTCTTGCCGTGCCCCCACCTCCCCGGCCCTCAGCGTAGGCCAAGTTCTAGGAAACCCCGGGTCTCACTGAGCCCTGCGGCCTACAGCGCATTTAGGTTGATAAAAGTTAGTGTATTTATTTCTTCCCCGGAAGTGCTGAGGGACCTGCATAAAGGGAAAGGGCGAACCGTGTAGAGACTGTAAAGAGAGAGTTTAGTTTTTATGCAGTGGTAACCTGGGGAATTAATTCCCGGCTGACAGGTCGCAGGACAGTAACTGAGTTTTAAATCAGCACGGAGGAATCCCGAGAGGAGGGGAGAGGCAGCTGCCGAAAGAAGGGGTGGGGTGAGGGGGCAAGAGGTGGGTGGGGCGCTGGCCAGAGCCCAAGCTCAAAAGAGTAACTCACCATTGCTCTCATTCAAGCCACATTGACTGAGCACCTACTGTGTGTCAGGATCTGGCTGGATGCCCTGGGACCATAGTGGTGGATTAACTGGGGTCTTGGCTCTCAAGATTGTCTTGGTCTTTTGGGGGCACCATGAATGACACCAGCTGTGAGGGGGAGTCTGGCACAGCGGTAGGGACAGTGGCCTTGGAACTGACCCCGTGGCAGTAAATCCTACGTCCGCTACTTACAAACTCTGCTGCCTTGGACAAGATGGCTCATCTCTCTCTGCCTCAGTTTCCTCATATAGAAAATGGGGATAATAATAGTACTGACCTCATAAGATTGTCCTGTGGTTTATAGTAATAGAAATGGCCTGCCACACAGTTGTTGTATTGGGGCAGGTTCTGATAAACAGCTCAACTGAGTTTTGGAGAAAGTGCCATGATGGCCCAGGGTGATTGATTCATTCACTGAAGCAGTCTGGGAAGTCTTCACGGAGGACGTGACTTCTGATCTAGATTTTAAAGGATGGATAAGACCCAGGTGAATGGAGAAGAGGGGCAAGGCTTCTTGGCAAGGGCCCCAGGATGAGCAAAAGCAAGACCCCAAGTACCCTCAGCACTTCCCCAGAGGAGCACAAAATGGCCGGAGGCTTGCCAAGCCGTAGGGAGTCCCCCTAAAAGATGTACCACTGAGCTCAGGGTATTGGGTGGGGGGCAGGCAGAGACCATATGTGGGCGGCTATTTCTGGCTGCAGGAAGCTGCCCTCAGCGCCTGACAACACCACACTAACCAAGTCAAAACCATAGATTTGGGGAGAAAAATGGATACATTTCAGAACTCAGCAAGAGAATAGACAAGCACTGCTAGACAGAAATAGAACAGGAGCCACACAGGTCATTTTAATTTTTCTAGCAGCCACATTGTTGTTGTCAGCTGCTGTCCAGTTGACTCTGACTCATGGCAACCTTATGTACAACAGAACAAAATGTCTGCTGCTGTGACATCCTCACGGTTGCCAGCACGTTCAAGTCTATCAGTGAAGCTATCGTGCCAATCCACCACACGTCTGTCAGTTTGTCCTACTGTGCTGGCTTGCGTGTTGCTGTGATACTGGAAGCTCTGCCACCGGTATTTCGAATACCAGCAGGGTCACCCATGGTGAACAGGTTTCATCGGAGCTTCCAGGCTAAGACAGACTAGGAATCAGGACCAGGTGATCTACTTCTTAAAAAATTGGCCAGTGAAAACCTTATGAATAGCAGTGGAACATTGTCTGATACAGTGCTGGAAGATGAGCCCCTCAGGTTGGAAAGCACTTAAAATACAACCAGGGAAGAGCTGCCTACTCATAGTAGAGTCAACCTTAATGACGTGGATAGAGTAAAGCTTTCAGGACCTTCATTAACTGATGTGGCAAGACTCAAAATGAGAAGAAACAGTTGCAAACATCCATTAATAATGGAGATGTGGAATGTACGACGTATGACTCTAGGAAAATTAGAAGTTGTCAAAAATAAAATGGAATGCATAAAGATTGATACCCTAGGCATTAGTGAGCTGAAATGGACTGGTGTGGGCCACTTTGAATCAGACAATCATATGGTCTACTATGTCGGGAATGACAAAGTGAAGAGGAATGGCGTCTCATTCATCGTTAAGACGAACATTTCAAGATCTATCCTGAACTACAACGCTGTTAGTGATAAGGTAATATCCATACACTTACAAAGAAGACCAGTCAATATGACTATTATTCAAATTTAAGAACCAAACACTAAGACCAAAGATGAAGAAGCTGAAGATTTTTACCAACTTCTGCAGTCTGAAATTGATCTAACAGGCCATCAAGATGCATTGGTAATTACTGGTGATTGGAATGCAAAAGTTAGAAATGAAGAAGGATCAGTAGTTGGAAAATATGCCTTGGTGACAGAAACAATGCCGGAGATTGAATGATAAAATTTTACAAGACCAAGACTTCTTCATTGCAAATACCTTTTTCAACAACATAAATGGCAACTGTATACGTGGACTTTGCCAGATGGAACACACAGAATCAAATCTACCACATCTGTGGAAAGAGACAATGAAGAAGCTCTATATTATTGGTTAGAACAAGGCCAGGGGCCGACTGCAGAATAGACCATCAATTGCTCATATGCAAGTTCAAGTTGAAGCTGAAGAAAATTAGAGCAAGTCCACGAGAGCCAAAATACAACCTTGAGTATATTCCACCTGAATTTAGAGACCATATCAGGAATAGATTTGATACATTGAACACTAATGATTGAAGACCAGATAAGTTGTGGGATGACATCAAAGACATCATACATGAAGAAAGCAAAAGGTCCTTAAAAAGACAGGGAAGAAAGAAAAGACCAAAAAGTATGTCAGAAGAGACTCTGAAACTTGCTCTTGAATGTAGAGTAGCTAAAGTGAATAGAAGAAATGATAAAGTAGAAGACTTGAACAGAAGATTTCAAAGGGCGGCTTGAGAAGACAAAGTATTGTAATGAAATGTGCAAAGACCTGGAGTTAGAAAACTAAAAAGGCAGAACGTGCTCAGCATTTCTCAAGCTGGAAGAACTGAAGAAAATATTCAAGTCTTGAGTTGCGGTATTGAAGGATTCTATGGGCAAAAAATTGAATGACACAGGAAACATCAAAAGAAGATGGAAGGAATACACAGAGTCACTGTACCAAAAAGAACTGGTCAATGTTCATCCATTTCAGGAGAGAGCATATGATCAAGAACTGATGGTACTGAAGGAAGAAGTTCAAGCTGCCCTGAAGGCACTGGCAAAAAACAAGGCTTCAGGAATTGACCGAATACCAACTGAGAGGTTTCAACAAACGTATGCCAACACTGGAGGTGCTCAGTTATCTATGCCAAAAAATTTGGAAGACAGCTAACTGGCCAACTGACTGGAAAAGACTCATATTTGTGCCCATTCCAAAGAAAGGTGATCCAACAGGATGCAGAAATTACTGAACAATATCATTAATATCACATGCAGGTAAAATTTTGCTGAAGGTAATTCAAAAACAGTTGCGGCAGTACATTGATAGGGAACTGCCAAAAAATCAAGCTGGATTCAGAGGAGGGTTTGGAATGAGGGATATCGTTGCTGATGTCAGAAGAATCTTGACTGAAAGCAGACAATACCAGAAAGAGGTTTTCCTGTGTTTTATTGACTATGCAAAGGCCTTCGACTGTGTGGATCATAACAAATTATGGATAACATTTTGAAGAATAGGAATTGCAGAACACTTAATTGTGCTCATGTGGAACCTGTACATAGGCCAAGAGGCAGTCATTCGAACAGAGCAAGGGGATACTTAGTGGTTTAAAATCAGGAAAGGTGTACATCAGGATTATATCCTTTCACCATACTTATTCAGTCTGTATACTGAGCAAATAATCTAAGAAGCTGGACTATATGAAGAAGAAGGGGGCATCAGGACTGGAAGAAGATTTGCTAACAACCTGTGATATGTAGAGAACACAACCTTCCTTGCTGAAAGTGAAGAGGACTTGAAGCACTTACAGATGAAAATCAAAGACTATGGCCTTCAGTATGGATTATACCTCAATGTAAAGAACACCAAAATCCTCACAAGTGGACCAGTAAGAGAAAAGACTGAAGTTGTCAAGGATTTCATTTGACTTGTATCCACTATCAACGACCATGGAAGCAGCAGTCAAGAAATCAAATGACACATTGCATTGGGAGAATCTGCTGCAAAAGACCTCTTTAAAGTGTTGAAAAGCAAAGACGTCACTTTGAGGACTAAGGTGTGCCTGAGGCAAGCCATGATATTTTCAGTCACCTCATATGCATGCGAAAGCTGGACAATGAATAAGGAAGACTGGAGAAGAATTGACGCCTTCAAATTATGGTGTTGGCGAAGAATATTGAATATACTATGAACCGCCAGAAGAGAGAACAAGTCTGCCTTGGAAGAAGTGCAGCCATAATACAACTTGAAAGTGAGGATGGCGAGACTTCATGTCACGTACTTTGGATGTGTTATCAGGAGGGACCAGTCTCTGGAGATGTACATCGTGCTTGGTAAAGTAGAGGGTGAGCAAAAAGAGGAAGACCTTCGATGAGATGAATTGACACAGTGGCTGCAACAATGGGCTCAATCATAGCAAGGATTGTGGCTCAGGAGGGGGCAATGTTTAGTTCTGTTGTGCATAGGATTGCTATGAGTCAGAACCGACTTGATGGCACCTAACAACATCAACAACAATTGTGCCTGACCATCTCATCAAAGGTCTCCCTTGCCCTCGTTGGCCGTCTACTTCACCAAACATGATATTCTGTTCTAGCAATTGATCCCTCCTGATGACTTGTCCAAAGCAAGTGAGTTGGACCATGTTCTGTTGTGATCCACAGGGTTTTCATTGGCTAATTTTCAGAAGTAGACTGCCAGACCTTTCTTTCTAGTCTGTCTTAGTCCAGATGCTCTGTGAAACCTGTCCACCATAGGTGAACCTGCTGGTATTTGAAGTATCGGTGGCATAGCTTCCAGCATCACAGCAATACACAAGCCACCACAGTATGACAAACAGACAGATGGGTGACGGGCAACCACCTTCAGAAAGTGAAAAGAAACAGGTGAGATTAAGTTTCGTAGTATCTTTTATTTAACCGAATACATGCCAGATAGTCTCATTTCAACATGTCATAGATATAGAAGCATTATTAATGAGATATGTTGCATTCTCTTTCTCATACTTAGTCTTTAAAATCCAGTGGGTAGTTTGCATGTACAGGGTATCAGTGGGCACATGTTAAGTGCTTGGTAGCCCTGTATGTCTTGTGGCCACTGTATCAGACAACACTGGAATAGAAGATCACAGAGCGAAACTTCTCCACTCTTGAACCCAGAGATGGTCCATCTCCCCGGGGTCCCTCGGTGCGTTCTCCAAAAGCTCACATCTGAACACAATGGCCAAGGACTTCTGAGCTGCTCAGGTTGTCCTGTGGTTCTGGTTTATGTTGGTTACTTTTGAGCTGACGGTGAGGGAGTCCAGCTTGCTTCTGATGGAGGTGATTGCAGGGTGGGGAAGGGGCATGAGACTAGGGAAGCAGGAGGGATGGGACCTCAGAAATTCCCCCACAGAAGCTGCTTCCACAGTGTGTCTCACACCCCAGCTCTTCCCACTTTTGGTACCAGGTGATGATTCTGGAAATGAGGATCCAAGGAAGCCATTGGTATAGAACGAGGGGACTGGGTGAACTCTGGCAGGGAAAATGGCAGCCTTGAAGACTGAGGGGAAGTGAGAGCCGTGGAGAGGAGACCACCCATGCTTCTGTTCACATGCTTGAAAATAGATAAAGCTAGAGACCCCCTCTTCTCCAACACTCACAGGCCCCCCATCATCTATACACATGGAACCGTGATCACAGAATCAATTTTTAAGAGCTCTATGGGCTATGCTCTGTGTTTTTAATGCATAAGTGAATCTAAGCCTCATAATAACCTTTGAGATAAAAAAAAAAACAGTTGCCATCAAGTCATTTACGACTCTTGGCAACTCTGTGTGTGTCAGCGTAGAACTGTGCTCCATAGAGCTTTCAGTGGTTGATTTTTCATAAGTTGATCACCAGGCCTTTCTTCTGAGGTGCCTCTGGATGGACTTGAACCTCCAACCTTCCAGTTAGCAGCTGAGCGCATTAACTATTTGCACCACCCAGGGACTCCTAACCCTTCAGATAGGTCCTATGATTACCTCCATTTTCAAGATGAGAAGACAGAGGCACGGAGAGGTGAAGCAACTTGTCTAAAGTCACACAGTTAGTTTGCAGGTTGGCCAGGACTTGGACCAGGTTTGGGCTCACTCAAGGCACCAGCTCTTTATCCCCACACCCTCGAATCTCATCAGCCTGCTGTCACCTGGAAACCACATCACAAGAGCGGGGAGCAGGCGGCAGGGTGGTGGAAAAGTTGGGAAGCTGTTGAGTAACTGGCGACAAGGAGTGAGGAAGGCTGCTGTCTGGCACCGCCTCGCAGCCCGTCCCAGATGGTGGGGAACCTACATCGACTGCCTGGCTGGGTTGGAACAGGATGGGGTGCAGACGACAGGCGAGTTCCGGGCAGTCTCCCTCATGGGGGTCTCACGCTCCGTGGGGGTGGGGTGGGGGAGCGCCGAGGGAAGGGGAGCCTGTGACTTCACCGGGTTGGGCTGGCAGCCAATGACATCACCAAGAGGGCCAGGAGCCAGCCCCAGCAAGTTATTTATGGAAGGGGCTGGCGGCCAGGCCCAGCTCCTGAGTGGTTTCAGATGTGGGTTGGGATGCAGCCTGCAGCTGGCCTGGTGAGGCCGCAGGGCTGAGTGGTGGACGAGGAAGTAGGGAAGGCTGGAGGGCTCGCCTGCTGGTGGGGTGGGGAGCGCTCCCTGGAGTCTCACTGGGCCGGGGCGGAGGTCGCGGGGGTTCCACACTTCTCCTTCTTGAAGTCCGCCATCCATCTCCACCCTTGCTCGTGCAAGCCCCTGGACTCTGCAGCCGTCCCTCGGGGCCGCTCATTCAGCACATAGAGACCAGATGGCTCCAGAAAGGGCAGCGTGAGGATTTCAGCGTCACAGGGCTCGTCAGACACAGGCAACAATCAGGCGCGTGTCTGCATTTGTGCGCAGGAGGGTGTGGGCCTCAGTCACGGGGTAGATATATGCCCCGGTCTCTTGTATATCAGTGACCATACGTGCACCTGTGACAGCGCATGCGTGTGTGCATCTTTGCACATCTGTGTGTGTGTGAGCGTACATGATATGTGTGCAAGGGCGGGAGAGAGAGACGGAGAGCGAGAGAGTGCCAGAGAGCAAGTAAATGCCAGAGAGGAGTGACCAGGGAGAGAAATCACTGCAGGAAGTGAGGAAATACAATTTCAGGGGAAGATACAGCAGCACTTGGAGCAGCTTCGGCAAAGCTGGACAAACCTCGCAATCCATTTATCAAAAATGCCGGCAGCTCTGCCACCTGAGCAGGCACAACAAGAATAAAATATTGAGCAGAACCAGCAATTGTGGGTCTGGAAGAGTCCAATAAATAAGAAATTCCTAAGATACTTTCCCTGACTCCGATGGGTTGGCTCCGGCCCATCCTTCTACCCATCATGCCCTGTGGTCCCACAGGCACTGGCAGGACTGCGGCCAGCAGCGGCAGAAGTGACCAGATGGCTGGCATTTGGACTCCAGGCCTCGTGGGAGGCTGCCTGAGGCTGTAAGGGCCACAGCTGCCGAGCCCCATGTAGATGGCTTTGGTGTGAGGGCCGCACAGGGGCCCTGCTTCTGCGTCTCTCGGACTTGCTAACTAACTGCCTTTCTTCCCTTTAAGATCCCCCATGAGGGAGCTAGATCTGTGGGACCCCACATGGAACTTTTGTGGTCGTTCTATGGCCCCCTGATGGAGCTGCAGGGGGTGAGATTGGGGGTCAGGCAGTGGCTAAGGGGGCTCCCAAGCCCCAGATCCCTTGCTGTGCCATCTACTGAGACCCCTTCCCCCACCCTGTCTTGACAGTTGGGATCTTTGAGTGGTGGGTGGAGAAATGGGTATCATGTAGTATCCAGCCGAACTGGGGACCCCATTCTCTGGTTCCTCAGCACCCTCTCTTTCATGCCACCCCCTCCCCAACCCCAGAAAAGAAAAATGATCTCTGCCCAGTAGTTTTTCAAATGCATCTAAACTTGAACCCACACAACAGGATGTTGCCATGGATTTTTCCACCTCCAACTCCACAGGAGAGTAATGGGTACTGTGCCCCCTCCCCAAATCCCACCACCACTCCATACACCCACATGCATTTGCGGTGTTCAGCATACTGTCCCCACCCCACTACCCCCATCATATCCTTTCCTCCCCACCGGCCCCACCACCCCATTAATAACATAACTGGAATTATTGCATCTTGATGCCAGCAATGCAAAGGGCAAGAAAAGCTGCCTGGGAGAGGCCAGGCAGGGCCACGGCTGTGGGAATCCATTCTCTGAACTCCCCCAGGCGAAGTCCTGGGCAATGGGAAAGGTACAATGAGTGGCTCTCTGGGTTGCTGAGCTAAATACCTGGAATGCAGGAAATGGGATTAAACCTCAGCAAGAAATGGAGGGATAAAGGTTAATGAGGGAAGGAAAGGCTGGCTGGTTGCTCTTGGGGACAAAAGGGCAGAGCTCAGGGATCTGTGGGAACAACCAGAGGTAGCTTGGTCTACCCCCCTGCTTTCAGAAACTCAGCAGATGGGAGCCCCACTTTTCCTCGAAGGTTCTTGAGAAGAAGGCCCTATCCCCAAGGAGCTCTCCAAGCTGCCTGGATCCCCTGCCTCAGTGCGGCCTCTGTCCTTGTGTTCTGTTCCCCAGAGCTTGGATTTTCTTTGGTTCTCACTGGAGCTGGACCAAGAGGCTCTCATGCCCTTTGAACCTGTCTCCATCCCTCCCTCCATCTCCGTCTCGTACCAGTATCTTGGGGACTGCAGAAGGCTGGTTGGAGGACCAAACCAGATGTGATGTCATTATTCTTGGGAGGCCCAGCAAAGATCAGGAGGGGCCAGCAGCTGGACTGGGCCTTCCCCTTCTTGCTCCAAAGCCTCCCTCTTTTGGGAAGATGGAGGTGGAATACCAGAAAGAACTTCCCAATAGTCTTCACTCTGGAATTTTAGGGACAATCCCAGCCAGGGACATCGATAGAGATGAGCAGAGGCTGAGGCAAGCATTCCCTGGTCCTCGGGACTGTTCTTGTTTTATGACTTGTCAGAAACCCTTGAAACGTAGCCTTCCCCCGCTCCTTGTTTCTCTCCAGCCCTGCCTCCATCCTGAGCGGGCCCACGTGTGGGGAGGGGGGGATGAGGAAAGTTGCCAGGCAACCATCCCAGCTCTCTCTTTCCTCTCCCTTGGAAATCTATAAGGAGAGTAAGCAATCGTTTTCCTGGGGTGCTGGGGTATAGCCCCACAGGATCAAACTATGCAAGCATGGTGCCAAGCTGAGAGACCTGGTCCCCAGCCCAGCATCTGCTTCCCAGCTGCTCACAGTACGGGCGCCTCCTTTAAAGACTTACATCTGGACGTCAGCCAGAGCTTCCATCCCGGGGTGACGGGCTGGGCGTGGGGTGGGTTTGGGAAGGAAGGATGTCATGTCTCCAGCTTTTGGGAGGCCTTTGCCATTCCCATACTTTCTTAGCAGCCTTACTTAAAGATGTGTTCAAATGATGAAGATGATGAAGATGATGATGATGACAATGATAATAATATAGCCATGTGCTTACCGCACGCCTGGCTCCTGCTCAGCACTTCACTTGTATCATCTCTGTAATTCTCACAATGATCTTGGGAAGCAGGAAGTTCTGTTCCTGTTGCCATCCAGTCGATTCTGACTCATGGCGACCTGGCTGTCAGAGTAGAACTGTGCTCCATAGGGTTTTCAATGGCTGATTTTTCGGAAGTAGATCAGCAGACCTTTCTTTTGAGGAGCCTCCGGGTGGATTCCAACAACCAACCATTCAGTTAGCAGCTGAGCCATTAACTGTTTGTACCTCCCGGCACTCCATGTAGTAGGTATTATTATCCTCATTTTTCATATGGGGAAAATGAGGCTGAGAAAGTGTACGTAACTTGACAGTGTCCCACAAGGAGTAAGTGATGGATCCTGACCTTAAACCCATGAGTGGGTGACTCCAAAGCCTGTGTACCTGACCCGACACTTTTCTGCTTCTGCTAAAAGCTGGCCTCGCGTTAGCTCACCTCACAGTGCAGATGGAGCAGATGAGAGCATACGGGACTTTTCCCGGCATTAGCACTGGAAGTCCTGTGTTCTGGGATCCCCCTCAGTCCCAGGCAAACCGAGATAGCTGATGCGTGCACAAAGGGGAGGGAAGAGTGGGTGCACTGGGTGGACCCTGGAGAGCCGAGGGATGCAAGTGGTGTGAGGTAGCTGAAGGCTCAGGTCAACGGGCAGGATGAGATCTGCTTGCTCTTCCAGCCACCTCATCTGTGGTTCTGGAGATGGCCAGTGTGAGCCTCTCCTTTCACCATGGAAATGATGTACAAACCACCCTCAGGGAATCCCTGGGTGGTGCAAATGGTTAACGCATTTAGCTGCTAACTCAAGGTTGGAGACTCGAGTCCGCTCAGAGGCACCCCGGAAGAAAGGTCTGGTGATCTACTTCTGAAAACATCAGCCCTTGAAAACCGTATGAAGCACATTTGTACTCTGACACACACGGGGTCGCTGTGAGTCAGAGTCAACTCAACAATGAACGGTAAAAACCAACAAACACTCTCAATCATTTGCAATGTTTATACTTGCCAGTGGGTTTGGCCCATGCCCCTGCTAGCTGCCATGCCTGGCCCTGACCCTGGCCCTGGCCCCAGCTGAATCTGATTTGCTTGTGAACAGTAGACACAAAGAGGTTAATGGATTTCTCAGCCTCCTGTGTGACCCACAATCTCCACCCTCCATAACTCAAGTCAGAAGGGTACCTCAGGGGGGCTGAGCAGTACCTGGGAAACAGCGCTGGCTTCCCACCCTTCCCTCTGAGGGCTTCGGGCAGCCGGGCACCTGGGGAAAGGTGTGACGAGGAGGAAAGAGCAAAAGGCAAAACTCAAAGCAGAAAAAAAAAAAGTTCAATCAGATTTGTAAAGGGCACAATTTACAAATCCGTCACATATTTTACTAGGCTGGGATTTATGGATTAGCCTGTAATACTTAGGCAGCTTTTTGTAATAAAACCCTGAGCTGAGGCAGCCTTGGGGAAGTGAGGCTGAGGAAGGGGCCTGCTCTCCTACCTTCCTTTCATTTTGCCGGCATTTTTTGATCTAGGCAGCCCCACTAATCTGTGCTTTATCTGCCTATGGAGAAGGATTGAGCTCTTCATTGGATTTTTGTCAAGAATAAATGATTTAGTTTGGGATATTGTGGAACGATTTTTGTGGTATTACACCATCTAATAAATGAAACAGCAGGGATCAATTCCTTTCTTGCAATGTGTTCAACAGGCAGGGTGAAATATGCCCCACGATTATTTGGTATTGAACTCTATAGTTATTTATAACCAAGTGTGACTGCATGTATATGGGTCTGCCTGGGCGTGGGTACCTGTCTGGGACATGTGATCCATCAGCTCCAAAGTGTGAGACTTGGGGCTTATGTGATAGGACAGTCAGAAATGCAGATCAAGTTCACTTAAGCAGCTGGGGCTGAGTGCTGGAGAGAAGGGATCAGGCCAGGGGTGGGTGCTGGAGAGAAGGGATCAGGCCTGGGCTGGGTGCTGGAGAGAAGGGATCAGGCCAGGGCTGGGTGCTGGAGAGAAGGGATCAGGCCACAGCTGGGTGCTGGAGAGAAGGGATCAGGCCTGGGCTAGGTGCCGGAGAGAAGGGATCAGGCCACGGCTGGGTGCTGGAGAGAAGGGATCAGGCCACGGCTGGGTGCTGGACTGATCAGCCATTGAAAGCCCTGTGAAGCATAGTTCTACTATGACACACATGGGGTTAAGTTGAAATCGACTCAATGGCAACTGGTTGGTTTCTGGCTACAGTGCTTTCCCTGGGGTTTGCAGTGGGATGGGAAACTAATAGGGTGGGACATCCTTGCCACAGCAGGCCTGGCAAATGCCAGTGTGTTGGGACGCCATGCAAGGAATACAGGGCCCCGCCACTTCCCCTCCCAGGCATCCTAGTCCATGTCCCATCACCCTCTTCCTGGACGTGACTGGGAGGAAAGAGATCTGGAAATATTTGGAGACGGGAGCTGGCTGTCTCTCCAGGTAGGCTCATAAGGTTTATATCCCTGAAGGCCCACAAATATTTATTGAGAGCCTGTTATACGACACTGCTTTGCCCAGGCCTGGCACAGAGTAAACAGTATATAGAGATTTGTTCACAGATTGATGGATGCGCAGAAAGCTCTCATGATGCCTTCCCCACCCGCAAACACACACTGTCCTCACAGGCAGAAACGTGGAAGGGACATGAGGAACAGTAACAGACTGTCGGCATGAATCATTTAAGAGTGGATGAATGGCTTCTCCACCTTCCCCCCAAGCCCGGACCCTGGTGGAAGAATTAGGATAATTCCAAAAGGGGCCCCTGGGAAGGGGTGGTGCTGGCCCGTGTGCATTACACACTGTGAGATGTTGGGTTGGAGATGGTGGCTCACCCAGCTTTTGCGCTCTGGGCCCCAACATCTTGACACAAACGGTCAAAAATGAATCTTTAGTTTACTAGCCTGTAAGAACCTTCAAGGATACAACCATGTCTGACACTCCACCTCTGTGGATTATGTGCATAGAAAGTGTTTACTAAATAGTCATCCAATGACTGAATGAATGGATATCAGTATCTGTTGTTGTTGGTTGCTATCGAGTTGGCTCTGATCCATGACAACCCCATGTACAACAGAATGAAAGGTTGTCTGGTCCTGTGCCATCTTCACCATCGTTGGCATGCTCAGGCCCATTGCTGTGACCACTGTGTATTTTGAGTGCCCGTCAACCTAGGGGGCTTATCTTCTAGCACTTGTTCAAACAATATTCTATTGTGATCCACAGGCTTTTCATTGGCTACTTTTCAGAAGTAGTAGATGTCCTTTCTAAGTCTGTCTTAGTCTAGAAGCTCCACTGAAACCTGTCCAACATCAGTGATGCTTCTAGTATTTGAAATACTGGTGGCATAGCCTCCAACACCACAGCAACATGCAAGCCACCACGGAACGACAAACTGACAGATGGGTGGCAGACTGACAGATAGGTGGTGGACCGACAGACTGGTGGTGATATCTAAATATCAATATCTAGAGGCTCTTTAACTCAGGGTTTTATGAACTTGACACAAAGCTTGGTGGAGAATCACAGATCCTATACTCTGCATGGAGACTTTACTCCATGTACTTGTTACTTACGTGTTCAAGGAACTTCAGAGAGGTTGCAGTGGGCTCTGCCAGCAGGACCCAGCATTCCGCACTCGGGAATGGTGATAACCACAGCAAGCAGGGCCGTGCTGGGCTGCCCAGCTGAGGTCCTCCTCCGAACCCCCGTGTTTTTGATCGTACATGGTGCGGTCTGAAGTAGACCTTCTGCTTCCTGCTTTGAGGCATTCGTTATTATGTCTTCACCTCTGTTTATGCACTAGAGGAGTGTTTGATCTTTGGGTGCCGATTTCCTTGGTAATTAATTTCCTTGACAAGCTTTGCTTCCTGGAGGTGTTCTGTGTATGCTGGCAGTGACAGGTGTTACAGCTCTCTGTCTCTCTACCCCTTCAGTAAACCAGCCGCCAGTGAGTCCATCAGACTCATGGCAACCCCATGTGTGCCAGAGTAGAACTGTGCGCCATAGGGTTTTCAGTAGCTGATTTTTCAGAAGTAGATCACCAGGTCTTTCTTTTGAGGCACCTCTGGATGGATTCAAACCTCCAACCTTTCAGTTAGTAACCGAGTGCATTAACTGTTTGCACCACCCAGGGACTACACTTTTGAACGGCTTTGTACTCTCTTCACTGTCTGTGTTTTCTGCCACAGTCAGAATTGTTGGTGCTCAGTGGTGATGGGAGGGAGGTTTTAAGTTTCTTTGGCAGAAAAATCTCTTTCCCTTGGAGTTCAACTTGAAGATGGCATCCCATTGCCCGCCCGTCTTGCAAAGTAACATAGATGCCATGAGAGTTCCTGTGTAATCAATAAAGAACACTAATGATTCCTGCCTGTTCCTTGACAATGGCTGCTCTGGAGCTCTCCGCTCTGAGCAGTGCACATACCATGGCATGAATGTTTCGCTGGCAGAAGCCAGATGTGGCCCCATATTGCCTGCTGGGGTAGAGGTTGGGGTCCTTATGGTACCATTTGCCCCAGCTCCTGATTAGAGGACAGCTGGAGCTGACGTTCATGATGTCATTTTGGGTCTCGGCCTTGAGCCCTTTGGGTTCTTTTCTCGATGCTTCTGTGGACTTCCTAAGTGGTCTTTTGATCAGCTGGATAGGGAAAGCACCAAAGCAAGCGTTCTCATTTCAACCACAGGCTCCTTGGAAGGCCCTCCCTTGGGTATCACACCTCCATAGCAAGACAGTTCTCGTCTGCCACATGTTGGGCTGAGATTTCATGCTCGGAGTGAGTCACCACATTTGCTGGAAAACAGACCCCCTGGATCTCAGCAGGGAGCATCTCCATCCTCCCAGCTAGTTCCTCCAAGCCATCACTGACGCCTCTTCCTCACACCTTCCACATCGCATCCATCAGGAAATCCTGTCCATGCTACTTCAGAACTTCCAGATCCCACCAACCCTCTCCATTTCTACTGCTACCACCCTGGCTGAGGCTCCACCATCTCCAGCTGGGATTCCTGCAATAACTCCTGGCTGGTCAGTCCATTTCCACCCTGTGCTCGCAGCCCACTCTCAACACAGCAGCCAGAGCAAGCTAGTCACTGCTCACACCCCACACAGCCTCCCCTCCCAGGCATGCTCCTGCCTCAGGGCCTTTGCACTGGCTGGTCCTTCTGCCTGCAATGCTTTTCTCACAGAGACCCACAGGGCTCACTCCTTCATTACCTTCAAGTTTTTGTCAGAAGGCCAGGTAGCATTGTGTAGTGGGTAAGAGCACAGACTGGGGCCACACTGCCTGCGGTCAAGTCCCTTTCCTGCCACTTGCTAACCATCTGATACTCGAAAGATTTTTTCACTTTTCTGCGCCTCCGTCTTCTCATCTGCAAAGTGAAGATAACAGTGGAATGCATTCATAGGCTTATAACAAGGATTAAATTATTTCATGTTTGTAAAGCACTTAGAATAGAGCCTGACACAGAATAAATACAAAATAAGTGTTTAATAAAGGAATAAATCAGATGAGGCTGACACTGACCTTCCTATTTAAACATTGCAATGGGCGGGCTCCTCACCCTACTCTAAGCATTCCCAATCTCCCTTCCTCTGCAGTATCATTGCACTTATTACCTTCTAACTCACCAGGTAATTTACTTATTTCTTATGTCTATTATTATGGATTAAGTGTGTCTCCCCAAAATATGTGTTGGCGTCCTAATCCCTATAACTAGAGGAGCCCTGGTGGGGTAGTGGTTAAGAGCTCGGCTGCTAACCAAAAGGTGAGCAGTTCAAATCCACCAGCTGCCCCTTGGAAATGCTATGCGGCAGTTCTACTCTGTCCTATAGGGTCACCATGAGTCGGAATCCACTTAAAAGCAGTGGGTTTTTACTTGTAGATGTAATCTTATTTTAAATATAGGGTTTTCTTTGCTATTTTAATTAGATTATACATTCCCAAGTAGTGTGAGTTCCAAATCTAAGCATTTGTGAGTTATAACAAGAAGCAGATTAGACACAGAGATACACACATGTATGAGGGCAGATAGATGCCATACGAGATTGTTGTTGTTGTTGTTAGGTGCGGTTAAGTTGGTTCCGACTCATAACGACTTTATGAACAACAGAACGAGATCCTGCCCGGTCCTGTGCCATCCTCACAATCGTTGTTGTGCTTGAGCTCGTTGTTGCAGCCACTGTGTCAATCCATCTCATTGAGGGTCTTCCTCTTTTTCACTGATCCTCTACTTTACCAAGCATGATGTCCTTCTCTAGGGACTGGTCCCTCCTGACAACATGTCCAAAGTATGTGAGACATAGTCCTGCCATCCTTGCTTCTAAGGAGCATTCTGGCTGTACTTCTTCCAAGACAGATTCGTTTGTTCTTATGGCAGTCTGTGGTATATTCAATATTCTTCACCGACCGCCATAATTCAAAGGCATCAATTCTCCTTCTGTCTTCCTTATTCATTGTCCAGCTTTCACATGCATATGAAGCAATTGAAAACACCACGGCTTGGGTCAGGCCCACCTTAGTCTTCAAGGTGACATCTTTGCTTTTTAACACTTTAAAGAAGTCTTTTGCAGCAGATTTGCCCAATGCAATGGGTCATTTGATTTCTTGACCGCTGCTTCCATGGGTGTTGATTGTGGATCCAAGTAAAATGAAATCCTTGACAACTTCCATCTTATCTCTGTTTATCATGATGTTACTTATTGGTCCAGTTGTGAAGATTTTTGTTTTCTTTATGTTGAAGTGTAATCCATACTGAAGGCTGTGGTCTTTGATCTTCCTCACTAAGTGCTTCAAGTCCTCTTCACTTTCAGCAAGCAAGGTTGTGTCAACTACGTATCACAGGTTGTTAGTAAATCTTCTTCCAATACTGATGCCCCCTTCTTCTTCATATAGTCCAGTTTCTTAGACTATTTGCTCAGCATATAGATTGGATAAGTATGGTGAAAGATACAACCCTGACACACACCTTTCCTGACTTTAAACCATGCAGTGTCCTCTTGTTCTGTTCCAATGACTGCCTCTTGATCTATGTACAGGTTCCTCGTGAGCACAATTAAGTATTCTGCAATTCCCTTTCTTCAGAATGTTATCCATAATTTGTTATGATCCACAGAGTTGAATGCCTTTGCATAGTCGATAAAATACAGGTAAACATCTTTCTGGTTTTCTCTGCTTTCAGCTAGGATCCATCTGACATCAGCAATGATATCCCTGGTTCCACGTCCTCTTCTGAATCCGGTTGAATTTCTGGTAGTTCTCTGTCAATATACGGCTGCAGCTGCTTTGGAATGATCTTCAGCAAAATCTCACTTACATGTGATAGTAATGATGTTGTTCAACAATTTCTGCACTCGGTTGGATCACCTTTCTTGGGAATACGCATAAATATGGATCTCTTCCAGTCCGTTGGCCAGGCAGCTCTCTTCCTAATTCCTTGGCAGAGATGAGTGAGTACTTCCAGCGCTGCATCTGTTTGTTGAAATATCTCAATTGGTATTTGGTCAATTCCTGGGGTCTTGTTTTTTGCCAATGCCTTCAGTGCAGCTTGGACTTCTTCCTTCAGTACCATAGGTTCCTGATCATATGCTACCTCCTGAAATGGTTGAATGTTGACCAATTCTTTTTGGTAGAGTGGCTCTGTGCATTCCTTCCATCTTCTTTTGATGCTTTGGTAGCTGTCTCCCAAATTTCTTGCCTGATCGTCTACAAACTAGGGAACCAAGGAATGTCTGGGGATACTGACAAGAAGACCCTGTTTGGACTTTTAGCCTCCAGAACCGTGCATAGAACAGAGCCGTGCCCACCAACAGATGGCATTGGTGGAGGGCTGCTTCCAGAGCCATTAACTCTTGAGCACTTCCGGCCTGTGCCTAACTTGCTCCCTAAGCTAGAAAAAAGCCTTCAAGAGGATGTTCACGTTCACAGGTGTTTGCGGGGATCCTGGCACATAGAAGTGAGAGCCAAGGGGATGTGGGCATGCAATGTTCTGTAGTGAACATGTGTTATTTGTATACCCAGAAAAAAATACAGTTTTAAATATGAAAAACCGTCTGATGTCCCCAACATAATAAAATAATCTGAAAAAATAATAATGCATATGTTTAGTTTGATCTTATTTTTCATTTTATCTTTAACATTTATGTGTGTGTGTGTATATATGTGTATATATATGTGTATATATATAATATATGTATATATATATATGTGTATATATATATATATATATATATATACCACTAACCAAAAGGTCATAAGTTCAAATCCACCAGTCGCTCCTTGGAAAATCTATAGGGCAGTTCTACTCTATCCTATAGGGTCATTATGAGTTGGAATTGACTCGATAGCAATGGGTTTTTTTGGCTTATATATATATATATATATACATAAACCAAATATATATATATATACACACATATACACATACGTATAGGTTTTTATATGTGCATATAGATGTATAGTGTAATACATATACATTATATACAAAACTCTGAAGATGATATACCAAATGATTAATAGAGGTTATGGCAAAGAGGGGAGCACAGTTTTCATTTCTATATAATTTGAATTAACTTTCTGTATAACTAGAATTTATTTTTATGCAGAGAATGCCTGATTTTATACTTTTAAAAAAGTTTGAAAATACAGAAAAATTTTAAACAGGAAGGGATAAAGGTACATCCCAGGAATTAGAAACTACAGACTACCTAAAGAGAGAGAAAGCTTTAATGTACTTCTTTCTAGGCTTCTTTCAATATCTACGACGTGACTCGCACTGAATATGCAGTTTTATGCCCTAATGTCTTTAACTTAATATTAGATTGTGAGCATTTTCTATGTCATTAAATATTCTTTGCATATGTATTTTTTTAATGGCTGCATAATATTCCTTCATGGATAGATCATCATTTACCCATCCTCATTGATTTTCCTCCCCACTCTCTGCACTCCGCCATGAATACCTTCACTACTTGGATGAGAAATGGTGGCTCTCCCAGTCCCTGGTCAATGAATGTGTATCTGGAACATTGCGGAGAGTATCAAAGTCGCTGTTTCATTCATGTAAAGAGGGCAGAGACCAGAGCAAATCAATATCTCCATGGCATCCCCCTTCAAGGAGCAGAAGCCCTTAGCATTGTGTTTCGGGAAGGAAGGAGGTCCCGCCCTGAGCTGTCTGCATCATCTCGCTCGGGTTTCCATGTGCTTCACTCCGCTCTCTTGGCAGGTGCCCGAGCTGAGCCAACTGGCCTATTATCTCATAAAACAATAAGTTTGGGATAAAAATAAGGTTGCAATCCGAGCTCAGTAATTTTCCAAAAATAGAACCTCCCTAGGCCTTGCTGTCTGTCCTCGTATGTGAATGCATCATTTCACCTATTGTTATGGATTGAATTGCATCCCCCCCCAAAAAAAAAAAAATACATTGAAGTCCCAACCCCCTGTGCCTGTGAAGGTGACTTTGTTTGGAAATAGGATCTTTGAAGATATTGTCAGTTAACTTGAGGTCATACTGGAGTAGAGTGGGCCCTAATTTATTATGACCGATGTCCTTATAACAGAGAAGAGACACAGAGACACACAGAGGGAAGATGGGCATGTGATGCTGGAGGCTACAAGCCAAAGAACGCCAAGGATCGCCGCCCATCCCCAGAAGCTAGGAGAAAAGCAGGGAACAGATTCTCCCTCAGAACCCTTAGAAGGAATCAACCCGGTTGATACCCTGATTTTGAACTCCTAGCCTCCCAAACTATGAGCCGATACATTTCTGTTTGAAGCCACCCAGTTTGTGGTACTTCATTATGGCAGCACTAGGAAACGAATACATCTGTCAAAGATGGTTTGTGGGTTGGGCCAGAAATACAGGCGAATTAATGGAAGAGAAGGAGTCATTCCTGGGTGATGCAAATGGTTAATGCCTTGAAGAAAGTCCTGTGATCTACTTCCAAAAAACCAGCCATTGAAACCCTATGGAGCACAGTTCTACCCTGATACATATGCGGTTGCCATAAGTCCAAGCAAACTCCACAGCAACTGTTTGTGTGTGTGTGTGTTTAATGGAAGAAAGTCCTGGTGATCTAGTTCAGAAAATCAGCCAGTGAAAACCCTCTGGATCACAACAGTCTGATACACAACTGACAGTGGGGAGGGCGCAGGACTGGGCGGTGTTTTGTTGTGTTGTGCACGGGGTCACCATGAGTCGGAGGCCGACGGAACTGCAGCTAACAAGCACAACAATGGAAAACAAGGGAAAAGTGGGAGGCCTCATCATTTTAACAGGCTTTCTAACCAAGGTAATGGTGCCTCCTGCTGCTGTGGAGGCTGTCAGCCTGAGTGGACGAGGGAGGGAGTGGGCTGGGGGAGGCTGGGCAGGGGCATGCCCAGGGAGAGTCCTCCCTGCGGTGTGGCATTTTACAGCCATTTGGTGACCATGCCCTCACATGGCAGTTTGCACGGGAAGAGAGCTGACCTATTCTGGTTTAGTATCAATACAATAACAAAGGTAATCTTAAAATAGCTTTTCCTCCTTCGGAATAAAACCTTTTGCTTTGAGCAGAATCTGGGAGGAGAGGTTAATTGAGGGCTGACTCACAACCTCAGGTTTGCAAAAAAGAGGGCTAAGGGGAACCCTTTTGCAGCCATTATTTACCTTGAAGCTGCAGCCTCTCCAACCTGTGGATTAAGCGGCCAGCGATGACTAAGCCTGACCCTGGCTCAGTCCTTGTGCTCTGGGATCAGGGATGGAGGTGCTCGGTCCTGTCCTCAGAGTTACAATCCTCGAGCAGATCATGACAAAGGAAGCTTGTGAAAATCCAGCCCAGCGTTTTGAAGGCATCTAATTCAACATGCCTTCCTTTCCAGGGATGGTGATTCTATAAGCAAAGGGAAGTCATTAGAATGTGATTAGATTCAACTAAAAAAGCACATATGAAGCCAGATGTTGGGCTGGGGACTAAATGCTCAGAGATGGATAAGACAGAGTCTGTGTGGTCACGGGGGGGTCTCAGACATGAAAATCGCTGGTTTGTTCACTCATTCATTCAGCAAATATTGTCTGCTGTGTGCCAGGATATAAGTGAGGAGAAGGTGTATATATATATATATATACACACACACACACATATGTGTGTATAATCTCAAAATCAATATATATTTAAACATCCGCAATGGGCTGACAACTGTGTTAAATGCTCTCATATATTTCATTTTCACCATAACTCAGCAAAGAGGTCTCATTCTTTCCATTTTTCATAGACAAAGTTACTGATGTTCTGAGAAGCTAGCTGACATCGGCTGAGGTCATGTGACCTGTGAGTAGTAGGGCCTGGTCTCGAACTCTGGTCTTCAGGTGTCGGTTTCCATGCCAGGCACACACTCGTCTTCTCCAGCGTTTTCTTAGCCCGATTTTGGGCGAGAAACAGTACCGGTAGGACTCTGAGCAGGGAGGAGAGAGGAGACGCCTGGGAAAGGAGTCTCTGAGGGGGACAGAGGTCCCACATGGATAACATTCACCGAGGAGGAGATACAAACATGCCCATCTAGGAGGTCGGGAGGGGCTGAGCTCAGTGATAGCAGAATCAGGCCTGAGGCCCCCGTCATCTCTCTGTCCCCGGGCGTGAGGAGGATACCGGACCTCAGTTCTGGGCAGCTCCCCATGGCTTGGGGACACCCCCTGCTGTGGCCTGAGCCCCCGACCAAGCTGAACAAAGTAGGCTGTCCCTCGGCCTCTCCCCCATCCCGCCCTTCCTCCCAGCAGCCCAGAAAACAGGTGTTGCCCATTAACAGGTGAGCTGCTCTAACGTGAAGGAAACGCTCAGCCATTAAGGACTTGACATCCCACTACAGTTTTGACAAATAGGGCACAAATGCCAGAGGCACTGAAAGCTCTGCAGTTGAGTCACAGCTGCTGGCAGGAGGGTGGAAGGGCAGGGAATAGGGGCTTTGGCCCCCACCAGATATCCCTCTGCCAGCCTTTCATCTGCATGGAGCCGGAGCCCAGGGAATGTGAGTGAGCTGCTGGCCTGGAGGAGGAGATTTGGAGGTTGGCAGATGACAGCTGGCCATCAGTTCTTCGTGCCCACCAAGGTTTCAAGAGTCCCTGCTGCCCTGGCACTAAAGCCTCCAAGGTGTTGATCTGCATGTGATTTGAGAGTAGGTCTGGAGGTCCCCTCCTCTGCTCCCTTTCCTCCAGCCCCTTTGTCTGCCAGGCGGAGTTGGAGCAGGTTGATGGCTGACCCGAGAGAAAGGTGTCTCCTCTCCTCTTAGCTTGGGGCCTTCTGAACCCCACGTAGAGCACAGCCAAGTTTCCGGACCGAAGCCGGAGGAGGCAAGGCCACAGCTCCACAGGGCGGCTCCTCCGGGGGATTTCAGTACACATGAGGCTTGATACTCAACGTCACCTGGAGATCTTGCTAAACTGCAGAGTCTGGACCATCAGGTCTGGGGTAGGTGCAGATTCTGCACCACTAACAGGTTCCCAGGTGAGGCTGGCTGTGGCCCAGGCCCCACTCTGGGCAGCAACACTGTAGGGCAGTGATGCTCAAGGGTGGCTGCCTTTTGGAATCACGTGGGGAGCCCTTACACTAGAAATCCGGGCCCCTCCCTGGCTAGAAACAGTATCAGGAGGATTTCATTGGTCCCGCCTGCGCACCCGGATGTTTACAAACTCGCCAGGTCATTCTAAATTGCAGCCGAGTTTGGGCACCGCTACTTTGGGGATGCATCTGGCTGTGGAGTCAGGGACACCTGGGCTCACACTCTGGTTCTGTCTCCCAAGAGCTCTGTGGGGCAAGTTGCAGCCCTTGAGCCTCCCATATCCATCTGTGGAATGGAGCAATGATAATGGTGCCAACCTCCCTCGTGAGGCGAGAGATGACTCAGGAAAATTCGCCTGTTACAGAGTGTGCACACCACAAATTGCGCTAGTGTTCCAAACTGGATTGCTAAAGGAGACCTTCTCCTCCCCTTATCGCTTTACACGCTCCAGAACACTTACCAAACGGCCAAATCATGCCGGTCGACTGTAAGCTCCATGGCAGGGACCAACTGGCTTTATTTATTGTTATATCTAGTGCCAGTGTCTAGAACATAGGTGTGGACTGAGTGGCTGATGGAGTGAGGGGCTGGAGGA
>NW_004443964.1:8488926-8505660 GCF_000243295.1 Trichechus manatus latirostris | reverse complement strand
TGAGTGCTTGAAGGAACGAATGTTGAAGGACTGAGTGGCTGAAGGACTGAGTGGCTGGATGAGTGGCTGAAGGAATGAATGTTGAAAGATTTAGTGGCTGAAGGAATGAGTGGCTGAAGGAATGGGTAGTTGAAGAAATGGATGTTGAAGGACTGAATGGCTGAAGGAATGAATGAATGGACAAACTCAGGAAGAGACGCTGGCTAGTGAGAGGGAAAGCACCCATCCTCGGTTCTGGCTGGGACGCGTTGAGCATCAGCCTGGAGTTGTTTCTGGGATCTGAGAAGAGAAGGGTTTGGGAGAAGGACTTCTTCCTGACAAAATCACATCATCATACCACTTGTTAATCAAGCTTTCTTCCTTGGCAGAGAGGATGGGGAAGAGAAATCCTTCATTCCACAGAAGGGCATCTGCCAGTTTCCCACTTGGAGACGCGATTGAAATAGCTTTTTCAGATCCTCCAGTTAAGCTGACACACGTGGCCGCCTCCAGCCCTCCGCTCGCTTCTGTCCCGGTAGCAGTTATCTGGGCTCTGACAGAGGGCCTCTATCTCACCACGGCTTGCAGCTGTCTCTCTTCACAATGAAGAGGCGCGGGCCCCGAGGACAGCCTGGTGCAAATAGCATCAGAAACGCACACAGGCGGGAGCAGCTCTGGAGAGGGGCCGCCAGGTGTCCGGGACAGCCCCCTCCTTCTCGGTCAGCCTGCCCCTGTGGGAGCTGCGACGTCCTGGGGCAGGTGGGGTGCAGCCGAGCACGGGGCCAGGGCTGAGGGTGATCTGAAGATGACACAGCGGAAAAAGCATCACTTATAGGGTAGGGAAGGTAAATGTCACCATGGGGCCAGCCCTGGTTCCCAGGCTGGGAACGAGATAATGAATTACTACCCAAGGAAATGAAACTGCTAATAAATTCAAAAGCAAACCTGGGGGAGGTTAAAACTCCTCTCTTAAAATGGAGCTGGTGACTTATGACGTGGCCTCTGTCTCTCCTAGGGCTCCACCAGCCCTCCTCACGCCTCCTTTCTCCCACAGAGTCCTTTCCTTGTCTCTCTGGACACTACCCACTTTGGGAATTTAAAGCCCAAATTGTGTGGAAATTTGGACCCATTAGTCTTGAGAGCCCAGTCCCCAAAGAATGGCCCCGAGGAAATCCGATTTCCTTAGAAGTCCATGCCGACCTTTAAGCCGACAAATTACAGGTGGAACCAGCCCTGGATCTGCAATCAGGCTCCTGGTGTGGTGCTGGGCTGGGTGCAGCTCAGGCTGGAGCAGGTAATGGACGGAGCCCGCTGTCCGAACGCTGCCCCATTTCGGGAAGCTCATTGGCTGCAATATCGTTGTCCTCCCTCTGTGTACTCTAATTCCTCTCAAGCTGGAGTCCCGAAACCCTGGCCCCGTTGTTCTTGGCTCCCCTCCTTCCCTGCCTGAAGCCATCAAGCCCCGCTGCCTGACCTCATTGCCTGTTTCTGAGGTGACGGACCTGTGATGGCACTGGAGGAGGCCTGCAAGCCTTCAGGTGGGTCGGATGAGAACAGCAGGTTGCCAGGAAGAGGGAAGGAACAAAGATCTTCTTTTGTGCCGTCATTCCTAAATAATGGAAAACTGGGGCTTGGGAATGGAGGTGGGAGATCTAACGCTGCAGCCATTCCTTTGAAGGCAAAAAGACTTCCCCAAAACCCTGTGCAAGCCCCACATTCCCACCTGAACAATCATGATTTTAAAAGCCGGATGAGCCATGGAGGGTGGGGCACTGGCGGTGCCTGGACTCAGTTTCCCTATGGGCCATCTCTCCACCACCCACCCCGCACCTCCTGACAGGTGACAGTCTGAAGAGAGGCTCGCCCTGGTCAATCCACGTGCCCAAGTCCAGCAGAAAGCAGGCTCCAGGGCTCCCTCACCGCCGCCTGAGTTCTGTGGGAAGGCCCAGTGCCACATGGTTTTTAAAACTCGGCTCAGCTGGAACAGTGGCTGTGCCTTCAGTGACTGAGATCCCTAAGTGGTTGTGGTCCCCTTTGTTCCAGCCAAGTACCGAGAGGAAAACGCAACATCCCTTTAGAAACAAAGACTCCGGCAGGCTCTCCCCGGTGTGCAAAGCCCTCTTTCACCTGAGTTTCAGGTAATTTGCTATGCAGCCTAAATTATTTAGACAAATGAGGCTCACTTGGACTTCAGGTGTCTCAATTACCTGGGTGATTGGCATGTTTATGAGTGAGGGAGATTGAAGACTAGCTCAAGTTGAATTCAGAATTCCGACTTTGAGGGCCCTGAACGCCCTGTCTGCGCCTTTACCTACCAGCAACAGAATAGAGGGACGGAGGAAGCAAACCACATCGCAGTGAGCAGAGCAGTGAGCAACCAGGTATCCCCAGAGCAGGCCACCGAGAGGCCTGTCCTTGTCCCCGGGGCTGGGCCTTTCCTTAAGTTCTCCTTTAGGATCTGCCTGCAAAACAAAGACAACTGCCTAAGAAGAGCTCCAAAGAAAGGTGGAAAAAGAAAGCAAGAAAATCTTTACTATTGATTGTTCACCTCTAAGCAAAAAGGGGAAGGAGGCTTCTCATAGTCCAACTGGGAGGAGAAGAGTTAATCCTATAATCTAGTCTGCCAAGGAGCAAGGCAAGGACTGGAGCTATTTTCAAATCTAAGTGTGCAGACAGAATGTCTGATGTTGGGATGGGGGGAGCTGGAGAGCCTGAGACCATTCCTAGCATTTATTGAACTTCCAGTGTGCCTAGAGCCCTGTTCTCAGGGCCCTAGTGGAGTGCCCAAGGCACAGGGGCTCGCTTCTAACTTCTATCAGAGTATGAGCCTCCTCATCCCTACCCCACACACAGCACTTTCAATTTCTCCTGCATGCCCATTCCCCCTTGCCCAGGCCACAGCTCCCTGCTGGGCTCGGGGGAGTATTTGCAAATGCCTGGTGACCTTTTCAGAGTTAGCCCAATTATACTTAAGTGAAACAACTGAAGAATTGTAAAGCAGCACATGCAAATTCCTCTAGTCGGAATAAGAGCTGAAGCCCAGTTCGTGCAACCCTGGCTGCATATTGGAATCACCTGGAGAATTTTAAAACATACTGGTGCCTGGATCCCACTCCTGGAGAATCTGATTTAATTGGTATTGGATGCACCAGCATTTTTTAAAGATCCCCAGGTGATTTAAATATTCAGCCAGATCTGAGAACCACTGACAGGGAGGATTTGGGAATTCTGGATTGTGTAATGCGGAGTCTTCAGTCTGAAACGAATTGAGTTTGATATTCTGCTAATGGTATCAAGAAACATTAGCAGACGCTATCTGTTGGGTGGGCTGCCATCTTGGAACAAAATAGTGATGGAAAAGTTTTCATTTGGATATTATTTTAATGAGAGTTGGTACCATACCATACCCATTGCCTTCGAGTCGATTCTGACTCATAACAATCCTATAGGACAGAGTAGAACTGCCCCACAGCGTTTTCAAAGGGCAGCTGGTGGATATGAACTGCTGACCTTTTGGTTAGCAGCCAAACTCTTAACCACTGCACCACCAGGGCTCCTGAGAGTTGGTAGAAGGGTGGAATTTGCACAGAATAAAGTCTTCATTTAACTGCCATTCAGTTGAAGGGAATTTACATTTCCTGAGTGTCTGTTGGGTGCCAGGAACTGTGCTTCGGAGGCCAAATGGTTATTGTGTTGTTAATTGCCATTGAGTCAATTCCAAACCATGGCAGCCTGTACTAATACTTTCTTTATTATTTCCAACTATGTGCCAGATGAGTATGTTATGGATTAAATTGTGTCCCCTTAAAATATGTGTTGGGGCCCTGCGAGCGCAGTGGTTAAGAGCTACGGCTGCTAACTGGAAGGTCAGCAGTTCTAATCTACCAGCTGCTTCTTGGAAACCTCATGGGGCAGTTCTACTATGTCCTGTTGGGTCGCTATGAGCGGGAATTAACTCAACGGCAATGGGTAACATATGTGTTGGAGTCCTAACCCCTATATCTGTGGATGTGATCCTGTTTGGAAACAGGGTTTCCTTTGTTACCTTAATTAGATCATACCCTACTAGGGAGGGTTCTAAATCTAATTACTTCTGAGTTATAAAAAGAGCAGATTAGACACAGAGATGGGCACACATGGGAATACAGACAATACGCGAGGATCTTCTGTAATCCAAGGAAGGCCAAGGAACCAAGGAACGCCCAAGGTTACAGGCAAGGAAGAAACTGAAACCCTGATTTGGACTTTTAGTCTCCAGAACTATGAGAATATAAATTTCTGTTCTTTAAAGCCACCCACTTGTGATATTTCCGCTACAGCAGCACTAGGTAAATAAGACTGGTATTATCTCCATTTCACAAACGAGGAAACTGAGGCTCAGAAAGGACAAGTGGTTTGCCCAAGATTACACAGCTATTGAGTATGGGAGACAATTTTCCATGAGTCTCTTGCATTTCTGTACATCTTGCAGGCAGAGACACTGACTGCCTTTATCCTGAACTATCTTTACAAGCAGCGCAAACAGCTTTGGAAGATACAGTGTCACCGTTGGAGCAAAGAGCAGTCTTGCTCACTGTCTAATATAAAAGATTCAGGTTCTCCAAGCTCAGGGTTCCTCTCCTGTAACATAACCCACTGTGTATGCAGGTATCCTCTGGTGCTTTTGAATTGCATAATGGGAACTGGGGCTCAGGGAGCTGGTGCAAAAATGATGATATTCTGCCTACAGCTATTGCTGTGAGTAATAAACGGTCCTTTGTCTCTGACCTGGCAATCTCGAGTCTTCTTCCAGCATCAATGAAACGGTGACAAGACCAGGCTAACTTATTAACTTGCAAATAGCATAAAATCTCAGACTCTTCACAGTTCTCGACAATTGCTGGTGGATTTGGCATCTTAATCTAAGTTTGTTTCCCTCTAAAAACCTGTGCAATTAGGAGAAGGATAAGTGTGATAATAAAATAAAACAGAACGCATACTCCTGATCACTAACCGCTTTTCCTGGAGATATAAAATATTAATATAAATTAGTTCCCTTTCCCTTTCTCTGTGAGCAAAAGTTAAAAGAGATCAAAAACTTGGGCACAATGTGGTCCCTGTTAGTTCTAAATTCCAATTTAAGCTCAACTGAACTAGATCCTCTTTTCTTTTTCATTGTGCTTTAGATGAAAGTTTACAGCTCAAGTTAGCTTCTCATACAAAAATTTATACACATATTGTTATGTGACCCTAGTTGCAAAAAAATGTGGAAAGCTTCACGAATTTGCGTGTCACCCGTGCACGGGGGCCACGCCAATCTTCTCTGTATCGTTCCCATTGCAGTATACATGCTTGAAGCAAGCACAATGCTCTTCCTTTCAAGCACATTCTTCTTGATATCACTGAAATAGCATCTAGGCCTTGATGAGCAAGTTTGGGTCTGGTCTTGCTTCACCATCCAAAATCCACTCAGCTTATTGTTGATAGGAACATATCACTCACTTTTACCTACTTATTTTCCAAATTGGAGAGAAATAGTTTTTCTTTTGCTGTTAATACTAATGGCCTGCATGTCCTGCATTCATGCCCTTTCCTCTTTTCTTTCTTTTTTTTTTTAAATATTTTATTGTACTTCAGGTGAAGGCTTACAGAACAGATAGTTTCTCATGTAACAGTAACACACATGCTGTTTTATGACATTGGTTAACAACCCCACAACATTTTAACCCTCTAAATTCTCAACTTTTTTTTTTTTTTTTTTTGTGAAAATACACATAGCCAAAGATACGCCATTTCAAAAATTTTTTTTACATACACATTTAAGTGACATTGACTACGCTCTTCTAATTGTGCTGTTATTCTCACTCAAGATGAAGGCTTACAGGACAAAATAGTCTCCCATTTAACAGTTACTACAAATGTTGCCCTATGACAATGGTTAACAATCTCACAACACATCAACAATATCCTTACTCTACTTTGTGTTCCCTATCATCAGCTTCCTACTCCCCTTCTGCCTTCTGGGCCTTGTCACTGGACTCCTGTACCTCGTTACTCTCATGGTTTTACTGGGCTGTCCACTCGCAGTCATGCCCTTTCCTCTTAGTTAGAATTTTAAAAAGACTGATTATAACCATACTGAGTCTCTTTCGCAGCATCTTCAAACGCCCTTTTCTCACCCATTTCTTTATTGAAACCAACTAAATTTCTAGGTAAGCTTAATTTTGAAAGGATCACTTCCTTTCAGCACTAATTACCACCTTTTTCTAGTGGAATGAGAACTTAATATACAACGATGATTTCTAGTAGCAGATTCTGTATAATTTTCAGTTGTTAATTATTATTATTAAAATTATTAAAAATAACTGCTCTTTATGTGCCAGGAACTTCTTAAGTACTTTATAAAGTATCTTTAATCTACTCAACAACCCTAAAAGTTAAGTATTTTCACTCAAAGAAGCTGAGGTTTCAGGTAGTTTAAATGTCTTGTGGAAGAAAGTCCTGGCAATCTACTTCTGAAAGTTAGCCAATAAAAACTGCACTGATAATGGGGAAGACATAGGACTAGACAGCGTTTCGTTCGTGGTGTATGGGGTCGCCATGAGTCCAGGGCTGACTCAATGTCAGCTAACAATGACAATGACAAGTGTCTTATACATGTAACTGGGACCCAAACCAAATCTATCCAGCCCCAAAGTCAGAATTTTTCCTTCTACACTCAAATGTCTTTTAATAAAGTCTCTTCCCAAAGCAGTCAGGCCTTTTTTCTCTATATATTAAATATGGGAGTATATTTATATGCATTTACATATTGGTTGCCTCTTTGGGTTACTAAGAGGTTAAGATTATCAAAGAAACTTTGTGTCCTCTCCAATATTCCCTGAGGTTGGTTATTCTCACCTCCTTCCTCCCAGAGAACATGAAGAAGAGTCTCCCAAGTGGCTTTGCTCCCAGGAGGTAGGTGCTGGGCCTGGGGTGGTGGGTGCGAGGGTTGAGGAGCTCAGAGAATTTCTTTTAGCCTGAACCCAAGCCTCATATCTTGTGAGCAGAAACACATCTCCCCATCTCCTTTCAGACACAGCCTATCCCCCTTGAGAAGCCCCTTGTTAGTTCCTCTAAGGAGGGCTGGCTCCTTGGAGAAGCTAACCTTCCCCAAGGAAGGCTTTTCTGGCACTTTGCAAAGAGTTTAGTGTGCATATGTCTTAATTTCCACTACCCATCTGCCAATTTGTCTTACTGTGGTGGCTTGCGTACTTCCATGATGCTGGAAGCAGGATCACCCGTGATGAACAAGTTTCAGCAGCACTTCCAGACTAAGGCTAGGAAGAAACGCCTGGCAATCTACTTCCAAAACTTAGCCAATGAAAACCCTATGGGTTGCAATAGGACATTATCTGATACAGGGGTGGAAGGTGAGCCCCCTAGGTAGGAAGACACTCAGAATATACAGTGACTGCAACAATGGACTTGAGCATTCATTGGTCATGAAGATGGCACAAGACTGGGCACCAATTCGTTCAGTTGTTCATGGGGTCGCCATGAGTCAGAACCAACTTGATGGTAACTAACAACGTCTGAATTTGGATTCCCCCAGAAGCCAACCCTGAAACAAGGATTCAAGTTTAGTCAGGAGGTACAGGGAACACCTGGCGTACAGGGGTATGGGGAAGGGAAGGCTGGCACTGAAGGGTGTGCTGTTAAGCCAGCTAAGGAGCCCTGGTGGCCCAATGGTTAAGCACTCAGCTGTTACCCGAAAGGTCAGCAGTTCAAACCCACCTGTGGCTCCTCTGGAGAAAAGACCTAGTGATCTGCTCTCGTAAAGATTTCAGCCTAGGAAACCCTATGGGGCAGTTCTACTCTGTCACATGGGGTCACTATGAGTCAGAATCAACTCCACAGCACCTAACAACACCATTAAGCCCAGCTGGATCTTCTTCTGGCAGGTAAACTGTAGGAAACAGTGCAAAACACACCTCAGCATTACCCCACCTGGGGGATGAGGTCGCTGAGGTGTTTAAACACCAACTCCTGAGAGTCTCTGGTTGATGGCTGCTTCCAGGGGGGATTAATTCTTCAGCTCTCGGGTGTGCTACGCTCATGTGGGCAGAGCAGCCTCCTGCAGATTTGGGAAAAGCTCTGAGGCAGAGAAATGCAGATATTGGCGGCAGGAAGGGGGCCGGAGTACACAAGAATGGTCAGGTCTGAAGGACGACGGTGGGTGCGGACAGCGTCTGCGACAGCCTGGGCTCATTATCACTCCTATATGTGTATACGCGCATGTACACACACACACAAACCAAACCAGTTGCCAAGTCGATTCCGAGTCATGGCGACCCCGTGTGTTTCAGGGTGGAACTGCTCCATAGGGTTTTCTTGGCTGTGACCTTTCAGAAGCAGATCGCCAGGCCTTTCTTCCGATGTGTCTCTGGGTGGGTCTGAACTGCCAACCTTTGGCTCAGTGCTTAGATGTTTGTGCCACCCAGAGACCACACACACACACACACACACACACACACACACACACACACACACACACACACACACACACAGTGGGATGGGAATATGGCCACACAAAGCACATTCCTCCATCCTCGGGCCCACCCTTGCTCTCTGGTGATGGTCAGGACTTGACTTTCCATAGCAATGAGGGACAGCAAAACCCATTGACGTACAGTCGATTCCAACTCATAGCGACCCTATAGGGCAGGGTAGAACTGCCACATAGGGTTTCCAAGGATCGGCTGGTGGAGGAAAACTGCTGACCTTTTGGTTAGCAGCTGTAGCTCTTAACCACTGCACCACTAGGGCTCCGAGGGGCAGCAAGGAGTTGGTGAAATGAGGTTTAACAGGAGCCAAACAATAAAGATTTATGTCTTTTGCTCCAAGGATGGAGAATTTCTCCTTGGGCTTTGCGATGAGTTTGGAACCCCAGATGAAACACTTGAGGGTAGGGATCATGCCAGAACAGAAGAAGAAATAGCCTCTGTTCCTTTGGGGACATGGGGGTGGGGAGAGGGTGGGGGTTGTCCTCAGATTTACAAAGCTCAGCAGAGTCGGCCTTTCAAGCTGCAGCCTGATGCCCCCTGCCTCAACCCATCTCCTGCTCCATTCCCTGTTACAGGCCCTGGCGATTCAGGGCTGGCAGGTAGCCTGGACCTGTGGTCCATGCCCTCTGAGTGGCCTGAGCTGGGAAGACTGAGATGAGCAGAAGGCAGCTTGGGGGTGCTTCTTCTCTAGGAATAGAGGGTAAATGGAGTTCTAGGGGAACCAAGGCCGTGTGGCCCTTGTTGCAGGATATCCACTCATTCATTCACTAATCCATTCGTTGGTTCATTCAGCACCTTCTATGGTCTGGGGCTTGAGGAACCATGGGAAATGAGACAGTAATGAGGATATTCACACCCTTCACCTTCTATCAGAGACCTGACGGTGAACGTGAGTCTGATTCTGGTCTTGAACCCCTAGCCCGCCGCCTTGGTGGCCCCCAGCTCGGGCTCTAACTCTGCATGTGCAGGATTATGTCTCAGCTATGTCCGTAGGCTGTAGACTCTGTGAGGAGAGGGAGGACACATGGTCCTGGTCACCACCGTACCCCCATAACCTAGCACTGTCCCTGACACAGGGGATGTATTCAATGAATATTTGTGAATGAATGCATGGAGGTATGCCTTTGAGTAAAAGGCAGAGACTTGTACATATTTTCTGTATTTCTAGGTGTGTATGTTTGGGTATCGGTGTGCCTGTCTGTGTATCTACATGTCATTGCTTTTGTGTGCTTATAGACTTGTGTGTGTGCACACGTGTGTGTGTGTGTGTGTGTGTGTAAGAGATAGATTCCTTAATAGACACGGTCTGCCCTTCACAATATTTCAAGAGAATGAACATTTTTGCCTCCTGGTATCTGACTTTGTAAGTCCAATCTGCATTTTCCACACATGTACAGTTCCCTAGATTTTCAAATATTTATACTCTATATTTAAACTCTGAGATTTCTCTCTCATCCCTTACGCGCTTGTTTGCTCTCTGACCCGCTTCCTCTCCCTCTCTCTGCCCGTCTCTCTGCCGTTAGCCCCCCGCTGGTTCCCTTTTGTTCCCAGATACATATATATGTTGATGGACAAACTCCCATTCCAAGCCATGCCTTTCACCTTCAAGCTTGGGCCCCTGAGGGGCACATGCGAGCCCCCACCTCCGCCCTGTGACAAATCAGCAATGAAGAGCCCAGCAGGGCAGGCATAGACGCCAGCGCCCCTCCCCTAAGCCCTTCAGACTGGAAGGCAGGGTCTGGCCCTCTGGGAAGTTTCCGCGGCTGCAGCCGAGCTTCTAAGGGGCAGGAGGAGCTCACTGCTGTTTGCCCAGGGCTTCAGAGAGAGGCTCTGGGTAAACACCTCGGCATCGCCTGGGCTTCTCGAGGCTCAGGGTCTTATCTCTCGGAGGTTATGACATCTGAAGGGACTGACTGAGAGGAGAGGAACCCCCCTGTCTTAGTCGTCTAGTGCTGCTGTAACAGAAATCCCACACGTGGGTGGCTTTCACAAACAGAAATTTATTTTCTCGAAGTTTAGGAGGCGACAAATCTGAACTCAGGGTGCCAGCTCTAGGGGAAGGCTTTCTCTCTCACTGTCGGCTCTGGGGGAAGGTCCTTGTCTCTTGGAGCTTCTGTTCCTGGGTGACCTGCAAGTGGCTTGTCATGTCTCTTCCTCCCTCTTTCCTTGCTAGCTTTCCTTTAATCTTTTTTACATCTCAAAAGATTGACTCAGGATAACCCTGCACTAATCTTGCCTCATTAACATAACAAAGACAACCCATTCCCAAATGGGATTACAACCACAGGCATAAAAAACAAATCCAAACCTTTGCTGCCCTGTTGATTCCAACTCAGCAACCCTATAGGACAGAGTAGAACTGCCCCATAGGGTTTCCAAGGAGCAGCTGGTGGATTTGAACTGCTGACCTTTTGGTTAGTAGCTGAGTTCTTAACCACTGCGCCACCAGGGCTCCTAACCACAGGCATAGATGTTAGGATTTTGCGGGGGCACAATTCAATCCATAACACCCCTCAAGATTTTTCCCAGCTAAAAGATTGCACGGGCCTTGTCCCCCCTGCACCCTTGTCATGGTTTGAATTATGTGCCCCAAAAAATGTGTGTATCAGTTTGACTGGGCCATGATTCCTGGTACTGTGTGATTTTCCTATATGTTGTAAATCCTGCCTCTATGATGTTAATGAGGGAGGATGGGTGGCAGTTGTGTTAGTAAGGCAGGACTGGATCTACAAGACTGGATTGTGTCCTGAGGCAATCTCTTGAGATATTAAGACAGAAGTGAACAGAGAGACAGGGGGACCTCATACCATCAAGAAAGCAGTACTGGGAGCAGAGCGCGTCCTTTGGACTGGGGTCCCTGAGCAGAGACGCTCCTAGTCCAGGGGAACACTGAAGAGAAGAAGGCCGACAGAAAGAAAAAGCCTTCTCCTGGAGCTGATGCCCTGAAATTGGACTTTTAGCCTACTTTGACTGTGAGGAAATAAACTTCTCTTCGTTAAAACCACCCACTTGTGGTATTTCTGTTGTAGCAGCACTCGATGACTGAGACAACCCTATACCCAAGCCTGAAGCACCGACCACTCTGACCAGGCAGGATCTGCTGATAGTAGTACCAACAATCGGACTAACAATTATTATAGCTAGCTGTCGTCCAGTCAGCTCCAACTCCTGACAACCCCATGTACGACAGAAGGAGACATTGCCCGGTCTGCGCCATCTTCATGACAGCTGGTCTATTTGAGTCCCTTTTTGTGGCCATTGTTCATTTTGACTGCCTTCCAGCCTAGGGGCTCATCTTTCAGCACTGTATCAAACAATACTCTGTTTTGGTCCATAGGGTTTTCAATGGCTAATTTGGGGAAGTAAAAGTTACTTAAGATTTCCAGGCCTTTCTTCCTCATCTGTCTTAGTCTGGAAGCTCTGCTGAAACCTGTCCACCATGGGTGACCCTGCTGGTATTTGAAATACTGGTGACATAGCTTCCAGTGTCATAGCAACACACAAGCCACCACAGTACGACAAACTGACAGGTGGGTGGTGGGATTAGGAATTTAGAAAGCTGTAAAGGAAGCTAGGGCCTCTTAATTTCCATTTGTGAAATCCTGATGCTCAGAGGTCACGCAAAACACCATCTGGGGTGCCTCGACAGCATGGTGTCCGCTCTCAGTAAAGCCAGAGTTATCAATTCCGCATTTGGGTGGCTATGGGCCTTACCCTTCCAGAGTCAAGCTTAGCAAAACAAAACCACACACACACACGCACACCCCCTAAACTTGACAGTGTGAAGAACAGAAAATGGAAGGGGCTGTGAGCAGGAAGCCATTAGGATAGTAAGGAGGGTGGACTCTGAAGTTTTCTATTTGTGCTTCCACTTCTGCAGCTCGGGGCCCTGGGAGGTGGACTTGAATGGACCACTCCCATGGTGCCATACTCTGTGGCTTCCAGTCGTGTTCGCCCAGTAGGCAGCCCTGGCCAGAGATCCGCAGGTGGGAGGAGGGTGAGGCCAGGCAATTATTCTTCTGGTCGCTGCCCTATAGGGTCGCCTCAGGTTGGCTCTGTCCAGCCACAAAGGCCCCTGCTTCGTACAACAGCCTCTTCTATGTGACTTTCTCTGGGGTTGTGGTTACTATTCCTCTGTCTCTTCAGGTTTGATGGTAACAGCTCCACTGCTGCTGAGCCCGGAGTTACAGGCTCCCACTCACCCAGTCCTCACCTTGGAAAATAGTCCATTTGTGAACAACCTTCCCCAGATTATCCCATTTGAATGGGTTTCTAGTTGGGACCATGACTAACAAACACTGGGGTACGTTAGGGGAGAAGTCCCCAGGTGGTTCAACGATTTACACGCTCTGCTGTTAACCAAAAGTTTGGTGGTTCAAGTCCACCAAGAGGTGCCTTGGAAGAAAGGCTAGTGATCTACTTCCAAAAACTCAGCCATTGAAAACCTTATGGATGAGGGACATCTAACTCAATTGGCATAACAGAGTTTATGATGAAAATGTTCTACATCCTGCTTTGGTGGGCAGTATCTGGGGTCTTAAAAGCTTGTGAGCAGCCACCTGTCATGGATTGAATTGTGTCCCCCCAAAATATGTGTCAACTTGGCTAGGTCACGAGTCCTAGTATTGTGAGATTGTCCACCATTTTGTCATCTGATGTGATTTTCCTGTGTGTTGTAAATCCTATCTGTATGATGTTGATGAGGTGGGATTAGTGGCAGTTATGTTAATGAGGCAGGACTCAGTCTACAAGGTTAGGTTGTGTCTTCAATTAACCTCTTTTGAGATATAAAAGAGAGAAGTGAGCACAGAGACAGGGGGACCTCATACCACCAAGATAAGAGCCGGGAGAATAGCGCATCCTTTGGACCCAGGGTCCCTGTGCTGAGAAGCTCCTCTGCCAGGGAAGATTGATAACAAGGACTTTCCCCCAGAACAGAGAGACTGAGAAAGCTTTCCCCTGGAGCTGGCATCTTGAATTTAGACTTCTGGCCTCTTAGACTGTGATAAAATAAATTTCTTTTTGTTAAAGCCATCCATTTGTGGTATTTCTGTTATAGCAGCACTAGATAAGTAAGATACCATCTAAGATACTCCACTGGTCCCACCCCATCTGGAGCAAGGAAGAATGAAGAAAATCAAAGATGCAAGGGAAAGATTAGTCCAAAGGACTAATGGACCACAACTCCCACAGCCTCCACCAGACTGAGTCCAGCATAACTAGATGGTGCCCGGCTACCACCACCAACTGCTCTCACAGGGATCATAATAGAGGGTCCCAGACAGAGCTGGAGAAAAATGTAGAACAAAATTCAAACTCATGAAAAAAAAGACCAGACTTACTGGTCTGACAGAGACTGGAGAAACCCAAGAGCATGGTCCCTGGAGACCCTTTTAACTCAGTACTGAAGTCACCCCTGAGGTTCACCCTTCAGCCAAAGACTACATAGGCCCATAAAACAAACAATAATACACATAGCTCAACCATGTATATAAGACTAAATGGGCACAACAGCCCAGGGGCAAGGACGAGAAGGCAGGAGGGGACAGGAAAGCTGGACAAATGGAAATGGGGAACCCAAGGTCAAGAAGGGGAGAGTGTTGACACATCGTGGGATTGGCAACCAATGCCACAAAACAATACGTGTGTTAATTGTTTAATGAGAAACTAATTTGCTCTGTAAACCTTCATCTAAAGCACAATAAAAAAAAAGAAAACCTTACAGAGCGCAGATGTATTCTGACACACATGGGGGTTGCCATCAGTTGGAGATGACTTAATGGCGACCAGCAACAACAACAGATTAGGGAACTTTGTCTCCCCTGGACTGCAGTGGGTAAGGGTCCTTGTGCCAACCTCTTTACCCTTGTTATTGCTAGTACATGAGTCAATATAGGAATTTTGTCTCTACTATTTAAAAAAAATGACTCTTTACAATTCTCCCTGAAACTACAGACCTAATAGCTTTCTAGGCACACCACATATCTGGGTTTCCCAAACCAGTAATTGTCCCCAGGTGGACGCAGGAGTGTAGACAGGTTATACTACTCTTCACCGCTTGGACATCGTTTTTCACCTTGAGGAGGAATCTGAGAGGAAGAACTTCAGATTGTTTGCAGCTTGACTTGATCCTTTATATCTTCTGACTTTGTGGAAGGAGCTGGTTATTGGCCAAGAGTCATGGGCTTAATGTAGGCAGCTTGATAATATTCTAAGAGTCAGAAATGACATGAAGATCTGGTGATAATTCTGAGCCTCTTTCTTTTGAACATACATCTTAATGACGTGAAGTTGCTTTTGGATTATTTGGATGCATACCTTCTAGCTATAGAAAACAGATAAAAAAAATCACTTGCTCCCTCTATGTTATGTTATCACTTTATTGTCAGAGAACAGAAATGAATTCATCAGACTGTAGGTTCTGTTATTTAACTGTTATCAGAATGACTGGCTTAAGGATAACTACTCTGAAACAAAACGACTCATTTTGGGAAGCGGTATCTACCACCTGCCCAACATAATGGGTTTATATTCCAGCAGTTTTATATTACAAGTTGATTTTTTTTGTTATGTAAGGATGAACATATGTTGTAACTGCCTGGTTGGATTTATAAGTAGCTCCACCCCTTAAAATCAGATGCACCATGGTCTTCATTGGTGATTTATCTATGACCATGGAGAACATCTGATGTCAACTCTATATTGAAAAATCACCATACGCAAATCATGTAAAACCTTGGAGCTATAACTGTTTATCTGCTCAAGTAGAAAAAGATTATTTCCATCAGTTCAAGATGGGATATGCTGTAGTAACAACAACAGCAAAACCAGTTGCCATCAAGTCAATTCCAACTCATGACAACTCCATGTGTGTTAAAGTGGAATTGTGCTACCTAGGGTTTTCAATGGCTGAATTTTCAGAAGTAGATTGCCAGGACTTTCTTCCGAGGTGCCTCTGGGTTAACTTGAGCCACCAACTTTTCAGTTAGTAGCCAAGAATGTTACTGTTTACACTACCCAGGGACTTTGCCACAGAGAACCCCTTGATAAATATTTACTGGATGAGCAAATGAAAATAGCTGCAAAAGTCTACTGCTCGGGGAAATATACAGGAAATACGAAGGTGATGTCATACGAATGTGACTCAGGTGGGTGGGGCTAAGATGGCAGAGAATTCAGACGCTTCCAGTGGACCCTCTTACAACAAAGACCCAAAAAAACAAGTGAATCTATTATATATGACAACCTAGGGGCCCTGAACATCAAAGGCAAAGTTGAGGAACCAGACTGAGTGGCAGGGGGAGGGAGAGACAGTTGGAAAGCAGCAAGGAGTTGCCAGACATGACCTGGGGAGAGCCTGAGCGCTTCAGGCACGATCAGCTCATGGGTGAGCAGTGAGGCAGGAAAGTAGCAGCGCTCAGGAGGCATATTCCACACTGGGAGAAACCTAGTGGCAGATAATCTACTCGGCCACCCAGAACCAGTAAGAAGCAGCCCTCGATCCGGCAAAAGATAAGTACTTGTGTCCTGCCTACCATGTGAATCAAAAACACCTCCCTTAGGGAAAAACTTCTCTCCCATTTACCTCCCCTCTTCCTGCTCTGCACTGGGTCCCGAACCAGCTTCAGCAATTGCCGAGTCCCCTGGGCTAGAAGTAGGATCCATCACATGCCCTGAGCTATTCTCCTGGTCTTGGAGAATGAACAAATTAACAGACAGGGGAAAAAATAAACTGCCGGTTCCCCTAAGCCAGGAACTCAGGGTAGGCACAGCTCCTTTACCTAGGCACAGGCATAAAGGATCCAAGGACTTTGAGTGCCTTTCCCCCTGCATAGACTTATGTGGGCCCATTTCAACAGCATAGGTCTTCTTTACCGCAACTGGGTATATACCTGAAGTCTAACTTCAACTGTTTCAGCTGTGAAGTGGCAGGTTCTTGACATTTGACACTGCTCTGCCCATTAAGAAGGGTCTTCACCCACCCACATCAGAGGCCTGAGGACTGGTGGCTCCGTCCATGCTACCTAGCCACCTGCGATAGGGGACCTAGAATAAGAGCTGTCCCCCCAGTACTTACAGCCAACAGCATTGGGTGCTCATAGTCCAACTGCAAAACCCACCCACCTACATGCTCTAGGGAACAGGGACATGCCTTCTTCCTGGACACTCGGGGGCAGCCGTCATCCCCCTGCCTTGCTCAGAGTGTGTCCCCTTGCTGCAGCCAGATGCC
>NW_004443964.1:8475097-8481996 GCF_000243295.1 Trichechus manatus latirostris | reverse complement strand
GCCGCTGAGTTGACTTTGACTCATGGTGACCCCATGTGACAGATTAGAACTGCCCCATAGGATTTTCTAGGTTGTAGTCTTCATGGAAGCAGATTACCAGGTCTGTCTCTCATGGTGCCACTGGGCGGGTCCAAACCATCAACTTTTCAGTTAGCAGTCCAGTGCTTAACTGTTGCACCACCAGGGCTCCTTGTTCAGACTGCACCCTCACTTGATCTTCCCAACACTCTTACCAGGCCAGTTCTTACCTCTGCTTTACAGATAAGACAAGTGAAGCTGGAGGAGTCTCAATCGCCCGAAATGCACAAAGCCCTAAGTGGCTAAGTCAGGATTTATGTGCAAGGGCCTTTGTTGCCAAGTCCAAGGGGCCCTCCTCTGCAGCATGGTGCAAAATGTTAAAACCCGAAGCAACTTTGTCTGCAATAGGGCGCCTCGTCTTTCCTTGCAGTCCGCATCCATCTCCCTGGGTCCAGGTTCTGCTCACAGTGGGTCTCCTTTCACGGGGCTGACTGGGCCAGTAGCCATGCAGGGCGAACGGGAAAGTGAGTGCAATTGACACTCCAATCTCAGCACCCACACTCAGGGAAACGGTGGAGCAGGGCTGGGTACCTCACTCTTCACCTTGACAGGGAGCTGGGGTCGGGGTGGGGGGCTACTGCTGCTACCATCCCAATCCCTCTACCTCCATGCGCACCTCCACCCAGAACTGCCGCCTGCAGGGGACCAGCCAGGCTAGGCTGGCCAGGGGCCCAGAGGGGTGGGCGCCAGCTGGGGCTCTGCTTTGGCACCACAGCCAGGCTGCACACACCAGAGTGAGGGTGGGTGGCCCTCTTTCTGCCCAGCTGCAGTGGCTGCCTCTGTGGGGACAGGCCAGAGGCAACCCCGGGGGATTCTTGCTGCTTGTAATCCATAGTCTCCGTGGTAGGAAGAAGCCTCACCCAGAGAGCCCAACCCAGGGAGAAGGGTGGCACCCATGTGTGCCCAGGAGCAGAAGGACCTCATAAGTCCTGGGCCTGCAGACCCTGCCTCTCACTGCTGTTACACTGCTCCTTTCCCAGGGCCATGTCTAACTTTGATATCGGGACTCTGGGGACACTGGCCAAGACACATCTGATCCAAAGCCTTTCCTTCAACTCCAGCTGTCTCAACCATCATCTGGAACATAATTCTTCCTGTGAAAACGGAAGTGATAGTGGGAGAACAGAAGCTTGGGCTATTTTGGACAGAATATAACAGCTTTAAACCCCCAGGAGGTATTGATTAAGCACTGGGCTACTAACCAGAAGGTTAGTGGTTCAAACCCATGCAGAGGCATCTCAGAAGAAAGGCCTGGTGATCTGCTTCCGAAAGGTCACAGCCATGAAAATCCTATGGAGCTCAGTTGTGCTCTGCACACATGGGGTCACCATGAGTCGGAATCGACCTGAGAACATCTGGTACCGGTATCCTGGGTCATTGGGTGCAGGATCCTCCTCCTTGCTTTGAATCAACACCTGTGCAGTCAAACTGTTGACTCAAGGTTTGGAGGCAGTAGGGTAGGATAGGGGCTCTGCACTTTGCTTTCTAGAAGCTTCCAACTTGGACTTCTGACTCTCAGGTTCTGTTGAAAACGTACTTGTGTCACCTGATTTCTCTACATCTGCAGAACCTGAGAATCTGTTAGATCCCCCCACCCCCATTTAGTTGGGTGACTGGATTTACATTCCTTCTGGCCCCTCATCAACTATGACTAGGCTTTGTTTCTACCTCAAAGGGAGAAGAGTAACATATGATACACTCCAGCTTGTGCATGATGGATGCAGGTTACACATCAGAAAGAACTTCCCAGCAGACAATGCTATAAGGTTCTGAAACAGATGGTCAAGAGCAGTATGAGACCTGGTGTCCAGAGGTGTCTCAGCTCTGAAGAATTGATCCTCATCTCGGAGGAGGAATGGAATCAGGTAGGTATGCATGGTTCTTCTGGGCCCTTAGAGTCTCTAGTGGCCACGTCTTTGGCTAAATCTCAGCCAAATGTGGAGGGATGCCTGTTTCTAGACAGGCTTCTCTTTGCTCCCTTTGATCATGGACCAGAGGTCTGGCTTGGTCAGAAATATGGCCCCTTCCAGAGATATTGCCAATGGGATATTGTTAGGGAGAGGAGGGGGAGAGGTAGGAGAATGGGAGAGAGACAGAGAGGGAGACAGAGCAGGACGAAGGCGCAGAGAGAGAGAGAGAGGGAGAGAGAGAACGGAGCAGCAGTGGTGTATTTAAGATAATCACATGCCCCTATTAGATCCCACCCAAGAAAGCTTAGCTACAATCCCTACCCACTTGCTTCTCTTCAAGTTAACTATGTCACAGCCAAGTCCTCTCCGAGGATCCAATATCACTGCTTATCCCTCAGACCAATCAAGACCAGAAGGACATTTGGGCATCACCATCCTGGGCTGTGAGCACTCTCTTGGACTCTGCGTTTCCTGGCTGACATTGGCTTAATGAGCGTCTAAGGGCACAGCTGTTTCCACACACCTGGCTGCTCTCCTAAATCTGAACCTCAGATCTTAAAGACCATCTGGTCCAACCATCTGATGGATGGTGGGATCCCTGCCAACCCCCCCGCCTACAGCTTCCCAGTGTGGCCTGCACACCTCAGAGAGAACCAGGAAGATTCAATGCGGATGACATCACCCCTGCCCCTTAGGAGTCCACAGCCTGGTCAGGGGGCAGACTCCACGCCACCATCGACTCAAGAACTAAGACTTGAACGAAAAGGTGCAAGGGGAAGTGCAGGGTGAAGAAAGAATGAGAGGGGTGGGATAAACACGGAAATCTCCTTGAAAAGGGCAAGTTGTAAAGAGGGCAAGGTGAAGGTGAGCAGGCAGGCTAGACACCGCTGCAGGTGTGAGCAAAAGCAATTTCCCCGGGTTTCCTGCAGACACTCCTCCCCATGCAAAGCCCATATCTGCCCCTTTGTTTGGATCCAGCAAGGACCTGGTAAGTCAGGGATGCTAGAAGAAGCAGAGGAAGAAGGAAGCATTGGGGAAATAGCCAAGGAACAGAGCTCTTGGTGCAGGAGGCACAAACCACATGCGCAATTAGTCAAAGAAGAACTTGAAATTAAAAAATGATTCCAAGCCAAGGAGGGGAGTACATGAGTTACTGCCGCCCCAAGACATTAATGAATAATACAAATGCCGTGAGGTGGTGGAGCCAGAGCACAGTTAATTAATATGTACAGGGGCAGAGATGCACTTGAAAAACAATAGAGCTGTTTCCCCCTTGCTAGAAGTAAAAATATTTCCAGAAAGACTGACACGTTTATTATTTTCTAACATAATTACCTTATTGTGGAGCATTTGTAATGGAACACATTAGAGACGCTAAGCACCTGCCTGGCGTCCTTTGATGCAGTTTGATTCTGTGCTGCTCGCAAAGGAAAGTGGGAGGAGGGCTGACAGGGTGAGGAGGTGTCTTGGGAGAGCTGTACAGCTTTACATACCTGATGCCCTTTCTCTCCCACTGCCTGCTTTCCCTCACCTGAGCCAACCTCCACAAGCCCCCTTCTTCCATACCTTCTCTGCCTTCCTGAGCCCACCATCACACTCTTCTGGGCACCTCTGTGAGCTGGTGACAGCTTGAGAGTCAACACTTGTAGATTTGGGGCCACCTGATGACCTAAGAAGGATTTCTGAGAGGAAATGGCTATAGGAGAAGCTGGAAGAAGAAGGATAGATGAGTGGGGGAGAGATACAAGAGTTAAAGGAAGTACCCCAGGACCAAGAACAGTCTACTGGGGAGAAATTTCTATTGCTGGTACTCTTGGAATTTTTATGGAGAAGCAACAGTCAAGAAATCAAATGATGTATTGCACTAGGAAAATCTGCTGCAAAAGACCTCTTTAAAGTGTTAAAAAGCAAAGATGTCTCTTTGATGACCAAGGTGCACTTGACTCAAGCCATGGTTTTTCAGTCTCCTCATATGCATTCAAAATCTGGACAATGAAAAAGGATGATCAAATAAGATAGATACATTCGAATTGTAGTGTTGGCAAAGAATATTAAATATACCATGGATTGCCAGAAGAATAGAATTCCTGGTGGCACAGAGGTTAAAGGGCTCAGCTGCTAACCCCAAAGGTCAGTGGTTCGAACCCACCGGCTGCTCTATGGGAGAAAGACGTGGCAATTCTGCTCCCTTAAAGATTTATAGCCTTGGAAACCTTGCAGGACAGTTCTACTTAGTTCTATAGGGTTGCTATGAGTTGGAATTGATTCAATGGCAATGGGTTTTAGGTTTTGCTAGAAGAATGAACAAATCTGTCTTGGAGGAAGAACAGCCAGAATGCTCCTTAGAAGCTAGGATGGTGAGACTTCATCTTGCTGACTTTGGACACATCATCAGGAAAGACCAATTTCTAGAAAAGGATATCATGGTTGGTAAAGTAGAGGGTCAACGAAAACTAGAGACACCCTCCATAAGATGGATTGACACAGTGGCCGTAACAGTGGGCTCAAACATACCAACAGTTGTGAGGATGGCGTAAGACTGGGCCGTCGTTCTGTTATGCATAAAGCCACCAGGAGTTGGAGCCAACTTGATGACAACAATAACAACATGGTAAGACATTGGCCTGGGAGGCTGAGACCTTGGGTTCTGGTCCTAGCTCTATTGGACCAAAGTCCAAAATCACTTTGCCTGTTTGGATCTCAACATACTCATTTATAAAATGGTGCCAGTGGAGGGCAGCTGGGTTAGTTGGCCTCCAACGGGCCTGCAGCTGTAACATGCTATGACTCTACACCTCAGCCACTAGGACAAGAGACATGTCTGGTCATCTTGTCCAGTCCTTTTCCTCCATGGTTAAGGATGTTCAATATACTCTTTCCCAGGAGAGGGATGCTTACCTTCTCCCCTCCCATCCCACTGGTTCCCTCCCCACCATCCCAATGTAACAGAAACCAGAAGTTGGGTGGGCACGCTGCCATACGCTTAGTGCGGTGTCTGTGGCCACTCCCTCCTGAACACTCTCCCTTCTTGGCTTCTGGATGCCCTCCTGGCTCTCCCACCTCTCCAACTCTTCCTCCTCAAGCTCCTCGTCTTCCTCCTCTCCCTCTCTCCACCTTAAACATTGGCTTCCTCCAGGGTTTTGTCCTTGGCTAAAATCCTGTCTTCCCATTTTTGGGGTCCTGCCTAAGTAATCTCATTCCCTCCTATGGCTTGATTGTGCAGATAAGTTTCATATCAGTATTTAAAGCACAGTCCTTCCTTCTGCGCTCCAGAATTTGTAAATCGGGCTGCCCATAGGACATCTTTATCTACTTACATATCACTATGGTCCAAATTGAACCCTTTATCTTCCTCCTTAAACTTGTTTCTCATTTGATTTCAGGGACTGGTATCCCCTTACTCCCACAATTTAGAAACCCAGTGGGCTTTCCAGAATCCTCCTTCTCCTTCATCTCTCATATTCATCTGGGTATCAAACTGACCTTACATCTTCAATAACCCAGGACTCTCTTTTCTATCTTCACTGCCACAGTTGGTCTTCCTTCTTTGAACAGATTCATGGAGTAGCCTCCTACCTGCTCTACCCTCCCTATGGGACTGGCCCAGAGCCTGGAACTTGGCAGATAGTGATAAATATTTGCTAGGTGAATAAGTTTCATCTCTCTCCATTCCGTTGTCCACACTGCAACTGGTTCTCTTACTAAAATCCAAAGATGATTATGTCTCTCTCTTGCTTGCAAACCTCAATAACTCCCCATGATCCATAGGATGAAGTCCCACTTCTGTGCTGTCCTATCTTGGACACCTGCCCCCTCCCCACCATGCACCAAGAGCAATACCAGCTCCTGTGGGTCCCTAATCATAGGATCCATCTCATGCTTTTATGCCTTTCATTCATTTTTCCTTTTGTCTGGAACATCATCCATTCATCATCGGCTAAGCCTCTGCTGAACCCTAAGAGTAAGTATTCTGGTTATCTATTGCTGGGTAATGAATTACTCCAAAACTTAGTGGCTTAAAGCAACAACCACCATTTTATCTGGGTTTACTGGGCTCAGATTAATGGTTCTTGTTCATGATCTCTCATGGGTTTGAAGTCAGACAGTGGCTGGGGCTAGAGTCACTTTGGGGGCTTCCTCACTCAGGTGTCTTATGTTTGATGCTGGATGTCAGCTGGGACGTTAACAAAAGCTGCCAGCTGGAACACCTACACATAGCCTCTCCGTGTGGATCCGGCTTCCTTATAACATGGCGGCTCGGTTCCCAGAACAAGCATCCCAAGAGAAAGATCAGCAGAAGCTTCATAGCCTTTTCTAACCTAGCCTTTGGAAGTCATGCAGCATCAATTCTGCCATATTCTGTGCATTGAAGTTGTCACAAGGGCCTGCCCAGGTTCAAGGGGAGAGGACATCCACTCCACCTCTCAGTGAGTAGGTGGCAAGTTTCTGCGATAACGTGTGGGGAGCATGTGGGATGGAAATATTGCTGCAGTCATCTTTGGAAAATATAAATTGCCGTATATGACAACCCTCCTCCAGGAAGTCCAGGGTGATGCCTCTGCGTCTCCCTCGCCAGTGCTGTTCCTGTGCCCACCTCTAGTGTTCTCGTCCACACATATTACAACTATTTTTTATTTCTTTTCTTGCTCCTTGAAGGCACAGTCTATATTTCACTTGTCCTTAGCACATAGTTATTGTTAGCTGCTGTGGAGTCAGCCTGGCAACCCCAAGTGCAATGGAACAAAACACTGCCTGGTCCTGCACCATCCCAATGATTGGTGGGGGATCGAACTGTTGTGTGTTCCGTAGGGTCTTCATTGGCTGATTTTCTGAAGTAGATTGCCAGGCCTTTCTTCCTAGTCTGTGTTAGTCTGGAAGCTCCACTGAAACCTGTTCAGCATCATAGCAACA